>NC_045949.1:21124206-21494258 GCF_004382195.2 Drosophila sechellia | reverse complement strand
ACTGTGTTCTTTTTTTTATTAAATTCTCGGTCTGAAATCGTAAAAATATATATACCTACAAGTTTGCAATTTTTAAATTTAAAAAAAATATAATTTTCTTTAACTGAATAATTACAAGTCTTTTTTTTAAGAACACGGACCATTTAATTTTAGGTCTCGAACTGAACTCAACTTATTGATTAGATTGATTGACGTTCAAGCTTCGGATTCGAGCTTTTTGAATGAATATGGACTTTGGACTTTAGAGTTCTAATGAGGTTTTGGAGTTATTTCTTTTGGATACAAGTGCATTCGCTCTTGACTACAAGCGCTGTTAGATTTTAACGATTTTATCTACTGAAAACTTCAAACTTCTGCTTTCGAGCTTGAGCGTTTGGGCCTGGACGTGAAAACATGCTGATTTGACAAAATTGGGCAACGGATGTTTGGTTTACTGGTGGTATGTTTGTTTACTGGTGGGTGATTTTTTTGGGTTTTCAATTTCATCATCAGGACAATTTTGGGTCTATTCCATTTAACCTTTCTTAGGTTTTTTCTATTATGTGACAGTTGTTCTTATCTATTAAGTAGGCGTGTTTAGGCATGTGCTTAAGTCTAAGGATTATGAATATGTTACTATATATACTTGCAAGCTCCCCGCTATTCGGTTTGGAACGGCAAACTCCTCCATACATACATATAGTAACATATACACAAACACACTGTCCAAAGAAATAAGGATATGCGGAGTGGCAAAATCCACACAATCCACATCCCCTCATTGTACTCATTGTATGCAATCAATATCCCAAGCGGAGATCGCTCACCCGAAATAATGTAAGCAATTGTGCAATAAGTGGCATATTCACAAAATCAGCACTGTCCGATAAAATAAGAATATGCGGAATGGCGAACTCTTCGCAATATACAAAATCCACATCCACAAGTCGCGTTTGACTCGAAAGTCTACATCGCCGTGCAGACGGACGACTTATGTTAACACTGAGCGAAATATTCGTAATTAAGGCATAACCACACGGTGAGTCTGCTATAGTATTGCGCAGCAATGACGCGAGTTAAATGAATGCCTCTTGCAGATAAATAGCAAAACTACAAGTTAGCGATTTTCTGCAGTGGATAAAACTGCTGATAGCTTTTGAGATCCCCCACTAGAGGAGTCGGTAACAAGACTCAGGGTTACCTCTGCTGCTGTAGAGGTGGAGAACTTGGCTTCTATAGCAGCTACCATCGCGACAAGTCAGAATACGATGGACCACATTGCCGTTCCATCGCAAAAGGCGGGATGGAAGTCCCTCATCGGTCTTCGGACCTGACCATGGCTCTCCAGAATGAAGACCTGAAAGCAATACCACCAGGATGAATGCAAGATTAACATCCTGCTATCCGCATTCGAGACCCAACGGCACGTGAAAAGAGAGACAAAGGGTGTAGCTTCTGAATTCTAAGCCCTTAACAACAGGTCGATAGAGTTGTACGAAGGTGGTAATAGCGAACACCGCGTGACGAGCAGTGCTACTCAGACTGATGTACAAAATCCTACCAAAAAGGATACTCACAGTGCGCAGGTGACCAAGGGGCAAGTGCCCAAAGTCCAGGCGCCCAAGCTGAGCAACTCACGAAAAGCCTCGGAAAGCGTTCCCAAGTTCAAGAGCGATCTAGAAGCGGCGCTCAACGAGGCACGGGAGCGCAAAGAATGGCGCTATCCTGCAGCGGACAAGACGATGCAACGGGTCCTATTCCCAATGCCGTCCACAAACAAAGACAAAGACCCTGGACTAGATGGTATTCCCGCAATACTGACTCTGGACGTAAAGAACGCCTTCAGCACCGCCAGATGTAATCCTCGAAGCAATGAACCGTATAGGGATCCCGGAGTATCTGAGGATAATCATTGGCAGCTACTTTCGAAACAGGGACCAATCCTGCGTAACATCATTTGCGATGGGATCTTGGGCATCAACAGGCCCGCGTCCTTTAGCCCTAGTGGCTTGTTCGCGGCTATGTTGGCGAACAGCCTTCCATGGGAGCTGGGTCACAACCTTATCATTAATATGATGAAGCGATTCCGATCAGACAGAGTGTGTGGCTAAGCCCAAACAGTCTCCTGTGTGGTGGCGGGTGAAGAATTCTACCTCAGCGTTCGCGTCTTGTCGTAAAAGGCGACTAAAGGTGGAAGGGGAGCCCTAATGGACTACACTGAGGGGAGTGCGACTTGGCCTCACATGCTTCTCATCGAAGTCATACCTTCACTGGCAGTTCCGGTTTTACGTAAACCGTTTTACGGTTTTAGTACGTAGGTATAATCCCAATGGAGCTTATGAATCGTGCATGCCACCTACGGACGGTAGGTGGTATCTTTAAATATTTTAATTTTCCTACCGTAAGTAATAATAAAAAATGCCTCTAGTTGCATACGAAATATTGTAAACAAAAGGGCAGTATAAGAATGATTTTTGTCACTAAAATTATCAAAATAATAAAGGTTTGAAAACTATTTCTCTGATAATTTTCGAATAGTATCTAACGAGTCGATCTGGCCATGTCCGTCTGTGCGTATGAACGTCGAGATCTCAGGAAGTATAAAGCTAGAAGATTGAGATTAAGCATACAGGTTCTAAAGACAAAGACGCAGCGCAAGTTTGTTCAGCCATGTTGCCTCCCACAACCGCACAAAATTGCCACTCCACACTTTTGAACCATTTTTCGAATTCGTAAATTTCTAAATAATAAAAAAATTATAATCCTGTTTTCGTAAAATTTCCAAAAAGCAAAATGCGAACACCCTTCAACTTGGATTATAATTCCAATTCGGTTGTCCAACTCAAAAGTGGCAGTGTAAGTGTTTATTTAAAACTGTGGGGATGCATATCACGGGCTGGAAAAGTTCTCATCCAGTCCATGATCCTCCACGGAAATATTAATTTAGATTAATTTAGAATAAAAAAATATAGGGCAGGAGGGTCGCCGCATAACTCGGCCCGTATCTATAGTCAAACTACGGTAAGCGGTTGCGAATTCGCGAAACCGCTTCCAGGATGCTGCTCGAGGGGACGAAGAGTTGCAAGGACGGAGTATCACCGTGAAGACGGCTGCGTATTCGCGGGGAGCTCGGGAGGATGCAGACTCCCATCCTGTGTGGTATATATTTGCGGCAAACTTCAGCTTCCGATATATATATACTGGCTACACAGTGCCGACGAGACGATACCTGTTGAGCTAATTAGCTTTTATAATAGCTGTTTTTGAGCAATAAAAGATCAGGTTTATTATGCGAGGTCGAACGATATGTTTTATTGAGTTTAGCTAGCAAAAGGGTAAGGCAATAACCGACTTCATCTAAGATCGAACAGCAGAACGCTAAGTGTAGGCGCGAGAGAGTACAACAGAAAGGGCTCGCGAGGTGGCTACGTGGCCCGACATAGTCCCCCCGTTGGAAGCGTGGCCTTCAACAGAATTCCCAAGGGGCATCAGACGCAGCTTATTCAGGTTGATTGGGTTTTGATCACTGAATCCAACGAACACTTCTCCAGCTGACCATAAACTCGACGAAGGCCATCTTGAGCTAGATGGCTTTCTGGATCCTTTAATCAGGAAATCATTTCGTTTAGAACGATAAAACTCTGTATCCGTGAGCTTAAGATTTTGAGGTATGTTCAAGGACGGCTTACTTTCAATCATATTGGAGGCAATTACAACAGGGATGTTGGTCGAGTACTTAGACGTTCGAGATCGAAATGCTTACATCTGTCTCAGAACTAGAATCGATTATTCCGGTGACAAAAGCTGCCGATTTTGTCCTTTTTAGTTGATGCAGATTTCCAAATCGGGATGTTATGAGGTGCTGTTGACATCCGAGTCGAGCAGAGCACGGCAAGGAACAAAGATTCCTAAACGGTTCTAGCGGTTGCAATCGCCTTGCTGTGTTGAGGTTCTTAAATCTTTGGCAGTAATAAATTGAGTGGCCAGAAGCATTGCAGAAGGCACAGGTCGCAGCGGTGAAGCTTATGGCAAGAAGGCGGACCTACGCTAATCAGGTGTTCTATTGACCTGACTGATTGGCGCAAAGCTTGCCATGGCGAACTCCATGTTCTCGCCTCGAGAAACGAGACTATTTAATTGCATTGCACTGGGTCCACCACAAACTTCTCCCATTTCGCCTGACTCGCCGGTTCTAGATTTTGGACAAGTACTTATTCGATAATGCATCTACCGATTTGCTCCGCTGAGCACATTCGATAATAAATTCCATTTATTATCGTCGTAAACATAGAATAGGAGGCCCATACAGTTAGCATAGCCTCCAGTTACTTTTGTTAGCTCAAGAGAAACGCTTTGAAGTTCCGTTATTTGGATAAGTACGCGCACAATTTATCTGTTAAAGTATTGGAAAAAAGTTAATTTCAATGTTCACTGCCTTTAATTTGTCTGAATATTGCGGACAGGATTTGTTGTTTAACAACGCACTCAGCAGCGAAGTAATTGATGTGTTAAAGCTTTAAACGGCTTTGCAAAACTTGCACTATTTATTTACTATGCACAAATCACGTCGGGGTCACCAAGTGTTGAACTAATAAGCTGTTTTATTAGCTGTTTTTTTTTTTTTTAATTAAAAGACGAGGTTTATTGTGCAAGAGAGAGTACAATAGAAAGAGCTCACGAGAAAGGTGAGCTTATATAACGAAAAATAATGCTGCACAACTGCGGTGCCGTAGAACTAAGTGTTTCTCCAAGGTTGGCATCAAAATAACTAAATGAATTTTAGGAATCGCTGGCGTCTGCGTGGCCCGACAATACCCTCAATCGAAACAAAATAAATAAAACTATTCCGAAAACAAAAATTTTAAAAACTTTCCACGTAATTATTTTATAATTACTGCCAAAGTTGTACGAATTATGAATTTTTTCTTTGTATTCTTTTTTCTGGATATTTTGGCGGTTTTTTTCCGATTTAGTCTTAAATTTTTGTCCGGTTCCTAAAGATAAAATCCAACCAACCTAAATAATTTCCGATTATTATTTACTACAATATTTCCTTCGGGAGTTGTCAGATTTCCTACCTACTTTTTAATGTCTTTTTTTTTCAAATTTTCCAATTTTGAATTTTCTTATAACTTTACTTCATTGCCTATATTCATAGCTATATTCAGCTGTTTTTTCTAGCTTTTTACTTTTAGCTATTTTTAAAGCGATCTCTCCGTCTCTACATGCGTTGCAAGTCCGTCTGCATCAAGTGCACGCCCTGTAGGACAAAGTGTAAAGAGAGTACGAAACATGCTCGGACCTCATTGCCCTTGAAGGATGCTTCGACACATTGCCTATTCTTTTGGCAAAATACGACTACTGCTACTCAGTATACGTCATGCGCATCACAAATTGACACAAATTGGCGACTTTCTTCCGATGGCCCACTTTCCGGACCTATTCACAGCAGTATCAATATCCCCAGACTGACACCCAAGTCTCAGGGATAAATCATTCTGTCTCCGAGAAGTCCTCGAAGTCCTCGTCATATTCGGATAATCAGGTAGGTCCTTGCGAAAATAGCAGGTATGGGATTCTTTGAAGGACGCTGCCGTCTCTCCGCTGGGCCTTTGTACGGAGCTCTGAAATTGATGTATTGATCGACGTTTGACATTTTTCCGTCCATAAAAGACCCGACCAAATATTTGCGGCTCGCTTCTGGGGCAAGAAACTATTTTCGGGTGGATGCTAACAGGGCCAATTTCCAATGGTAACCCAAAACAGGTCACATCCTTCACGAAACAGGTGCACCAAAAAGGCGACCATGATTCGCTCGGCACGCTTCTGAGCAAGTTCTTGGAGGTGGACGATCCGCGTCAAGATGGTAAACTGGTCTGATTCATATTGCGAAAGGAACTTCATCCAAACTGACAATAAAGACGCAAGCGGGAGGTAAGCAGTTACGGAAATTTCAAATATTACCGATGGATGTCGTCGCGTTCACGACAGAAGGGTGCGAAGTTCTGACTAGCTGTGTGAGCGGCCACTCCGCTCTCTTCATCTTCTCGCTCTCCCTCCTTCCAGCCGGCAGGTTCACCACTCGGGGACTCCTAGCAACAACAAAAGCAGTCACCAATCAACCAATCCCAGCCGCAGCAACCATCAGACGATGAACCCAATCCAGCTAAGAATGCCATCCACGTGGGGCAATGGCTAAGCGTCCTTTAAGGTAACCTTATTCAGTAAAGACATAACCGAGTCTTTTCTCCCCACTGATCCAATCCTGGCCAGAAATACTTTCGTCTATACAGCATCTGATACGCTTCAGCATTATTTAAAAAAACTTGGGAACTGGGCTTTTCGCTGGAACATCGCAGTCAATCCGGAAAAGTGTATTTCCGTGACGTACATCCTGAGAAAATGCACATAACCAGGAGTGTTTCTGCAAGGAAAACTCCTCACACAATTGAATGCCCAAAAATACCTAGGTGTCCCTCTTAACAAAAGAACTACGTTTCAACACCATGTAAGGGATGTTACTCGACGTCTCGAAACAAAGGCGAACAGCACGGCTTGGCTGCTTAGGCCTGGAAACAAGCGTTCAATTTCCAATTTGAAAATATGGCATCCAAGTGTATGGTATCGACGCAAGATCGCACCTCAACAAAATTCGTGTGGCGCAGTCTCAAATCTTACGTAAACTATCTGGCGATTTCATAAACAAGCAAGCAACCGGGTACCTAAATAAATTGGTAAGCCACCCGAACCAGTTGGCTCGGAAGCTTCTGACGAGGAGACGTGTAATGGGACTGAGGGCGAGAAGGAGTCTCCATTCACCCTACAGATCTACCAAGCAGATATATAAATTGATTCCTTAAAATTAATTCATGTCTCTAGACTCCCTATATTTAGGTTTAAGTATGTACATATGTAAATACTAGCTATAAATTATGACTCACTGTAGTATAAGTTATTATAAATAGTTGTCTAGAGAATAAAAAAAAAAAATATGATCCAAAACGTCAGTCTCTTCGTGCCCTCAGACACTAAACCGATCCTGCCAGTAATTATGCTGAGTAAGTCGAACTTCTTTTGAAATCGATACCGAAGTACACTACGGAATTTTTCTGATTAGTATAGAAATTTCTACGATTAATCTTCCCTTGACCAAACATTCGGTTCTTATATGTAATTAAGGGTCTTCGCTTTCTATGCAACTTACAGAGGCGCCTGAGTGCAATAACGCGACTGATCATCAATTAAAATATCTGTAAAAAATTGTGTTTGATAGTATATACGATATTAACCGCTTAGACTGTCACGAACTCTTTTTCAAAACGTTCTGTCTCGCAAGGATGATCTCTGGGGTTTATAGTCGTAGCAATTTACGTCTCCGTATATTCGCCTATTTATACCGATATGTTTTGTGTGTAACCACGTTCTCTATCGATTTTCTCGTCTAAACTGGTGTCGCCTAATCTTTTGGATGCAACAGCTGGGTGTTGGCTGACGCATTCTTTTGTTGGCTTTCCGCTGTCACAAGATAAATACATTCTTAGCTCCGCATCCGTAGCAAAAGATGCGACGCTGATTTTTAAGACAATCGTCGAAACGGTGCCCCAAGCTATCGCAATTTCAGCACTTTAAGTGCTTTTGATGTAATGCGGCAACATCTTCAGCCTCTTGTTCCTCTCTTTCGTCATCCAATAATCGATATACAAATTACAAAACTGTTCATGCGAAGACGTGACGAAGTATTGATCCCTAAGTGCATTTATTTGAATCTGAGTGACGTTTTGGAATGTCTGAAATGTAACCGTCTCTGCGTCTATGCTCAGCATTGGATCCTGAGTTTAGTTCTAACTGCATTAACGCGAACTGCGTTTGAATTGCGATGTCGAATCCGCATTAGATGACGCTCGCAGATCTGCATTTCGGCACCTACACGTATTGATATCCTCTCTATGACTTAAAACGTTTAGGTTTGATTTTGTATTGTTAAAACGATTATGCCTTGGTTGACCTAAGCTCTTAACTCTTTGAGACCTGGTCGTCATAGCTCTACGCTGTCCAATACCGCGGCATCTCTTTTGAACTGAGCATCGTTGTTTCTTAACTGTTCTGATGCTGTTGTTTCAGCCTGCAAGTTATTCCTTAGTGCCTTTGGTCCTTACAGCTCACATTAAGTCCTGCACGTTGGACATTGAATACTATCTTAGAGGTGTTCTATTATGCAATGATTGTGGAATTTGTGAGAGCACGGAGCGACAGTTTGAACGCCTGTTGTATTCATTGGTTCATCACAGATACTGCAAAACGTAGCCTCTCCGCTACTAGCTAATTCTAAATCTTCATTACTTCGCGTTACCACCATTATTATTTTTTTTTTTTTTTTTCTGACTGGTATCTGATTTGCTAACTCATCTAATTCAAAGACTAACTTTGCGATTTAGGCAGCCGGAATATCCAAATAACTTTAGAACTTGCTGATTCCTTTACTTCACGAATTTCCGCACTAGACATGGCCCAATAGGTCCGTAGGTGGTTAATTCTTTTTGGCTAGGTTGTCCGTGGTATTCCAAACTTCTCAACAATTCCAGGAAAGTAAATCTGTTCTGACTCAAATTAACAGTCGGTTGCAAAAGGAAAAACACAAAAACAAGAGAGAATCCTATACTCGAGGTTCCCGAAATTGCGATCGCTAAATTTCATCATTTTCCTGGGATATCGATAAATATTGGGGAATAAGATGAGAATAAATTTACAAATTGTTCCAAAGTGTGGGCGGGACTGGTTTGGCGGATTTAGGGTGTTAGAGTGGGTGTGGCAAAAAGTTTTTTGGCAAATCGATAGAAATTTTCACAACTAATAAAAATATTTTAAAAAAATCGAAAAATGGTTTAAAAATGTGGGCGTGGTAGTTTTGGGTAGTTTTTTTTGCAAATTGATAGGAAAATGAAATCTGTATGCAAAATTTCAAACATTCCTTTTGCCTATTATATACTTTTCCACAAATCTAGTGTAATCTATAAATATAAATAAACCTATAAATAGCAGGCTTTACTTCCAAAGTCCCTTATGCCCAGCTATTCTCAAAAAGGGTATTTCACTTTCACTCTTATTCTAGTCTTATGTACTAGCCCATTTACAAGTGTACAATTTCTTTATACTTTTCTTTTTAATAGCTTCAGACGTGTCTAACGTGACGTGTCACATAGGCAAACGAAAATCAAGTGAACGAGTGCCGTTTGGAAATCTGCCTGCGTAGCTAACCTCGTTTCCAGGAATTTACGTTGGAAGTGCAAGAACGAGAAGTATCGGGGATATGGCGTGATCTTTCCTGTTTAAATCGACGTTCGTTTGACTTTTTGGTCGCAACTGATCATATTGTGTGAGCTGGAGAGTAGATGAGCGAGAAAGAGAAATTCACCTTGAACATTCTGGAACTCGGCCGCTCTCTCAATAATATTCTCGATCAGAAGGGTAATTTAAGCTAGATAATTTTAGCCCTAGAAATGGTAAATCTGTAGAGTCTGTAAAAATCTTAACTTTTGGTGTTTTTGATGGCCTTAATGTCCAAACAATAGCTAGCATCTCTTACTCGTTAGCCGCATATTTTTCTTCGGCTTTAGAAAGTGTTCTAGATAGAAATGTTATTATCTTGCATAGGACTGCTCCGATCGCAAAACTCGAAACATCTGTAGTTAAGTGGAACTGCTTACTGAAATCTGGGTAATTATTTCTTTTGACACTAGAGCTTAGTTGACTAAGAAAATTCCTTTTTTTATGACATCCTTTTGGACTCGTCTCCATCTTCTCCAGGGGCTTTGCCAACTTGGCATAATTTTGTATGAACCACCTTTAATGGCCGTAAAGGCCTAGAAAGTATCTCAGATCCCTCAAAGTTGAAGTGCATGAATAGTTTGCTATTGCTGCCACTATACTCGGGTATGTTTCTATTCCCCTATCGGAGACGACAAATCCAAGAAATTCGACTTTGTTTTAAACACTCACATTTCGCAATGTCATCTAATGCACTTTTCAAATCTACAACAGAGAATACTGTATAGTCCCCAAGTAAGTACCTCATATATGTCGGGGAATGTGGTATTTATCTGCAATGGATATGTTGTTGAGTTTACTATAATCAATTACCATGCGATATTTTTTCCTCCTGAAGCGTGTTTTTTTTTTTTTTTGGGTACAGTCCACAGTAGTGAATTGTAGGGGGAACATAGATGTCAAATTATGTCATATTCTAAAAGATCCTTTATCTGTTTGTTTACCTCATATTTCAGTGTCATTGGATAATGTTAAAATTTTGCGTAAAAGGAGTATTTTACGAGGTTCGGACGTTGTCTTCACATTTGTTGTGTATGTCAGTTTTCAGTTTGGGTCTCCGAACATGTCTGGAAATGACATGAGTAATTCTTTTATCTTGGCTCTTTGCGTATCGGACAATCTTGATGTTCTCGGAATAATTATGTTATGTTTCCTGGTTTTTTAATTCCCATTAGACGAAGCAAATCGCCTTGTAATCCTTGAAAATTATTGTATCTCGCCTCCTCAAAAATTTACATGGTGAATGGTGGAAGTGACCTATAGGTGAAACTAAAAGAATTCGTCTCTACTTGGTTCCATCGTTGGCTGGAGATCTCTACCTCAAAATATAATTTTGGACAATTTTGGATATGTTACCTCTACATTTAATGACATCTTCTTTAGATGAACAATCGTCTAGATTTCTAACTCCTGATCAACAGCTACTCTTACAAACAAAGACTTGGCTGGACTTAACTTATTTCACATGTTATTGATGTAGCTGACGCAAAGCCTAACAAGCAGCGCCACTATGCTATCTCGCCAGCAACAGAGAAGCTTATGTATGATGAGCTTCATCGAATGATTGCACTTGGAGTTATTATCCAAGAGTCGAGCAGTTCATGGTCCAGTTCGGTCGTTTCGATCAGAAAACCAGGAAAGGTCAGGATGTGTATCGATAGTAGGAAGGTAAAAGCGGTTATATTGAAAGATGCATACCCCATATCGTTGATCGATGGAATATTGAGTAGATTACCAAAAGCAGAATACATTACATGTCTTGATCTAAAAGATACATTTTGGCAAGTCCCTCTTCATACAAACTGTCGCGATAAAACCGCATTTACAGTCCCTGGTCGTCCGTTACGAGAAGTTAAGTATCTTGGACTCGTGATCGCAAATGGAGTACCGACACCGAGAAAATCGCGGCCGTTTAAGATTTTCCGATACCACGATCCGTAAAGAAGGTTCGTAGGTTCCTCGGAATGACCGAATAGTATCATAAGTTCATAAAAAATTATGCAGCGATCTCTTCACCGCTGTCAGATACCTTAAAGTCCAAGCGAAAACATGAATGGACAGAGAAGGCTAAGGATGCATTCGACTGTTTAAAGACTAAGATGAATTCCGCTCCCGTGTTACACAGCCAATTTTTCTATTCCTTTTTCAATACACTGTGGCGCCAGTCATTCAGGCAAACCAACAGAAAAAAAAAAATGTCAAGCGTCAGGACTTTACAAGTAATACAGATCATGCGTAAGTAATGGGTCATGCTTATGACCCAGACAGATTTAAGTTCACGTATGTAGGGTTCAATTAATATTAAAAAGCGTAAAGGGTAACATCTAGCTCATATCTCATGCATGTTCGCAAATATTATTGAGACAAGAACCCTTTTTGCACGCGGTTGCGATGCCCTAAACCTTGCTACATGAAGCCCAAACAATCCACCTGCATAGCATAGGGTATTAGAAATAGTTAGCTGTGAGAGAGGAATATACATATGTTGAAAGTGTCAGTAGGATACTGGATTTACTTTCCTGGAATCGTGGAGAAGTTCGGTATTTCACGGACTACCTAACCAGATAGAACCAAGCAGCTACAGACCAAGTGGGATATGTCCAGTGAGGAAATTTGTGAAGCAAAGGAAACAGCAAAGTAAGTTTTCAATTAGTCCAATTAGCAAATCGGATACCAGTCAGAGAAAATAATTAACCATTAAACATGTTGTTGTAACGGTGACGATCCATATATAAACTTTTATATAATTATATACCATAATGGTGGTAAACTGTAGTAACTGTAGTAGAAGACTTAGAATCAGCCATCAGTGGAGAGGCTACGTTATGTAATATCTGTAATGAACCTATGAATGCATCAGGCGTTCGAACCGTCGCTCCTTGCTCTCACATCAAGATACTATCAATGTGAGCTGCAAGCACCCAAATCACCAAGAAATACCTTGCAATCTGAAATAGCAGCAGCAGAACAATAAATATGTGTTTAGACATGATAAGCAGGCAAACTATAAATATGTTCTATTTATGGGCTGCAATAAACATGTCACGGGACAGCATAAGTGGCAACTACAGATAAGTACGATTGCAGCGGCCTATTGCCGGAGTGTCAAGAGATATGACCACGAGGGAGATGATTAGATCATAGGCCTCAAAATAAGAATTTAAGAATAAAACTCAGCTGCATTTACCAACGCAGACTGCGGCGTCTTACAAGCGCTGCATTATATAATTAGATGATAAGAACCTATGTATGAATGAATAAAAGGCGAAGCCCTCGCAGTAGCGAGTCAGTTAGATTCAAACACCCGAGTTGAACTCATTAACTGTACGCACAAGTTTATTGTGTGAACACTGGGTCTAGGCCGAAGAGAGGCCGCGGTAGTGGACAGCGTAGAGGTATGATGACCAGGTCTCAAAGAGTAGAGGGTTTCAGCCAGCCGTACGAGTACGAGCCGAAATCCAGATTGGCCATCGTACAAATCCAAACATTATCTGGAGAAAGTTCTGTGAAGAATTTCGTAAGAAATTCGAAGACATCGACAGTGATATGAATATTTGGGAAGCAATTAATAGTAGGCGTCAAGAAGAAAAAGAACCTTTTGAAGAGTTCCAGTTTCAAGTAGAAAGACTCGTAGCGCGGCTACGGAACCCCATATCCGAAGAATCCTTGGGGCGGTTACTTATCAGACATTCCAAAACGTCCCTTAGATTCGAATTAATGCATTTGGGGATCGATACTTTGTTTCGACTTCGGGAAGAATTGAACACGCACGCATGAACAGTTTTATATATATCAAAGAAAGCGAGGAACAAGAGACAGAAGAAGTTGCCGCATTACAGCGAAAGCCCTTAAAGTGCTGTAATTGCGACAGCTTGGGACACCGTTTCGACGAATGTCTTAAAAATCAGCGTCGCATCTTTTGCTACGGATGCGGAGCTAAGAATGTATTTAAACCTCAATGCCAGACTTGTAAGCCCGCGGAAAACCGACAGACGGATGCGTCAGCCAACATCCAGCTGTCGCATCCAGAACATTAGATTTACTACTTGTAAATCCACTAAAGGTGCTAACGTAATCCTTAGGCCACCCATGGGTAGACCAATGACGTCGGACAGACCATTTCAAAATTTGTACATGGACTTATTAGGACCATATCCTAGCTCTAAGGTTTCATCTTCTACAGCTCTTAAAGAAATTTACGTCTGACAAAATCCTAGATTTCCTAGTGAAGCACGTATTTTATAACTTCGGCGTGCCCGAGGTGATCTTAACAGACAGACAGACAGGTTCACAGCTTAAGTCGGCTCAATTTAAGGCTTTTCTGACTCGTTTCGGCGTTAAACACGGCGATCTACTCTCCACAGGCAAACGCTAGCAAACGGCTTAATAGGTCGGTGTTGGCAGCAGTGCGCGCATATGTAGGACAAGATCACACGACTTGGGATCGACATTTAAGCGAAATAAGCGGATCCTTGAGGGCTAACATTCACCGTAGTACAGGTTTCTCACCTTATTGCCTTTGGTTCGGTCAGAATATGATTTTAAACGGAAGAGATTATGAACTACTTCGTAAGCTCGACAGCCTGACAGACGATGTAGCCTTAAAATATCCGGATACACGTCTCGCTCGTTGGTCTCTCAAGCTGCAAGGATTTCAGTTTAATACAGCACCGAAAAGGTACCCAAAATATAGTACCGTATGATTTATCGCGGACTTATACCGTAGACCATTCGTCCTTGCCGCTCAACAGCCTAGTAGTCATCACCACCAGAATTAACGTCTGCTGATTACGAGAACGTAAGGTCAGAATACGATAAAATAATTCGGTCTTGCCTGATCTTAAGATCAAAGACGACTACATTTTTCGGAGGGCTGCGCAGTTGCAGATGTCGCATGCTGTAAAGCCACAGACCATGAGACCGACAATGGGTCACACAGGACAACCTCAGCGTTTCTTTCAAAAATTGTGTGTTGATTTTTTCGGACCCTATCCCCGTAGTAAATTTGGAAATGTTGGCATCTTTGTGGTGTTAGATCAGCTTTCTAAATTTTCCTTCTTGAAACGGGTTCGAAAATTTACGGCAGAGGCAGTAATAAGATACTTAAAGATACTTTGTTTTGGTACGCCGGAAATCGTAGTTACTGATAACGGTGTTCAGTTTAAGTCCCACACCTTTAATTCTTTTATTAGCGAAATATAAAATTTATAAAAATTCGGTCAATTAATCAACCCCAACCTTAGTGGGTAGTGACCGAGAGGTGGTCACGTGTCTTAAGTTGGCCCCCAAAGTAGCCATAACCACATTTCATATCAACACAACAACAATTTGGATCAAGCAGCATAGGACTTAATTAAAAGTTCCACAGCGATTTGCGAATTTTCTAATTTTATTATATCTAAATACCGATCTAAAATCTGAAAGAAATTTTAATTGTAGAAGTGAAAGCAAAGATAGCAAAGTAATATTACTATTACAAGTAAAGTAATAGTCAGACGAAAGAAAAGAAAATCGGAAATGAGGAAATGTGATGCATAAAAAAATTATTTAAAATTTAAAACGACACTTAAAATTATCCTTTTCCAGGAAAAGGGCACTAATACGCCCACGTAACAGAAATGGCGCTTAACGGAAGGACTTTTTCTATTCATTAAGGAACGATCTAGATTCCTGCAATGTGAAATTAGTGTACCTAGTTAATTCGACTCGTGTTTTTTATTATACATATTCATAAGCGTTATTAACATAAAAGTCCCAAGTTTCTGCTACAGAGAAAGCGCGTATTTGTTTTCATACAGGTATGACTTTAAGACCACTTTTATTTACCATATTTTATTAAAATCTAGGCCAAGTAGCCATGTCGCTTGAGAGGTTCGGGTCCAAAAAGAGCAGGAGTGTGGATATAATGGTAATGGATTTAGCGGGTGTCTGCAGTGGCAGACGGAGGCATGGTGATCGGTTGCATCCATGTCTTGTAGAGTAACGGGTATACCAGATTCGTTTAAAAGTATGTTACATGCAGAAGGAAGCGTTTCTGACCAGTCGATCTAGCCATGACCGTCTATCCGTATGAGACTGATTTTTGTTGCCACGCCTATTCTAAAGCCCACAAAACGCCCCGCTTACATTTTAGCAAAAAGTTTTGATATATTTGTATTAGTTTTGTAAATTTATATTGCTTTGACACGCTCATTCTTACGCCTACAAGACGCCCAAAGCTGCAACGCCCACACTTTTTAAAAGTGTTATATATTTTCATATTTTTATAAGTCTTGTAAATTTGCCTCGATTTACCAAAAACTTTTTGCCACGCCCACTCTTACAAACACAAACCGCACAAAACTCCCACGCCCACACTTTTTAAAAATATATAAATTTTTTGTCATTCTCATATAGCATTCTGTCTTGTTTTTGTAAGTTTCTAAATTTCTATCGATTTGCATCGTCCACTGTAACGCCCACAAACTGCCCAAACCTGTCACACGGGTATCTTACAGTCGGGAAAACCGACTATAGCACTCTCTCTTTTTTGTATGGCACATTTAATCTGTATTTACTTTATAATCGTATTCTGCTTGGTGCCAAAGAGGGGTCGTTCCGAAACAATTTGCCAATTAAGGCCATACGTCCCAATCAATTTTATTAACCGATATATACGAAGGTTCTATGACTTCGTTCAACTGTTCCAACTGTCTGGTAGCGGTGTGGATTTTTTTTCACATATAATTTCATTTTTATATAATAAGTGCAAAACATTTTTCAAAAGTGTGAGGGTGACAAGTTTGGGTCAATAAACATGCGCTGCGTCTTTATCTCTAGAATCTGTATGCTTCTATCTTTTATAGTTCCTAAGATCTCGTCATACGGATAGACGGACATGGCCATGACACGATCCTGATAAAGAATATATATACTTTATATTTAAAAAATTATCTCAGCTTGAGACTACATTTTAGTGACAAAAACCTTTCTTATACTGCCCTTTTGTTTACATTATTTCGTATAAAACTAGCGGATGTGGATTGTGTACATTGCGTAGAGTTCGTCACTCTGCATATTCTTATTTCTTCGGACAGTGCTGATTTTGTGAATATGTCACTTATTGCACAATTGCTTACATTATTTCGGGTGAGCGATCTCCGCTTGGGATATTGATTGCATACAATGAGTACAATGAGGGGATGTGGATTGTGTGGATTTTGCCACTCTGCATATCCTTATTTCTTTGGACAGTGTGTATGTGTATAAGTTAAGACTATCACCCAGCATCCAAGATAAATGCAAGCGCCCAAAGCTTTTAAGTTAGGAGTGAAGCTTTGACTCAAGATGTAGGGAGAGCTTAAAAGATAATGATTTTATTAGTCAGTTGATTTCTGTGATCACACAAATCGAAACTCGAATACTCATTTAGCGCAGGCAACGCTTGTCAACTAAATTGCTAAAATTATATTGTTTCGTTGGTTATCGTCACGAAAATAAATAACAACAATATCATTTCATAATTTATATGTCACTATATGTATGTATGTATGGAGTTATCCGTTCCAAGCAGAATAGCGGGGAGCTTATAAATGTATGTAGGATATTTATTGCTTAGCACAATTGTTTATCTTAGTAATATTTTGATATTATAATAGTTTGCTTATTATATTTTGTATTTAGTAAAAAGATGACTCGTGCCAACACTTCTTGATCTCCGGACATACGACGACTAGACAACTTTGCCTTACTCCGGACACGAAAACTTTCGGCTTGACGATCTTTTTACTGCAAAACCTTAAACTCGCTTTGTTCTTCTTTGACTCTCTTTATGCTTGTCCTTTTTTCTTATAAGTACTTGCGCTCACGACGCTACCCTTTGCGATGATTATCGATCATCGCATATCGATAACTATCGTTACATATATATAGTGAAATATTCATAAATCCCCTAGACTTAAGCACATTCCTACACACGCCTACTTAATAGATAAGAACAACTGTCACATAATGGAAAAACCCAAGAAAGGTTAAATGGAATAGACCCAAAATTGTCCTGATGATGAAATTGAAAACCCCAAAAAAATCACCCACCAGTAAACAAACATACCCACCAGTAAACCAAACATCCGTTGCCCAATTTTGTCAAATCAGCATGTTTTCACGTCCCAGGCCCAAACGCTCAAGCTCGAAAGCAGAAGTTTGAAGTTTTCAGTAGATAAAATCGTTAAAATCTAACAGCGCTTGTAGCCAAGAGCAAATGCACTTGTATCCAAGGGAACTAACTCTAAAACCTCATTAAAACTCTAAAGTCCAAAGTCCATATTCATTCAAATCAATTATATATATATATGTGGTGTGGAAAAGACAATATTTTTGGTTTAATAAATGTATAATAACGCCGAAAATTCTTTTATTTATTATATCTTCTATATATATATAAATGAATTGCTGTTCGTTAGTCTCGCTAAATTTCAAGAACGGCTAAACGGATTTATATTATCTTGGGCTTGAATTATTCGTGGAGGTCTAGGGAAGGTTTAAAGTTTCAAGGTGAGAAAAATTCGAATAATAGCCGGGAAAACTATCAAAACAGCTGTTTAGCTATTGAGCTTTTTCAATAGCTGTTGCGAATAATAAAAAACCGAAGAAAGTTTGTTTTTATTACGACAGTTTTTATTTTGCGAATTGTTATTCTTTTACGATAGCGATAATTGAATGCGTAAGTTTGGTCTTTTCCGAAACACGAAGAATTGGCAACTGGCGGGCAGGCAGCCGAAATGCAGCGCCCAAGCTTAACGTAGGTAGCTAACAACAACAAACAAAATAAATGCGTGCGAGAACAGCGGTTTGCACTATGGGCATCGCAACTGCTACCACTGACTAATTTGGCTTATAATATTAAAGAATATTAGTCTACTGCACAGTTTTGGCGGCTGCATGACCCAACATCCTCCCCCCATTGGAAGCTTGGCCTCCAACAGAGTCCTCAAGGGGGAGCAGACACAGCTTGTTCACTGCCCGTCTTATTACTCCAGACGCGGTCCTCAATTCTGCAACTCGAGCGACGCCGTCTCTGCCAGGAATCAACTGCATGACTCTCGCCAAAGGCCATCTCATTGGGGGTAGATTCTCGTCCTTAACAAGAACGACGTTGTCCACGGCTGCGCCAGGCTTTGGGGTGCGCCACTTGGAACGCTGCTGGAGCAACGTCAAGTACTCTTCCTTCCATCGCGACCAAAATATTTGCTGAAGAAAGGAGATGCGCTGCCAAGAGTCAAGCCGATTATAGTTTAGGCCCGTTATATCTGGCTCGTCAAACGACGAAGGCGGACCACCATTGAGAAAATGCGCGGGGTGAGAGGGTCCAGATCGGCAGGGTTCTCTGAAATGGGAACTAAAGGTCTGGAGTTAATAACTGCCGAGATGTGGCACACCAGCGTCCTCAGCTCGTCGAAGGTCAGAACCGCCGTACCCACAGCGCGGTAGAAATGATGTTTGGCCGTTTTCACCGCTGCCTCCCAAAGTCCACCGAAATGGGGCGACCGTGGAGGGATGAAACGCCAGTCAATCGTCTCCGAAAGGCAAAAATTCTGAACGGAGCCTTGATGCTCGCTGCTGAGAAATAACCTTCGAAGTTCCAGAAGTTAATTTTTGGCGCCGACAAAGTTGGTGGCGTTGTCTGACCAACTTTGCATCGGCTTCCGCCGGGTGCATATGAACCTCTTGAGTCCGCACAGAAACGCAACTGTCGAGAGATCCTTGATCAGCTCCAGGTGCAGTGCCTTGGTTGCAAAGCATATAAATACGCAGTCGTAGCATTTAACCGCGGGCTTGTTGCAAGTATCCGACTTGTGAAAGGAGGGTCCACAGAAGTCTATACCAGTAATCTCAACAGCGTAAGATCCTTCCAAGCGCTCCCTGGGAAGGTCCGCCATTATGTGCTCTATCAGCCGCGGCTTAATCCGAAAACATCTGATGCACCTGTTCACGGCCTTGGTAACCGTCTTCCTCCCCTCAATAGGCCAATATTGGGATCAAATTGCACCCAGAAGAGCCCGAGGTCCGGCATGAAGATTGCTTTCATGGTAATGCGAGATAATTGCTAGAGTCACCGGATGAGACCTTGGAAGGATTTTTGGGTGGCGGCCATCAAAGTCCAATGACGAATTCCGGAGGCGACCGCCTACTCTAAGAAGTCCAAATTGATCCAGGAACGGCGAGAGCGATGATATGGGACTAGACGAGGAAACTCTTCCCAGCGTTTTTAGGGACTGCAGGTCCTCCCATAAATGCGCGCGCTGCACCACCGCAGCATCATATGAGTACCCTCTTGAATGTGTGCGACGGTGAGCCCAGGATGACGAATTCCATTACAAAATTTGTAAATGTATGCAAATACTCGTTGCAGTGAGGGGTAAGAATTTGCGAATTTGGAGCTAGCAATTACATCCACGTACGGCGACTTTACGATGAACACACTTCGACGAAGCTCAAGCACCGGTTTGTCAGGACAAACAGCTTTTGGCCAATCTCTTTCAGGCTCCGTAAGATAGGCGGGTCCATGCGCCCAGAGTCACGATTCGCTAAGCTCAGACGGCAGGGATCCTCTGGATAAGATGTCAGCCGGATTTAACGGTGTTGGAAAATAACGACAAGCCGTGACATCTGTCAGCTCCTGAATGGCAGCAACCCTACAAATATGTTGAACCTGGCGGGCTCATCTCGGATCCAGGAAAGTGCCACCGTCGAGTCGCACCAACAATAGTAGCGTCCTTTAAATACTTTCAAGCCAACTATTTCCCTCATGATTTTAGCCAGAAGATCCGCACCACAAAGCTCCAGCTTTGGTACTGTTATGGTCTTCAACGGAGCTATGCGCGACTTCGAGCAAAGCAAATGGCTAAAACTTTGATTCACTTTAGAAACCACATAAACGCAGGCTCCATAGGAATCAATGCTTGCATCACAAAACCCATGCACCTCAAGATCAGACTCTGCGCTAAACACAAACCGAGGGAAACTAACATGACTTATTATTTAAAAACTGCGACATATATCAAGCCATTTCGTGTTATGAGTTTCCGGGAGGCTTTCATCCCAGGACAGCTTTTCCTTGCAGAGCTGCTGCAAAAAGATTTTACACCTTGTAATTACCGGACCGACCAGGCCGAGAGGATCGTAAAATTTAGCAGTCGCAGACAAAACAGAGCGCCTGCAGGGTCTCAGTGGCGACTGAAAGGCAGAGAACGAAAACAATAGCTGGTCGGAGGCGGGATCCCAAGCGAGACCTAAAGTTTTGGTGAAATCGCTACCATCTTCAAACTTCATGAATGACTCCTTGTCCTCGGCGGGCACACCCTCCAGCACAAGCGGAATGTTAGAGCACCATTTCCTTAGCTTGAGCTTGCCCTTCGCAAGAATGCCAGCCGTCTGTTGCATTATGCTGATAGCATCCTTTACCGTGCCTGAGCCGGAGATAAGATCATCCACGTAGAAATCACGCCGAAGGATTTCTGATCCAATGGGAAACGATGCCTGCTCATCGATTGACAACTGCTGCATAGCCCTTACGGACAAGAAGGAGGCTGGCTTGGTGCCGTAGGTAACTGTGTCGAGTTTGTATACTTGAAGGTCATCGATCGGGGAGTCCCTCCATACAATGCACTACAAATAGCTATCTTCTTGCGAGACCCTTACACATCGGTACATATGTCTCCTGTAACGGCAACTGGGTGTGAGCGAAATCGAATTAGGATGTGAAATAGCTTGGGCTGGATGACCGGGCCAGCCATTAACACATCGTTAAGCGAGTAACCAGTGGAAGTGGCAGCTGTTCCGTCAAAGACAACGCGAAGCTTGGTGGTAGTGCTATCCTCCTTCATGACGCAATGATGTGGCAAAAAATATCGACACGAGCTGACTTCGGAGGCGGGCACAGGCGACATATGTCCCAGATCACGATATTCCTTCATGAACGCCGCATATTTAACCCTCAAGCCAGGGTGCTTTGTAAGCTTCCTTTCCAGCGACAAGAATCTCCGCAAAGCCTGAGGATAGGAATCTCCTAAAGAGTCCAAATGGAGTTTTAGCGGCAACCGTACCGAGTAATCGCCAGCTGGAAGTCGGGTGTCATTTTTAACAAAGTGGGCCTCGCAATCTAGCTCCTCCTTAGTGGCTTGAACTATTGGGCCGGGACAATTTTCTACATCCCAAAGCGCTGCAGAAGTGAATCAAGTTCAACATCAATCCTGTTTTCCTTGCTGGCTGAAGAAGGAACGCGTGAAGCTATTAAGGCGCTACCGCAAGGGCACGCTCAGCCTCCAGACACAACCCAGCCCAGACGAGTTTTTTGAAGCAGGGGCAGTCCTGGCAACAACTTTATCTGACCTACGCACAGCAGCTCATAAAACAGGCTAGCTCCTATTTTAACAGGTCAACACGCTGAGCTTTATGAAATTCCGGGTCGGCGAGCTGCAGGTTTTCTGGAATCTTCCAGTCCCCAATGTCCACATTAAAACTTGGCTGGCGATTGGTGATATTGGGAGCGATAACTGCTGTTATGCTCGTTGAGAAATCCGAAGTGACAGACCGAATCGCAATTCCTGCCGATAATCCATCAGTCGCGAAATTGGAATCCCCGATTCCAGTGACGGAGTCGGACGACCTCGACCTTTTGAGTTGCAGTTGATTTGCAAACCGAGAGGTGACCAAGTGCAGTTGAGAGCCAGAATCTAACAAGGCCCTGCAGGGAACGAACAGTCCCGAACGATTCTGCACTAGAACGGTTGCAGTGGCCAGCAGCACAAGGTCACTACCGAGATCCTGGTCAATTAGAGTAGAAGAAGTCGAAAGCGGGGCAGAAGTCTTAGTGTGGCTGCGAGGAAGGCGGACCATCCAGATGGAACAGCGTATGATGCCTGATTCCACAGGTGCGGCAGCGGCTCGAGCTGCATTGCTGATGACCTGCCTTTAGGCAATTTAGGCAAAGTGCTAGTCTCTTTGCCTCGCGCAGACGATCTACTGGCGCTAAGTCTCTAAATTGTGGGCAATAGTATATGGCATGCTCTGCACTATGGCAAAGCATGCAACCAAGAGAATTTTGGGTGGTAGCAACTAGCGTCGAGCGATTTCTGCCCACCTGAACGCCTGGCGCATAGGTTGCCATGGCGCAATCCACGGCCTCCAAAGTCCTACATCGCTGTTCCAGGAATGCAGCCATCGATTCCCACGACGGAATAAGGATCCGGAAGGAGACCGTATCCTCCAAGCGCTCCTCCCACTTAGCTTGGCTCGCCGCATCCAGCTTTTGCAGCAGCACTTGAACTATGATGCAGCCAGCGATTTGCTCAGTGGTGCCCAAACCCTTCAACGCACGAATGTGAGCGTTAAACTTGTCCGACAATTCCCGAAGCGATGCCACTGAACCATTCCGTACTACCCTTAAACCCAGAATCTCGGTGATGTGCGCCTGAAAAACGAGACGCCGGTTATCAAACCTTTTGTGAAGCAACTCTAAAGCCGATTCGTAATTGCTGTTTGAAATCTCCAATGATCGGATAGTTTCCAGCGCTGAATCCCTCAAACATGACCGCAGATGTTGAAATTTCTCAATGTTGGAGAGGTCCGGATGGCTGTCGATTATGTTCGTAAACACGGAGTAAAAATCAGACCAGTCTGCGTAGCCTCCGCCAAACGTTGGCAGCGGCACATGCGGCAACGGCATCGGCCTCGGCCGCGGCTGCGTTTGAGGACCACTACACTGGTGGGGCACAACACCTTCCGCAAGCGTTGAGTGCGGCGCGAAATGCACATTGCGTTTGGCTATTTCCGCGCGCACACTAGCCTTGAATTCAACGATGAATTCATCGAAAGACTCGCTCATTTCACTGCCAATTTCGTCGAAGTCCAATTCCTCCAGTTCTGTATGCA
The DNA here is from genome assembly GCF_004382195.2 of Drosophila sechellia. NCBI lineage: Eukaryota > Metazoa > Arthropoda > Insecta > Diptera > Drosophilidae > Drosophila > Drosophila sechellia. The sequence continues at coordinate 21,471,044 of NC_045949.1, read as the reverse complement.
GAACATTGAAGGCACTTTGCAGCTCATCAATCTGCTTCAGCCTCACCGTAAGAGTGGATTCGTCGTATCCGCTAAGCGTCTCATTAGACAGCGACGTTTGCAGCCTCTGCAACCTGCTGAACAGCGCATTGGCTTTGCGCTTTAAAAAGGTCACCCTGTTTTTTTCACCTTCAGCGGGCATAGCAACAAATCGCCTTTAATTCGGCTCAGCGGGAAGATGAGCACAAAATAGATGCCGAAAATGCAAGCGGGGTCAATGCACGCAACGATATATGTAGCAATGTATGTATATATGCAATGCTAGCTCGCTTAAACACAGCCACTATCACCGAAATCACCACACACTTGTCCAACCGATTGCGATTTAATGTATTTATATTTATTTATAAACGGGATAAGTGCATTAATTATTGCATGCAAATTAACACTATCACGTCGGGGTCACCAAATGTTTAGCTATTGAGCTTTTTCAATAGCTGTTGCGAATAATAAAAAACCTAAGAAAGTTTGTTTTTATTACTACAGTTTTTATTTTGCGAATTGTTATTCTTTTACGATAGCGATAATTGAATGCGTAAGTTTGGTCTTTTCCGAAACACCAAGAATTGGCAACTGGCGGGCAGGCAGCCGAAGTGCAGCGCGGAAGCTTAACGTAGGTAGCTAACAACAACAAACAAGGAATGAGCGCCGTACAGATAAATGCGTGCGAGAGCAGCGGTTTGCACTATGGGCATCGCAACTGCTACCACTGACTAATTTGGCTTATAATATTAAAGAATATGAGATATAATGCGGCTGCATGACCCAACAACAGCATTTTCTATTTCCCATACAAACGTTTTCTATAGGATCTAATATAGCGTTCCGAAACTCAACACAAGTGAATCGCGAACGCGACAAAATTGCATAGTCACAAAATTTGGTCGGTTTCGAGAAACTTAATTTTAGCTAACTTCAGTTGTTAATCTGTCCGATTAATTTTTGTAATAAGACTGTATAGAAATCGAAAGATAAATTTTAAGTTTTGTCACAAATTAAATTTCTGAAGGCAATCATAATATTTTACATTCGATTTGACAACCAACTAATACTATATCCATCCATCCTGTCGAATTTCAGAGCACGGAAAAAAGTATTACTATATCTATGAGGGCATCTTCTTTACTTTGTTGATCCTTTGTGATGGTAACATTCCAAGTAATTTGCTCTTTTTTGTGATACCACTTTACTGGTAAATGAGCGGGAAATTTCGTCAATTTGATTAATTACAATTTACGATGCCGAGGAGAAGACGACCTGACTTAGGTCGTCGTAGTCAATCAAATGTACGATGAGCTACCTCACGTGCTAACCGCACTGATGACCAGAGACAGCCAGATCAAGAAAGTAGTCGTATTGCTATGTCAGAATTGCGTTCTTTAGTGAGTGACAATGTAGGAGATAGGCTTAGAATGCTACGAGTTCGTGAGCTAGACATAATAAATTCCTACTTTTATATATTCAGATCCTCTTCCTTGTATCCGTTTAACGAATCTAGCATACCCTTTTACTCTACGATCAACGGGTATAAAATCTTGGGGCCAACAAGAATTTTCCTAATATATGTATTTATAATACAAAAGAGAATGCTATGGTCGAGTTCCGCGACTATTCCCACTCTAACGACCACAAATCACCAAAATTTGCCACGCCCACAAATGTTTTGGTATTTTTTTATATTTTTATTGGTCACGCCTCTCCTAACGATCTACACAGCCCAAAACTAGCATGCCCATAATTTCGAGGAATTTAAAAAAAAAACAGACTAGAATAACGAGATGCGTAACGCCTTACGATTTTTTCGAGTGGCTCTAGAGGTGACTCCATGTCAGTAGGTCACAAGGGGATCAACCACCTGGTGGTACTCGCCGTAATTGTGACACACTACTGGAAGTGCAACTACACTCTCCACGCGAGGGCGGCTGGAAACAGGCTCTTAGTTAGGTCATGTCTCTGCTAAGAGTGCTGGCTAATAGTAGTTGGGCTGAAGTTGGAAACTTTCAAAATTTCCACATCTCCACATCTCAACTCGCGGAAACCATGAAAAATATACCCAAAAATGTTAAAATACCGCAGGCCTTGACTGCGGGAAATGTTGCAAGACGGTTCAAAGACCGTCTCCTTGAGGGGGAGCGCCCTACTTCGGTGGTAACACCAAAAAATGCTCCTAATCGGAGTATGCCAAAGGCACAAGTACGCCCATCTGCTGGAGGGAAAAATCGGGTCGCCACACCGAGTCACTCGACTGTGGTCCAAGCCGGCCAAGCGTTACGGGCTAAAAACCCATTACCGCAACTTGGTCAGCCTGGGGCCCGGGATGACCCTAACCGTAAGGAGCTGAACGGGCCCAGAACGAAGTGGTATCTTCGTTACCTTCAGCAGGGCAAGTCACCTGCGGAAGCTTTGTCACTGGCCAAGACACCGCAGCAACTAGAGCGAAGGCCCAACTCTGCTTCGAAGCGTCAAGCTACACCAGAAGGTGGAGAAGAGCAGGCCACCGACTTCTCCTTTCCATGGCCCAAGTACCTCAAGGGCTGCAAAGGCAACTGAGGTACGCAAGCTATCATATGCGACCGTAACTGGGATCATTAAAGTTGCGGTCGTACCAGAGGAGTACCCAAAGGTCGTCCTCAGTATTGAGGACCTCTCACAGCTCGAGGACGCACTACAGGAGGAGATAGTCTTCTCTGGTTGGGATTCTCCAATTAAGTTTGGAGGAATCCGTTTCAGGGTGGGTCACCTGATAGTGGATTGCTGCAACGCAACCACTGCTGAGTGGCTGCAATTAGCAGTTCCCAGCCTCAGTAAGTGGAGCTGTGTCTCTCTGGAGGTACACACAACATCACCATCTTCTGCCCCAGGACAGGAGACAAGACAACAAAGTGGATCATGGAATTGATCAAAAAACAAAATGACTTGGACACTGAGAAATGGCGCCTGATATCAAGGAAGAATGAGGGTGGTGGCTCGCTCCTCAGCCTTGGCATTGATGACAACTCATGTGCCAAGATTATTTCTAGCGATCACAAGCTGAGCTTCAGGTTTGGAGGCATCTCAGTTTGTGGTCTAAAGAAGGCCAAGGCGATCAAAGCCGGCACAAGACGGGTCGAGACTCCAAGAAATCCACCAGTCTCTGCGGAGAAGGAAAAGCGCAATAAGCTCCCGAATCCAACGAGGACCTGGCGGAGGATGAGGATCTCAATGCGACCGTCATCGAGATGGGGGATCAGACCCCGATATCCTGTCAGGAGCTAGGCATGGAACTAGACGTGCTGAGTAATGAAGAAGCGATACCGGCGGATGGTGATCTGGCCATCTCCAGACCAGTAACGCCGATGATGGAGTTGATCATCTAATGTTCGGGAGTACAGGGGTAGCTCAGATGAACATCCATCGCGCCAAGGAGGCCTCGGCCGTGCTGGCACGGATGTTCACCAAACAACATCTTTGGCTAGCCCTGGTACAGGAAAACTGGTATAACCAGGGAATAAAAGGAATGTACGTGAAGAACGCCAAAGTAATTTGGGATCAACGGGCTTCTAGCCCTAGAGCCTGCATCCTGACATGTATAAGTATAAAATATTATATACATACAGAATTTCTCACGCGGGACTATGTATCGATCATGGTAGAAGATGTGGGAGCAACCAAGAAGACTGTAGTGGCATCGGCATTCTTTGCCGGTGACGAGGCGTGCCCACCGCCCGAAATCACTGCACTGGTTGAACACTGTAAGAAGATGCACTTACCCATCATCATTGGATGTGATGCAAATGCACATCACATGATATTGGGCAGCAGCGACGTGAACCAAAGAGGTGAGGCACTCTTAGAATTTATCTTAAATAATAATCTAGAAATCCTAAATGTCGGCAATGTTCCGACATTTGATACTAGGGTAAGATCTGAGGTTTTGGACATTACACTTTCCAGCAGATCTTATAGGCTTCGCATATAAGCGACTGGAAACGTATCTCCTGAGGAGTCAATGTCAGATCACAGAATTATTCGTTTTAACATACGGCTAAATCTAGAATGTAGCGAGCGAAATTCCATTCCCAACATTCCCGGTAACAGCTCAAAGTAGACCGCGTGCTACTGATTGGGCCAAAGCAAAATTAATAGTAACAACGGAGAGATTAAGTTGGGCAATTGGTACATTCCAGCCCTACAAATCTCCTGGTCCAGATGGCATTCAGCCAATCCTGCTACAACGAGCGCTAAATCAGCTCGCAGTGCCGATCAGGAAAATACTGATCAGCAGCCTAGCTTTAGGACACATACCTACTGCCTGGAGTATAGCAAAAGTGGTCTTCATTCCAAAAGCTGGAAAGAAAGACATTGCTAAAAACGTTGGAAAAGCTAGTGGATGTCAGCATTAGAAGCACTCTGCTTGTGAAGCATCCGCTTCAACGGACGCAACATTCCTACAGGGCGTGCAGATCAACTGATACTGCCCTATATCACCTGAAAGGCCTTATTGAGGATTCACTGACTCATAAGGAAGTGGCGTTACGTGCCTTCTTAGACACAAGGTGCTTTCGACAATACCTCCCATGAGGCGGTCAACGCATCCCTGGCAAGACGAGGACTAGATGCGACAACCAGCAGATTGATAAAGTCACTACTGGCATCTAGGAGTGCCATGGCCACTATAGGAGGACAGTCGTCCACAGTATCTACCACAAGGGGTTGCCTCAAGGGGGTGTCCTCTTACCTCTCCTTTGGAGCCTTCTGGTAGACGAGTTGCTGGAAAGACTGACCCGCAGGGGTATACTTTGCCAAGGCTATGCTGACGATATTGTCATTATAGCTAGAGGTAAATATGAGGAAACATTTTGCGATATCATTCAACTGGGCCTCAATATGACCAGCGAATAGTGAAAGGAAGTAGGCCTGAGCCTAAATCCTAGCAAAACTGTTATTGTTTCTTTTACAAATAGGTACAAGCTACATAGAATGAAGGCAATAACCCTATCAGAATGTCGCATAGAGGCCAGCAAAGAAGTTAAGTATCTTGGGATAACCCTTGACTCCAGACTTAGCTTCAAAACTCATGTCGATAACACAATTGATAAGTGCACCAGAGCACTTTTTACGTGTAGAAAAATTGCTGGTAAGTCGTGGGGAACCTCACCCCGCACAAAAAGATGGCTGTACCTCATGGTAGTCAGACCCATACTTACCTATGGGGCAATAGCCTGGGGTGATAAAGGACGCCTTAGCACCACTAAGGTGAAACTTTATAAGCTGCAAAGAATGGCCTGCATATGCATGACAGGAGCAATGCGTTCCTGTGCCCCACTGCAGCCTTAGAAGTACTATTGTAGGTAACGCCGCTTCATATCGTCATTGAAATGAAGTGGAAAGCCACCCTAAAAAAATTGAGGGAGGAGGAAATGACTGCAACCTCACAAGAAAGGATGCTGAAAGCCTAAAAAGGTATATCCCTGATGCAACCAAGGGATGAGATGCCAGCTGAGCACAGGTTCGCTCAGAACTTCAGCACTCATCTCAGTAATAAAAACAGTTGGACAACCCTGGGGAAAGTACACCATATGAAACCACAAACAATAAAGTTCCCTCACCGACGAGGGAAGTAGGCTGGGGGTTGTAGGCCGCAGGTTAAAATACCACGAATCAATGGGCAGATACACCAGCATTTTTCAAGCTGAAGTCTGTGCTATTGGACGCTCGGGTCGTGGCAAGGACATTCCTATACTATCTGATAGTCAAGCAGCCATAAACGAGCTCAGCAAAGCTAAGATAACATCTAAGCTAGTAAATGAAGTGAGGACAGCCCTAGACAAACTGGGAGCTGTCAACAAACTCACAATAAGGTGGGTCCCGGGACACAACAACATCCAGGGAAATGAGCTAGCGGACAACCTAGCCAGGAAAGGGGCAGAGAACACACTAATTGGGCCCGAAGCCGAATCTATGTACATAATATCACAAAATAAATTTCAAAAATGGCGATATATTCAAATATTTGTCATTAGACTATTCAGGTTGCGACGTGTGAAAAATTATTAAGCCAATGATGTTTGAGTGCTTGTGTCCGCACCTCGTTCCTTAAGATATGACTTTTGCAATAAACCGTTTTCATATTTTTATTTATTTTAAAAATTTTTATTTTATACTACGTATTATTTTTATGAAATTTTTTTTTCTCAATGTAATGACTTTTTGGAAAATTTATGTTTTAAATAATAATAAAATTTTTTAATAATTTCCTTTGCATTTGCTTTAATTATTTAGTATATTTTTTAAGTCATTTGTCGTAATAATAATGTATGTAAATGATCCATTTTTATTATTTAACCTTTAAAATTAGATTCAGTAGAAATATTTTGTTGAATTTTGTATTCCAATTTGAAATTTTTAAAAAGCGCGCATATTTGGGTGGGAATAAAAGCTCATCAACTTTTTGATTTTCCTTTTTTTTCTCTTAATCCGTTTGCTTAAAGTTGACTACAAGCAGAGCCGCTCGATTTTTTGAAATTTTCGCTATATAATCGAGTTTATATAGATAAATAAAATATAATCGCAAATAGTAATTGCGATAAGAAGTAGTTAGTCTTTGGTAAATGAGTTAGTCTTTGGTTACGGGTATCTGATGGTCGGGGAACCCAACTATAGCATTATCTTTTGTTTAATTTTTTTTTGGGGCATAGCAGCATCCCATAGCAGGACCCCTGCTCTTTAATCTTGCATACAAGAAAGAACGAAATAAGCCCCAATACCAAAATGAGAAAAAATGGGAAAAAACGAAACTGTTATTCAAATCAACTACCGAGGGAGTCGCGCGATTACTCAGGCAAGGAGAGAGCCGTGCACCGAGAAGTGTCAAACCCCCGAGAATATATAAGGTACTCAATCAAGAGAGTCTCGAAAACTTGGAAAACCATCTAGAGGAGATAGGACAACTGACAAACTAGGTAGACAACACGATGGATGAAGCAGCCGGAGTCATAGTACTACCACTAGGGCCTTTTAGGTGTCGTTTCAGTGTGGTTCCGCGATACGCAAGGTCGGAAGACCGGCGTGAGAGAGAACTAATGGATTTGGAGCAATAGAGTAGACAGATGCAATTGGAAACGAGAGAACAAGCTAAGCAAGACTACTACTACCACATGGACTAGCTAGAAACCCTACGGATATCTTTTCAAGACACCCCGACACCAGAACAAGTGGCTAAAGAGTGCTTTAACATCCAGATGCATCGATTGAGGAAGCCTAGACGACCGGCGACACCGAGACAGGTACCTAAACAGCGCTTTGCAGCGGAAACCAGTCACTAATTTCCCCGAATACAACGAGATATATTTGAATCTTGGCAATCTTGCTTAATGGTTGTATCAGTTTTGTTTTATGTAATGATACTGTTTGGTTCTATGTATTTAATTAAGTGTGAGAAATTTATGGAAAAAAATAGCATGTTTGTTTGGTTTTGTATATGATACTTTTAATGCATTCATTAATTACTTCATTGAATTCTTGATTTATTTTTATTATTATCTTTGAAATATCTGTCTTTATCTAAATGATCTAATTGATAGCGATTGCTCTCGTTCCCTCTGTTCTCAGCCTGGCAGTATCAGCCTAGTAGACCCCGTCGTTAAGCATCTCGACTTGGCGTCTCGAACATCCTCGCACCCTTCTACATCCTCCTTCTGTTTGCCTGCACCTTCCTGATCTGATCTGATAGACCCTGTCGTTTAGCATCTTGACGTGGCATCTCGATCCTTCACCTAAACCTCTCCGAACTCCTCTCGTCGACCTGCGCCTCCTTGATCTCGGCCCGACAGTCTCAGCCTAGCAGACCCTGTCGTTTGGCGTCTCGCCCCGGCACCGCGATCCTTGCGCCCTTCTCCAGCCTCCATCTGCTGCTGCCGTCTGCTTCTCTGCACCAGCTCGGTATTTGAACTTCCTGCCTTCCGTTCTGAAGTTCACCATCTCTATTCGATTTGTTTACATCCACAGCAGCTGTATGGTGCCATCCCTGCTCCTGATGCTGGGAAACACTGCTTGCTCCTGATGCAGGGAAACACAGCTTTGCAGTGTCTACCTCTCCACGTGATTTATTCTGTTCTATGCCTGACTCCTCCGGTGATCTCGCTGCTCCTGCGGCATTTCTCCTGCAACGCTTTGCCCTCGATGTCCAGGGTACTCCTTGACAACGGACGACGTGTCGGCCCGGCCGGGATTAGGATGTTATGGGGCAGGGCGTATCGTCCACGGGAAAGACAACGCTCCGCCTGGGACTACCTTTGCTGCCCACTGACTCTACTGACCGTGTCAGACACGTCAGGATCTTGTCCTCCACTCCCAGGATCACTCTTCACTTGCAGAGCTCGTCCTTCACTTCCTGCGGGCCACTCGCTGCCCGACGCTTCCACTGTTTACTCTTTCGTTACTTGTCCACTGAATCCGCTCCTCGGCCTTCAGACTCCGTTCCGACTGCTCAACTGCGCGGCCGCGTCCTGACCGCGAGACTCGCGCCGGTACTCTCCTCGACTATCCTCGGCTACGAATGGCTCCTCGCGTGCTGTGACTGACTTCCGCGGGTTGCACTTACGCTGTCCCTTTATAGGCCGCAAGGATCCCGTTATTTCCCCTTTTGCGCACGGCCCGCTCGGGTACAACGTCCTACTCATGTACCGTTTGTTCACGGTGCGTCCTTTTTTGTGCATGTCCCGTTACCGGTCGACCTCCGTGCCCTTGGTCGGCTCGAGTCCCGGGTCCAGCGCGGTACCGTTAGTTCACGGTCTCTCCGCTTTGCCGGGTCCAAGGTCCAGCGCGGTACCGTTTGACCTGTCCGCCCTTGACTCGTTCTGCATCGCAGCCGTCTTCGTTGTTGCTAGGCCGCTCCCCTGCACCCAGATATGATTTGGCAATCTCAGAACTAAGATTTGTATACTTGTTCGAATTAGTTCGTTATACAAGTTGGTTTGAGCAATATCATTTTCTATCCCTAGCTTGCTTTCTAAACTCTGCAGTCTTCGTTCATCGTCTTATAAAAATTTTCTAACTTTACCTCGGAATATGGTGTTCCGGAAGTCCTCCAATAGTAGATGATTTGGTCTCTGGAGCATGTAGTTCAGGATCAGTTGAGTCCTGAGTTCCGGCCAGTTGGTGAGATTTGTAACTCCCAGGCTGATGGCATCTCCACCAATGCACATTGGTTTTTTGTGTTTTTTTTTGGCAGAAAGTAAAAAAACATTTTTCACGGAATAAAAAAATTTATGGTTTCTTTATATATAGGATAGTCTAATTAGATAAAAAAAAGTAGATTTTTACTTTTTTATGCAACACTGACTTATTGCCCACCTCTCAAAGACAGCTGATTGTAGATAACATGCGTAAGACGAAATTGGCGGCAAATTATTTTGCAATATTTGTGGTTAATATTTCCTCAGAGAATTAAAAATTTTAAAGTGTTGTCATGGAAACCAGTAGCACAGATATCTAGATTTGTAGTTCAGTAAAATTTTTGTGTATGTTATATGTTTTTGTGTAGTTGTATCGTGTTTTGTTTATATGCCTTTTTTACAGTCAACTTAACAAATGTATCTGTGTTTCGTGGAATATAACTTTTGTATGGCAAACCACTTCAAAAGAATTTTAACGGCAAGTTATTAACTAGCATGTGTATAATATTATACAACTAGTTTCATATGCACCTTTTTGTTCCTTTTTGAAAAAATTTCGTTTTTGTAGATGAATACTTGTTTGGGCATGCAGAGCTGCTAGACATTTGGAGCAACAATAGTCGCTCTGAGGATGCAGTTAGGCAGCATATATTTAAAAAAATTGGTCAGAATAATTTAAATGAATGTTGTATTTCATTGATAAATAAAAAAGTTAAGTCCTTCTTTGATTACATAAGGAAACATTTGCCAGGTTGCAATAGATCGTTGGACAGGTTAAAGAAAAAACACTTCAAATGGCTGGCATCTAGTATTAGTATAATCGCTTATTGGAAAACTCCAAACAAAGTTGGTCGTCCAAAACTAGTTTATGAAAAGGCTAGTGACCGACTTAAAAGAAAATTAGCTTCGGACCTTGCGGATGAAAATAATAATTCTGTACCATTACTCTTGCATGCTGCTTAAGTTTCGGCTAAAAAAGGAAATGAAAAGGACATGGCAGTTGTATTAAAAGCAGCTGGTAATTCAGATAATTTATTCAAATATTTTTGATGCTAAATCTCAAACTCTTCAGTTTGGAATAGGCCCTTTACATGGGTGGATTCGCTTCCTTGAATTTGTTTTAAAACTTGCATACAGAGCTGATCTTTAAACTTGGCATGTAAAGGACTTTGATAAACCTAAATTAGTGGAACGAAAGCATTTTATACAAAAACAAATGATGGAGAAAATCGGTCTCAATGTGGACAAGCCGGTACCGAATGGAAGCGGAAATTCAAATGATGGTAATACAGCCAGAAGAGCATTTTCTAAAACAGCCTTACTGTCGTCCATATTAAATATTGATTACGACATTCTTTATAGCTTTTACTGTCTTGGTGAGCATGCGTCCGAATCGAGGAACAAATTATATAAGAGCGATCGGAGAAGACATGCAAGAACATGCAGTCGCCTAGATACTATGACCGATATTTTTAACAGAGCTCTAGAAACGTCTGATCCTTTGTTGTACAGTATTTATCTAAAAGAAAGACAAAGGAAAAATAAAAACATAAATATGCCTTGGAAGCGATCATGGTGATTGCCAGGACATCGACGAGGGCGAGGAGGACGATGAAAGAGAACTTCTACAGAAAGATCATGAACTTGATGTAATAGCCTCAGACGAAGAGTTTTTTTAAATTAATAAATAATAAGTTTAATTTTTTTGTAAGTATAACAGCATAACAATGACATATGATAAATTAATTTTTTAATTTTTTTTTTTTTTTTTTTTTTTTTACGCACGGGTCCCACGGCCACACCTCCCGCCCAACCGACCGAGGGGCGCTGCCGTGTATCGTACGGCTCGATTCGCGAGAAAATATAGACGCGATATAAAAAATAGAATAGGAACGAGGAAATGGATATAATGTTAAATAATAAATAAATATTAGTGTTAATAGGATCTAATTATGTAATAGAAAAGATAATATCGATTGCTTTAATAGCGGCAGAGAGTCAAGATTACAGATAATAGGATAAAGTCTATTATAGTCAGAACATAAAACTCTGTAAGGGTCATGCAACTCATAATTAGATCTACAATGATTTAAGATAAGGGGTATATAGTTTCTAGTGACTCTACTTGGAACCGAGAAGTTAAGCCGACTAATCAAGTCGGGACTCTCAACATCCCCACGAATAAGCTTACAAATAAAGACTGTTCCAAGCATAGTTCTACGGTTAGCTAGGGATGGTAAATTAATTAAAAGTAGTCTACTGGAATAAGGAGGTAATATATGGTTTGCATCCCAATTTAGGCGCCGCAAGGCAAAAAGAAAGAAGTTTTTTTGGACCGATTCAATGCGGTCCGAGTGGACTGCGTATTGTGGACTCCAAACAGGTGATCCGTACTTGAGAATCGGACGGACTAACGAAATAAATAAGGTTTTAGTCAAGTAAGGGTCTTCAAATTCCTTAGACCACCTTTTTATAAAACCAAGCACACCCCTGGCCTTATTGACAATAGATGAAATATGGTCAGAAAATTTTAGTTTTGGGTTCAGAAGAACACCAAGATCATCAACTCGTGTTATTCTGTCCAGAGGGCACCCACTTAGAGTGTAAGTCGTGCGTATTGGGTTGGCACGACAAAAGGTCATAACTTTACACTTGGAGCCATTTAAGTCTAATATGTTATCACGGCATCATATTTGAAATCGGTCTAGATCGGATTGTAAGTCCAAATGGCAAGAAGTGTCCTTGTACTGGAGGCATAATTTAACATCGTCTGCGTACATAAGTACACGCGAATGTTTTATTATTAAGGGGAGGTCGTTAATGAATAAGGTAAAAAGAAGCGGACTAAGATGGCTCCCTTGTGGGACACCGGATGTGACTCGGAGAATAGAAGATAACGAATTTTTAAAGAGAACTTGTTGTGTCCTGCCATTCAGATAGCTTGAAATCCAATTTAGAAGATCAACAGGGAAACCTATAAGAACAAGTTTTCTTATTAGAAGGTAATGATTAACAGAGTCAAATGCTTTACTAAAATCAGTGTAGATGACATCTGTTTGAAGATTATTTTTGAAACCCTCTATTACGAAAGAAGTTAGCTCCAAGAGGTTAGTGGTTGTAGATCTGCGTTTCATAAAACCGTGTTGACACGATAATATGATTGATCTACAAAGGTGCTGCAAATGAGGAGTGATAACATTTTCGAAAAGTTTTGGGATAGCCGACAATTTAGAGATTCCTCTGTAATTGCTTGCATCCAGTTTGCTACCTTTTTTGTGAAGAGGAATCACAAAGGACTCCTTCCATATATGAGGGAATTGTGAAGATTCCAAAGATAAGGTAAACAGTTTCAGTAGAGGCTTGCACAAGGCTTCCGCACAGAATCTGAGCACACAGCCAGGGATTCCATCGGGACCTGGCGAATAGACCGGTTTAACACGCTGAAGATCGTTTAGCAGTGAGCTTTCGTTTATAGTGGGGCAAAATATTAGATTCGACTTAGATACCGCATAAGAGTATGGCAGTTCGGAATGAGGTAAAGTTGAATATGTTGTTTGAAAAAAACTTGGCGAATAGATCGGCTATTGCCTGATCCGATGTAACCGTAGTGTTTTCAAAAAATAGCGAGGAAGGGTAAGAACTTGTTTTTCGCTTAGTGTTAACGAAATTATAAAACTGTTTCGGATCCTGTGTGAACTGGAACTTACAACGGTTTAAATAATTTCTGTAGCACTAAGAATTAAGCAGCAGTTTAACCGAGCGTTTAAATATTTACAAAGGATGGACTGAGAACCGGTATTTTTAAATTTCATATATAGTCTGGACTTTACATTTCTTAGGTGTGTCAACTCTTTATTAAACCAAGGAGGTTTAGAGATTGACGGATAGTACATCGGAACACAAGAGTTAAAAAATGATTTAATTGCGGTATAAAACATATTAATCGCATCCGCCATTATGTTGCAGGAGTAAAGATCGGACCAATTAAAGCCAGCTATAAAATTGTTTAGCCTCCGAAAATTTGCCTTGCGAAAACAGGGAATTCGTTTTGTTGACTTCTCTGAATTTACTTTTAATACCGTACCTAAGTCGATTTCCACCTCGAAAGTAGGATGATATTGATCTTCAGGTTGAGTAAGAGGTACTACCCTGGACAGAAACACACATTCAGGACTTGTTACAAAACATAGATCCAAAAGTCGACCAAGAGAATTTGGAATATAATTAACTTGCGACAGCGATAAGTCGAGCAAGCCGTCAATAAAGTCATGTTGTGCTAAAGGGAGAAGGATATTCGATTGTTTTTCTGGGGACCACATTGTGCCAGGTATATTAAAATCACCTAGAACTACCAATTGGTCCCTGTCAGAAAGTTTATTCAAGATGGACTGGATAGCGGACAGATGATTCTGATATTCTGGGAATTCAGAAGATGGCGGAATATAGGAGCACGTAATATAAACTGATCTGTCGGAAAAAGACAGCTTTACACATACGAATTCCGAGTTACAGGAATCGTCCAAAAGTAACTCCTCCGACGCGAGGGTAGATCTAACCGCAATTAAGACTCCACCTCCCCGTCTGGAGGGACGGTCAAACCTATATATAGTGTACATACCTGGGAAGACTTCGGAGTTAAGTATCTCCGGCTTTAACCAAGTCTCTGTGAGCACTAAAATATGGGATGCAAATGAAAGACTATCACAATACAATTTGATTAATTTGCTACGCAAGCCTCTAACATTTTGATAGGAGATAGTGTACGGATTATGAGCAGAGTCACCCGGTGCTTCAGCTGTCTTAACAGCGGATTAACATTTTATGTATCGATGCTAATTGAACTGAACTGTATTCTTTCTTTTCTCTTCTGGTAATTTTGCGGTCATAGCGATCAGACGTGATTTTTGTATATGAAGAAATAAATGAAGTTAAATAGTGTATATATGATTCTTATTTGCGAACCCCATTACAATGATGTCAAAGCAGTGAGGCATCACAACTATTCATTGGTGGCCCATGAGGGGAACCTTGCTCATAAGAATCATAATTAATAATTGCTAAAAGCTGTTTGGCAATTTTAGCTTCGTGGTCGGCTTCATCCAGATAAATCACCGTGCCTACGTTTTCTATCGCGCTCGCTCTCATCACGACAGAGCAGTATACGCAAACATTCGCGCTCGCTCTCATCACGACAGAGCTAAGTCCCGTTGCCCTTCGATTCCGTTAGATTTGCCGGAATCTCTGCCAACTCAAAAAAACAAGACGTCAAAGAAGAACACCGATAACATACGAGCATTTGTGCATATTACATACAGTGGAGCAAAGTCAGTATAAACAATGTCGAAATTTGATCAACTGGTGCGAGTTCAAACTGACCGCATTGAGTCTTTGAAGCGCTTGTTTAGTAATGTGAAAAAAGACTCGAGTGCGCGGAAAACGGAAATATATTTCGAAAAACGTTTGAATCAAATCGACGAGTTTAACAAAGAATTTCATCAGGCGCATCACACACTTATATGCATGGCAGACTACGAAGAAAGTGTGTATAAGCAACAAAATACAATCAGCCAATTCGAAGACCTAGGCATGGAAGTTTACTGTTTCGTGGCCGAAGAAAAGAAACGAATTTATCCAGGCACAGTGACGCACAACGAATCAGCTAACTCTACAATAACAACACATGTAGAGGAAGTACGGATACCACTGCCAAAATTACCAGTTCCGAAATTCTCTGGCAACTGCGCGGACTGGCCAAGTTTTCATGATGCATTTTTACGCTTAATTCACAATAATGAGCGTCTGGATAAGATTCAAAGGTTCCATTTTTTAAAGGAAGCATTACCAGTAGGCCTGGACAACGACATTCGCCAAATCGCTTTAACTGAAGCAAACTATGAAGTCGCTTGGACCACACTTCTACAACGATATAACAACCCACGAATTGTGTTCGCCAGCCACATGAACATGCTCTACAACTTACCGAATCTTTCGAAAGAAAAATCTGCTGACATACGGTCTATGGTTAGTACAGTCAACGTCTGCATTGCCGCTTGCAATACCGTCAAGGCGCCACTACAGGGAGGAGATTTTTGGCTGACTCATTATCTAACAACCAAACTACCCAAAGACACTCACACAGCTTGGGAGCATCATCTGGGCAGCAAGATTGACGTTCCTTCATACAAAGATCTGCAACAGTTCCTCAATGATCGACTTGTTACGTTAGACGCTATTGAAAGCCGTAACGCGTGCAGCGGCATGAAACAGTCAAATGAAACTTCAGACGGTACTAAACGCGTGCGTGTGCACAGCGCCCACACCAGGTCGGGTGCTTCCGCGTCCGCTTGCTATCATTGTGGCAACTTACACATACTTCGAAGATGTCCGCAATTTCTTTCAATGGATTGCTACCAACGGAAGGAAGTGGCCAGCAAGGCAAAATTGTGTTTAAATTGCCTGGGAAAATCGCACACACAAGCAAGCTGCCCCAGCAACAAGAATTGTCTTCATTGTGGTCAACGTCATCACACTATGTTACATTTTCCAGCAACACAGCCAACGCTGATACCCTCCTCGACATCATGCCAAAGTTCAGCAGCCAGTTCAGATGCCAAGCCGACTCTACAGTGCATGTCAACTACAACTTCATCTATGACTCATCGAAAGGTACTACTAGCAACAGCTCGGGTTGTACTCAGTAACACACAGACAGGATGCCAGGCCACGGTAAACGCGCTTCTTGACCAAGGATCGGAAGCAACTATCATTTCGGAGCATGCTGTACAGTCTCTCCAGCTCTCCCGAAGCACCACTCGCACTTCAATCACCGGAGTCGGTCAAGATTCAGGACGACGCTGCAAATTCATCGTAAGTTGTTCGGTGCAAACAGCAACTAACCCAAATTTCTCGTTAAAGGTCGACGATGCTTATGTTTTGAACACGTTGACATCACACATGCCAAGTCAAAGTTTTCCAGCAGGAAACTGGAGTCATATCCATGGTCTCATGCTCGCAGACCCCTATTATTATAGATCCAAGCGAATCGATATCATTTTTGGAGCCGACCTTATGGCACAACTCTTGTTACCTGGAACTAAGATTGGCTTGCCAAACGAACCCATAGCGCAGAATACTCAACTCGGATGGGTTCTGTTAGGCAATGTTGGCAACACGCATATTACACGCCACATTCGATGTAATCATGCCATAATAAACTCCGAAGAGCTGCTTAAGGTATTTTGCGAGGTAGAATCAGTTCCAGAACGCCCAAAGCTCTCCAAAGAAGATCAATGGTGCGAGTCTTTCTTTAAGCAGACCCATCAACGTCAACCAGACGGCAGTTATCAAGTCCGTTTGCCATTCAAGAGGAACTTTGACCCCAGTATGACGCTCGGAAAATCTCATCAGATCGCCCTGAACAGATATCTTCAACTCGAAAGGCGCCTTCAACGGGACCCAGACAAATGGATCAGATATTGCAAAGGAATTGAAGAATATTGTCAACTAGGTCAAATCACGTTGGCAGAGACGAGCGAAAACTCAACCATAACCACGGATTCCTACGGTCGGCATGTTGCATCATGCGTGCTACCACATCATGCAGTTTTCAAAGAAGAAAGCCTCACCACAAAACAACGTATCGTTTTTGACGCATCGGCCCGGACCTCAAATGGCAGATCGTTAAACGATGTACTATGTGTAGGTCCCACGCTGCAAAATGATCTGCCAGCCGTTCTCTTAAATTGGAGACAATATCAGTTTGTTTTCACTGCCGATATACAACGAATGTATCGCTGTATCAATGTCCACCCTGATGACACGCAGTACCAGAGGATTTTATGGCGGGCGGCGGATGGAGTCATCAAACAACATTGCTTAACTACCGTCACGTTTGGAACAGCGTCTGCACCTTATACAGCTATAAGAGTCATCCATCAAATAGCTGAAGACACACAGACAAAATATCCTATGGCATCCAACGTTCTCAAAAATGAGATATATGTCGACGACATTCTCTCAGGCGATCATTCACAAGAGGCAGCAATACGGAAAAGTTTGCAAACTATGCTAGCTTTAAAATCCTCTGGCATGGAGCTACGAAAATGGGCTAGTAATGACCAGGAGCTGATGGCAACGATACCTCTCGAGCATCGATGCAAGCAGACATCCCTCAGTTGGGACAATGCGGACACCATCAAAACACTGGGTATGTACTGGTTGCCCAAGCAAGATTGCTTCACTTATAAATTACTAGCAAATACTCCAGCCGGTATAACAAAACGAGAAATCCTATCGACCATAGCACGTTTATTCGATCCTCTTGGATTAATCGCTCCAGTTGTAATTTCAGCAAAGATTATATTGAAAGAAATTACACTAGCGAAGCAATATCGCGAGGACGGATCGAGTACATCACTGGATTGGGATGAGCCAGTTCCCAACACCATTGCCGTCAAATGGCAACAATTTCGACAGCAACTAATGAAGGTTAACACGATCAAAATACCACGCAGCGTCAAATTTACGCCACTATTTAGTAGTGAGATACAACTGCACACCTTTTGCGATGGATCCTCCAGTGCTTACGCAGCAGCAGTGTATGCACGCACCCAACAGTCTGATGGGACTTTCTATACAACGCTCATCGTCGCAAAATCAAAAATTTCGCCAACCAAGCCGTTAACAATACCGCGCACTGAGCTATGCGGTGCAGTATTAGCTACCAAACTCACCAAATGGGTGCTGGAGAATAACCGATGGACCAATGCACACATATCTACCTTTTACTGGACCGATGCTACCATTGTTCTGCACTGGATTAAAGGAGACATTACTAGGTGGAAAACGTTTGTAGCCAACCGAGTGTCTTACATTCTCGACCACACCTCAGCGGCTCAGTGGCACCACATAGACACGTCGGAAAACCCAGCAGATTGCGCAACCAGAGGCTTACCACCGAGCCAAATACCTGATATTTGGTGGCATGGCCCATCCTGGCTATGCAAACCACACAATATTTGGCCAAACACGCAATCACAATTGCTCAATCCAGAAGAACGGGATCTGGAGGCCAAATCCATAAAAATTAGAGCCTTCACTACCTTGTCAGACACAAAGGATTCTATTATTGACCGATTCTCGTCGTATACAAAACTGCTACGTGTCACGGCATACATGTTACGATTCTGCCACAATGCTCATGCTCGAGCACAACGAAGTCACGGATCACTCTCTCCTGACGAACTGGATGAGGCCCTGTGCTGCATAGCTCGCCTTGCACAATCCGATACATTTCACGCCGACATCCAAGCGCTTAAAAGGAACGAGCCGTTACCACCCCGCAGCACACTTTCAAATCTTACACCGTTTCTTGACAACAATATCTTGAGGATTCGTGGCCGTCTCAAGCATTCAAATCTCTCTTTTTCTCGAAAACATCCAATTATATTACCTCATTGTCACCTATTTACAGATTTGGTAATTCAACACTCTCATCAGCTCACTCTACATGGCGGCGCTCAATTAACACTGGCTCACATACGATACAAATTCTGGATTCCCAGAGGCAGACAAGCAGTCAGGCGAATCATCCGGAAATGCGTCACATGTTTTAAGGTAGCTCCAGTCGTAGCGAAGCAATTGATGGGTGACTTGCCATTACATCGAGTCAACCCCCCAACTCGTCCGTTCATTACAACAGGAGTTGACTACACCGGTGCGATTGAACTTCAAGCCGCGCGTGTACGAGGATCTACTACCTACAAAGGCTATGTAGCCATTTTTATATGCTTAGCAACCAAGGCGGTCCACTTGAAAGCCGTCACTGGACTTTCAACAGAGCACTTCCTGCAAGCATTTACGCGATTCACCGGACGTCGAGGACAAGTTCAACATATGTATAGTGATAACGGCACCAATTTTGTTGGCGCGAGTACATCGCTTAACCAGCCCATCACTTGCAAGGCAGCCCTAAACGAATCGACATGTCAACATGGGACAAGGTGGCATTTCACACCTCCATATTCTCCCAATTTTGGTGGCATCTGGGAGGCAAACGTGAAAGCAATGAAGCATCATCTTAAACGGATCGTCGGCAGCCACAAGCAGACGTATGAGGAGCTTACTACAGTTTTGATCAGGATTGAAGCATGTTTGAACTCACGTCCACTTTGCCCGCTAACCGCCGACCCTGACGATTTAGAAGTACTAACTCCAGCACATTTCTTAATTGGTGACGCACTACTGGCACCGCCACAAGGTCGGCCGAATAATAAGCCTTTGCGTGAACTATTTCTCGCACAACAACACATGACGCGACAATTCTGGTCCCAATGGTCTCGTGATTGGTTATCACACTTGCAAACTCGGCCAAAGTGGTGCCAAATCAAAGATAATCTTAGCATCAACGACTTAGTCATTATAAAGGATGATAATCTACCACCAGCTAAATGGACAATAGGCCGAGTCGTCGAACTGCACCCTGGATCGGACTCGCTAGTCAGAGTGGTTACATTAAAGACGAAATCTGGCATTCAAAAGAGGTCAATCGCAAAGCTTTGTCCACTTCCGATTTCAACATAATTATGATCAACACACGGATCAAGAATCACAAGGAGCCTTCATGCTGGACGACGCATTGGCGGGCGGCATGTACGGATTATGAGCAGAGTCACCCGGTGCTTCAGCTGTCTTAACAGCGGATTAACATTTTATGTATCGATGCTAATTGAACTGAACTGTATTCTTTCTTTTCTCTTCTGGTAATTTTGCGGTCATAGCGATCAGACGTGATTTTTGTATATGAAGAAATAAATGAAGTTAAATAGTGTATATATGATTCTTATTTGCGAACCCCATTACAATGATGTCAAAGCAGTGAGGCATCACAACTATTCAGATAGTAAGTTTTGTAGTTAGTTTTTTGAAGAGGAAGAAGATGAAGAGGCGGATGGTGCAGTGGTCTGGCCACGTGAGGGAAGTTTAATTCCCACGGGCACCTTTTTCTTATTTTTGATCTTAGCTTCAAACTCTTTTACCACCATACTATCCGGCCAAAAATCACCCGAACATATGGACGAAAAGAGCTCGTTTGGGACAGTTATCTTGAAAGATGATATGTCCCTAGCGTAAGAGAAGTTAAATTTTTCCACTTTTATATTATCGGCTTTTGTTTTGTCTTGTATATAAGACAATACATCCGACGATGTTTGATCAGGGGAAAGCCGAGAAACAAAAATTAGTTTCTTTAGTGGAACCACCGCGAGGGGTTTTGGTGCTGCAGATTGTATTTCTGAAGCGCCAACTTGTGCCGGTAGTCCGGACTCAATGTTCCCTTGTGGTGGTAAACTAATCGAGACAGGTGGAATCACTGGTTGAGAAACCAGTGCAGACAATTCGGAATTTTTAGCAATCACAGGGTGGGGTCCATCCAGAGCTGATTGATCGGATTGCTCCGAATCTTTTTTAGCTGCCGATCTTAGCAGCATATGTGGATTTGCTGCGATTGACAGCTGATCAGTTGTGGAGTCCTGTTGATCATTTGCCCGTGGTTGCGGGGCCTTAGGCAGCCTACCACCAGCGGCTTTTTTGCGCTTTGGAGATTCATCTAATAGCTTAAGGCCATTAAACTGTGAATTAAGCACGGAAAGAAGATCATCGGCTCGACGAAAACTATCTCTAGCTACGCCAAAACTGTTGATCAGTTCTTTCAAGCCACCTTTAGTTTGGCGCATAAACGATTTCATCTCGTTCGCAACCACAAGGCAAGCATCACAACAGTAATTTAGATTTTTACCCTTTGCTAGGTCATCACTTGTACGGCCATTAAAACCAGCGCACTTAGTATGCACCATTCTATCGCATAGCCAACAAGTCATTTTTGGCTGCTCAGGTTTTATAACCTGGCAACAATTTTTATAAAAGCAGACAACATTTACGGTTTCCATGTTTAAATGAAATCAGACCACTGTGCGTGCACGAAAACACAAAACCAAAACTTTCAAGCGAGCTGTTAAAAGAACCACACGAGAGCACGCTGAGAAATTTAGATTTTGTGTGGGAGAGCGAAAGAGACAGAGAGAGTGAGATCGAAAAGTGCAGTTTATGTGCATGCAAAAAAAAACAACACCAAACACCACTGCGAACAACGCACAAAAAGGGAGAGTAAACAAAACAAAGAGACGAAAAATGCAAACTACTTTGTATATTTGTTTAAACTACTGCACAAATCACAAAAGAATCACTCGCGAAGCGAACGGATCTTTAATAATTATGTTTAGATATATAATTATTATAGAAAATTATTTAAAAACCACGGCTGGTTTGACAAACACAAAATAAAAACCGGGGAGCAAAAAAAAAACACGACCGTTCGCTTTGAAAGCTAATCGTTCTTTCATGACAAACTGATTTGGACCATCATATACATCTTAATATGATTTTATTTTATTTGATTTTCTGTATATAATATGATAATATAATATAATTAAATATAGATACAACATTTTTTTTCTTTGGTAAGGTAAATATTTTTATGGCATATCGGCCAGATCGTTTGTATGGCAGCTATATGAAAGTTGACCAAATCACTTGAAACTTTGTGAATCATCTTGGGGGAAGTAAAGAGTAACACAAACCAAATTTGCTGAAGATAGGTCATCATTTCGAATTTCTGCCATTTCTCGCTCCACTATCGAGACACCATATGCCTCGCGACATTTCACTCACGCTTGAGCCATTTCCTTTATCGAAAAATTTCTTTCTCTACAATTAACAGCTTTGTGGCCGTGCTTCCCACACGACCAGCACTCAAACGATTTTACACTTTGCTTTTGGCTTCGTTCGTAGGAACCGTAATATTTCGTATTGCTTTTCGAGGTAGGCTGTTCGACCCGAGTCACGTATGCCCTTTTCTCGAAAACTTAATCTTCGCACTCTTCGTTCACCCTAAGTAGTTCAGCTTCTTCGAGAAGCTTCAGTTTTACAGTTGAAACGGGGGCAAAGTATCGTGCGTTTGCATGGCAACTACGAAATTTTCAAAGCTATTTAGAAGTCCAGTTAGCAGCATAATCACTTTTAGGTTATCACCTTGTAAAATATCGAGTTCTTCCAAT
Source organism: Drosophila sechellia (assembly GCF_004382195.2). Lineage (NCBI taxonomy): Eukaryota > Metazoa > Arthropoda > Insecta > Diptera > Drosophilidae > Drosophila > Drosophila sechellia. The sequence goes on along the minus strand of NC_045949.1, from coordinate 21,448,738 downwards.
TTTCCACAAATTTCTACAAGTGACTTCACATAGACTTCACATGGTTCATTACCAAGGGTGGGCAGGTTTGTTTGTTTAGGGTAAATGTTACCTGTTTTACACTTTCCTTCGTTTACTCGTATGCGCCAATTTGCAAGCCATTGTTCTACACAAGTTAAATGGCGTGCTAGTTGCATAGTAGCTTTTACTGGGCATCTGGATCGACTTAGTATCGTTAGCTGCTAGTTTGTTGGGAAGTCCGCCGTGTATAGGGTGTATAGAATTGGGCCCAGAACACTTCCTTGAGGCACTCCGGCTTCTATAGTACAATCGTTTGAAGTGCTTGAACTGCATCTGACCGCGAACACTCTTTTATATAGGTAAGACTTTAGAAGCTTATGTATGTTTTGCGGCAGCAGTTTGATTATTTTAAACATAAGTCCATCCAGCCATACTTTATCGAATGCTTGTGCAACGTCGAAGAAGAGAGCTGTGCAATATTCACGGTGTTCAAAGGCAGTGCGAATTTCTGTTGTAATGCGGTTAACCTGTTCAATGGATCCATGTTTTGCCCGAAAACCAAATTGGTACGATGTGAGTGTGTTGAGTGTTTTGGGTGGGGCCTGATGCGTAGCAGCAGCACTTTTTCAAATAACTTGGATAGAAAAGTAAGTAAGCTTATTGGCCTGTATGATGATGGCTGTGTTTTGTCTTTCCCAGGCTTAGGGATCATAATTATAATTGATTTCTTCCACTTTTGATGGAAGTATCCAATTTTAGTAATTGCGTTGAAGAGCAAGCAGATTCGTAGAACAGCACACATTGGGAGCTCGATGATCAATTTCGTGTTTATTAAGTCGTAGCCAGGCGATTTTCCAGTCTTCAGTTGCTCTTTAATGACTTTCGTTATCTCGCTTGGCCGAAATTCTAAAGGATCTTGTGGTGCTAAGTCAGATGCAGTTAAAAGCGGGAGACTAAATGAGTTAGTGTCTGGGTTTGGTTTAAACACTTTTTTAAGATGATCAGCGAAGACTCTTGCTCTGTATGTGTCACTGCGAGACCAGTTTCCGGTAGAGTTACGGAGAGGTACAACCGTTTCTGTTAGTGCCTGTAGGTTCCTGTGGTATTTCCACAACGAGTTCTTTGTGCCTGTGGGGGTGAGATTCTGGATGTACCTTTGTTGTGCGTTCGCTCTTCTTTCTTAAGCGCTTTGGTAAGTCTGCGAGAAGCTGCTTTTAATTTACTCTTTGCGTTAGGTGATCTGTGCTCCTGCCACTCCCTTCGATGTCGTCGTTTTTCAAGCACAAGCAGTTCAATATCTCTACTTGTCTTATTAAACTTTATACTGCATACATGGTTGTCTTGTAGAGTTGACGCTTTTGCTGCTGCGACAAGTATTGATTCTATATCACCAGCAAACTGATCAATGTCTTGCTCGGTTTCCAGAGGACTAGAAAAGCCGGTATGGGAACAAACATATTTTTTGTACCTCGCCCAGTTGGTCCTATTGCTTGTAAGCCTACACGGTCGCTCGATGTGTTGTAGCTGGTACAAAAGATAAAAGAGCACCGGACAGTGATCAGATGAGAGTTCGGGAAGTGCCTCAGCTGTAATCATTGATTGGGATATCCTTTTTGTGATGGCAAAGTCAATCAAATCTGGAAGCTTTATGGGATCTGCTGTCCAGTATGTAGGCGCTCCCGGGGAAACATAGTTAAGTTTGTGTTGCGGTTTGATTATCGCGTTGTACAGCTGTTTTCATTCAGGGTTTGCTATCCGAGATCCCCAGTACATGTGCTTGGCATTCCAATCGCCAGCTGCAACAAACCTTTCACCGAACGAGTCAGAAAGTGTTGTGATTTTTTCCTCAGAGATTGTGAAGCGAGGTGGGCAATAGACAGCAGCCAGAGTGAGAGCACCGTTATGGCATTGGAGGTTTATAGAGGTACATTGTAAGCAGTCTTCTTGCCAATTACCAAGAAATTGGTGCTTAATTCGCAATCGTATTAGTATCCCAGTGCCTCCATGGGCCTTGTCATCCGAGTGATTCGTAAAGTAAAATTTATATCCTGGTATTTGGAAGTTGTACTTTTCGGAAAGGTGAGTCTCTGAGAGTAGCATAACGTCAATGTTTCTGCCGACTAAGAACTGAGCAAGTTCTAGCTTGCCCGCTAAACGCCATTAGCGTTCCAGGTAGCTATTATTAAGGCGGTCATTATCCTGTTTTAGAAGAAAGGAGCATTTGATTGAATAAGGATGTTTTGGTTCCTCATAAGCTCTTGCATAGTTTCTAGCATGAAGGTCATGAAGTCTTTCATGCTTTGCTGAATCGAGAGCATAATCGCTTCAACGCCAATAGGATGCTGTTGCATGTTTTGTGTGTTTATTTGCTTACTTGTGTTTATTTGATGAATTTTATGCTGGACGCTGGAGGTGACTGCTGTCGGTTCTTGGATCCCTGATTTTAGTACACTGGCAAAGGAAGAATTTGGCATTGTTCGGTGGCTGGCAAACGAAGGGATGTTAGTTGTAGTCGGTTGCATTACTTTGTGAGCTGTTGGTGTGATACGATCTCGAGCTGAATCCACTCATTTGTTTAGGCGACTCTTGAGTTCCTTGTAAACAATACATCCTCGCCAGTTGTCTGTGGGCATCGCTGCAAACGACGCAGATGGATTTTAGGGTGCAGTACGCTTTGGTGTGGCCATGTTCTTTTCTTTTTATTCACAGGTTGCCTGCGATTGTGTGGCTTTCTACGGTTATTCTTCGCAGATCGATTTGTTCGTTGTCTATTTGTTTTTTAGTTTTACTTTATTATTCAACACACGGAAAATTTTATAGTATAGAAATTTAACATTGCCAATAGCGTATCTTTCGCTTTCGATTTGTTTATATATTTTATGTTATTAACTATTTACTTCACTAAATCAAGTGATTTTATACGGAGCTCGATAAAAACACTTCTGTTCACTCTGGAGGTTCAACGAAGGAAGGAAGGATTGCCTTTTGATTTTCTTGTATTCGTCCAAAATGCGAAAGGTCACTCTCTCATTGTGGGAGCAGTCTTTGAGCAACAAGTCAGAAATCCCTGCCCTGGACGGATGAATTCTTTTCTCGAAGAAATATATCGCACACGAGAAGCGATTGAAGATGTTTGACCTATACTTCCTTTTCCAGTTAGGCTTTGTCCCCGTTTTTTTCAGAGGACTGAACCACGAAGATTGTTTACTAAAGGACATAATCTGCGGGAGTGCACGAGAGTTAAGTCGTGCAAGGGTTGGTGGTTGATTTTTTGTTGGTATTAGTTCTCTTGAATAAAGTCGAGGAGGAATTTCTGGTTGGACTGAATCTAGCTGTGGTCAGATCAGAGTGAATCTTCTTCGGAATCCTGACTCTGCTGCGCGACCTGCTGTTGGTTGTTGACGTCTCTAGTTTGTTGCTCTGTGTCCGGGTTGAGTGTTGTATATCTGGGTCACTGCTCGTGGGGGCTTTGGGGAGGTTAAGGCATACTCCTGCCGTCACCGGTAGCTTGAGCAGACAGAATTGTTTCATGAGCAAGGCAAGCCACAATACGTTGTGGCGTAAAGAAAATCCTTCTACTTCCATCTACTTACTATCTCGAACACTTTGGTTCAGTTCGACTCCGATCAGCAGTGGATCCGCTAGGAACGGCTATTGTCCAACTTTCCCGCACGTGCTCTTATAAATTAAGGCTCCGAAGGCACCTTCATTTCCGAGAAGCTTGGGACTCGAATCAAGCCATGAGAACTAGAATCACGGGGCCCAACCAAGCCAACTCGGCACTCCGGCGAAGCCCATGCTCAATCTTCTCGGATGTCTTCCATTGGCGGATAAAGTATTTTTCCAGCCTTCCCAGATTAACCTTTTATATTCTTCCGTCTGTTCTCCTTTCAGGGTGGGTCTTAATATCTAAATTATTTATTTATTATTTAGTATTAAAGAAAAGGAATGTTAAGGCAGTAATATTTAGAAGATTATAATTAAGTAGGATTTATGTCAAGTCACGGTCAGTCAGGTCTTGACGGTGGTGGCGTTTTAATCTTCTTCTCGTACTCGTCCGATGGCTTGGGGCTGCCATACTTAGTCGTCTATCTATTAGGATCAGATTCTAGTGTCATTGTATTTTTTCGCTATTTCCTGAATCCTGTCTCCAATTTTTGGCACATGAATGTGCCAAATGTGTAATCTGAAGATTACGTTCGATATCTCTGGTCCACATGTACCATGCCCAACGTTACACATCCTGTTAAGAATTATTCTTTCCATAATTTTACCAAGGGAAGGGAGGAGGCTGATTGGTCGATACGAGTCTACCTCTGTTGGCTTTTTTCAAACGGTATCAGCTTCACGCTTGCGCAAGGCGCACCGCTGTGCAGTGCACTGCAGTGGCTAAAAATAGAAATTGTGCGCGTGCACAGTAAGATTGGATGTTGTTGATGTTTCACTACAAAAAGACTAGGCAATCGCGAACGTCCGTATGCAACGAAGGCTAGGCAGAGACTGTAGCAATGCAGAGGGAATAGAAGAGTCGTCGACTTGGGACGTTTATAATGGTATAGGTGATCCCAAAAGTCTAGAGTACAAGAAATTACAAATTACGGATAAGGCATCTTTTCCTACGTGGCTGAAATATTCAAAGCAGAGTACGTAGGAATCTTGGTAAATCTGGAGGAATACGTGCAAAAAGCTTGTGTGTATGTGTAGCGTCGTGGTGAAATTCACAAGAGGTTAAATTCACGAGACCTGTGGTGAAAAAGCGGTCACCCTTGCAGACGGGCATACAGAGGTGCTCGTGGCTGCATAATTGTGCATTCCTTAACCCGTGGTTGGAGTTGTAGTTCTTTTTTTGCTAGAAGGCCGAAGTTCGATTTCCGATTCAATAAAAAGACGTGTAGTTTGTTTGGGAGGGTCTAAGTGCCGGTAGGAACCGGTAACTCGTCGTATTGCGATAATTCCTTGTTGTATGGAATTTGGTTTATCAGAACCGAAAACTGTATTTTCGAACGTTATTAATGCGGAACCTCTTATGAAAATTTAAGTGGTACAATTTGATTCAACGGTAGTGTTCTGTGTGTTTAATATTACAATATGTGCTGGCTCTACTTCCTTTATAATTTCTTGATTTCCTAAATGTACGGTTTTACAATTTGCAGTTTCCGATGTAAGTATGTTATTGAGACATTCCGTCTTAACATTATCTCTAATTGACATTGGGTTCTCGCAGATGTAGTATTTGTGTATTTTGTTACATTTGTCGGAAAAATAGTAAACATCTCTCGCATTCAAATATGCCATATAGTTAGGTACAATTAAAAATTTGGATTCGTTTATGGGAAATGGGATAATGTGTGTGAACTTATAGTAATTTTGTTTGAATGTATTGTTCTAAAATTTATCTTAATTTCAGTCATGAAAGTATCTAACATTCAAATATGTGTTCGTCTAATATTTCGCGTAATTCCGGGTCGTTTATTTCTTTTCTGATTATGTTTATCTCTTCTTCAGATACAAAAAAAAGTGGGTACGATTTTTAGTTCGGCTAGTAACATACTTTCTTCAACATTTTTTAAATGGTTTGACAAAACATCCAAATTCATGTTAATTCTAGATATATATTGCATTGTGTGTAACAGATGGTGTTCCGAGTTAATCGTTTTGAACATGTTTTTTTTATAAGTGTTTAAAAATTGTTAATTATCTGTTGTTCCAAAGACACTAGAATAACAAGATGCGTAACGCCATGCAATTTTTTGGCACGCGTTTTTTTTGGCCGTGGCTCTAGAGGTGGCTCCAGGCTCTCTCGAGTTTTTGTTCGAGAGAGAAAGAGCGGAGGGCGCTACAGCAAACAGCTCTTTTCTACGGATACAGTGACATCAGACAACTGTATGTGTGTACACGTATGATCATGCATTGTAAATTTAACAAAATATGCCCTTTACCTTAGAAGTTCGTTGACTTTAAATCTATATTATTTGTTATTAACTGGCACCACGAGAAAAATTCTTGTTTTGCATTGCCTTAACGTTATTATTATTTAAATAAAGCTTAGAAATAGTAATAGCCGAAACTAAGTACATCACAAAATAAATTTCGAAAATGTCTTTATATTAGAATACTTGTTTTAGGGTGTTCAAGTTACGGGGTGTGGACTGTCACCCGCTCTCCGCTCCCTCTTACGCTCCCCACTCCCTCTCACGCTCTCCCGCTCTTCACCACAGAGTCTCCGAGGAGTCTCCGCTGCGCTTGGGAGAACCCAACTCATTAGAATAAGCTTTAGTGTGAAATAACTACCACGATCAATAAACGTACGCCCGGTCGCGCCCGCGCATTTACAAAGTCAAGTGTTCGCTTTTCTCCGAGTGTTCGATTTTCAGCAAACTAGGAAATTTCCAGGACCAGCAACCCCATCACCCTAACATTTTGGTCCTTCGAGCCGGATATGAACCAGCGACCTATGGATAAGATAAGTACGAAACTTCCATCCCCTTTAATTGCCGGTCTGCAGCAAAAGGTTCGAAAATCCAATTTCGTTCAATTTGCTGAGATTTATTGTCAAATCAAACGGATTTATCCGACAAAAGGCAATTAAAGAAAAGTACTTATCCATTCTCACGGGCGCCGCCATATTACCCACCGTTCTAAATTTCTAAGTCCCAATTTTCCGAATATATTTAAATATTCATTCAGTCCAAAAAATGAAAAATTCCAAATGTGAAGAAAGTGAAATTAATTTGTGCCAAGTTCAGTGAAAATTCCTAAAGTCCAACACTCTGCCAAAAGTGGCAAAAATTCTATTCTCGTTTTCACTGTGTCCAACGCAAGCCAAATTCTTTTCGCAAATTTCGCACATTTTTTGCTTCAACTCCGCAGTCCGCTTAACACAATTCGCTATACATTCAAATACAACAATAAACAACATATACCCTCTGGCCATTCCAAGTAAAATATTAATTAAATATTTACCCGCCATTTACCCATATACATTGCATGCATTACATCTCCATATAAATACATATACGCATACATCTCCATATACATAGATATACGCACACATCTCCATATACATCACACATATTAGCGACATACATTGCGCAGATTATCTGCATTCCCTTTAACCAAAGTGTACCAAAGTTTACATTGCCTGTTTCCCAAGTGCCGACGGGGAAAAGGCGTATAACCAAAGTTTACCTAAGTTTTGATTGTTTCCCGTCGGCAAGTCCATACCACAAATAAAATTTATTCCAAGTGCCGACGCGGAAAAGGCGTTTTATTTTCCATCAATGTTTTTCCGTAAATTTCCAAATTAATTTCCGAACAATAAATACATTTTAAATTAAATTAAACATTTTTAATATTTATTAAATTATTTTTTAAATTTGTTTGAAAATTTTCAAAAAAATAATCATCCATAAATAAATAATACGGCCAAATACAAGTCGTTCACCCGACAAATATTTCCTTTTCGTATTGCTTGTATATTAGTTTGTGGTTGTTTTAGAAGTATTTACAGCGCGGAGAAAAGACTTCTATTCCAGTCATTCCATTTTCTCCGTTTCCAGTTGTAAATAAAAGAATAAAATTTTCTTCCTTCTAATAAACATTTTATATCACCGTGTTCCAATTTCCAAGGGTTCCAACCATAAATAAGGTGGACCCAATTACCGTAAATCACAGGTCATTTATACAATTCGCTGTTCACTCCGAGTCACCTGTCTGATCAGTCTAAACTACGACGTTTCCACTTCGTAAATTTTACACCACTTAAATTTTTAAGTGCAGTCTGAGGAATCTGTCTACTTTTTCAAAAGTTTGACCGGGCTCCAAAACCGCTTCCCTTCCATTTCGTATTTCTTCGATTATGCCCATCGGGGACGATAAGAAGAAATTGTCCGCTGACAAGCCCAGGTCTATTTTTTCACCACAAGGGCCCAAGAGTCCAAGAATCCCAAGCATTTCGGTGAGAACGCCTGCGCAGATTTCCGACGACTGTGCTACTCCATCCAAAGCCACAGTACAGCGCATAGCTAAAAATATGGCTGCTTCAGATCTAGCGCTAGCCAAATTCATTTCGGTTTCTGACCGCTTAAGCGAATTTGAGGCTCAGATCAACACTCCGGAATCCGCAGCTCCAACTGTCACGATGCTTGGCGTCCGTCGCGACCAAGTCCGAACCCTATGGGACAAGGTTGAAAAGGAATACGATCTCTGCTCAGAGTGCCTTGTGTCAGCAGGCGAAGCGGCAGCAAGCAACATGCCTATTCTCAGGGCTAAATACAATTATTGCTATTCAGTCTATGAAAGGTGTGTTGCCCAGCTCGTTGATAAAATCGAGCAGGGCACTTCTCAGTCCATCCCAACCGCGAACGCTGCGCCCCAGGCCTACATTTCCTCTGGCTGTCGGTTGCCTCCATGCGATACAGAAGTTTTCACAGGCGACTATCTTCGCTGGCCGACTTTCCGGGATCTTTTCACAGCCATTTATATCAATAATCCACGGCTGACTCCGGTTGAAAAGTTATTCCATTTAAATGCCAAAACAAGTGGCGACGCGCATGCCATAGTTTCGATTTCGCCTCTCACCAACGAGGGTTTCCGCTCTGCGTGGGAAAACCTGATAGAGCGTTTCGAAAATAAACGATTGTTGGTAAACAGTCAATTGAAAATACTGTTTAATGTGCAGTCGATACCACAGGAATCTGGGGCGGCCTTGAAGGTACTGCAAAGTACTGTTCAAGGTTGCTTGACTGCCTTAGAACTGTCAGGCATCAACACTGAGAACTGGGACTGCCTGCTGGTATATCTGTGCTCATCCAAGCTCCCGAAGATAACTCTCTCCTTATGGGAGCAGTCGCTACATAAGAAAGCCGACATCCCGACATGGGGAGAGCTGAACACCTTCCTTACAGAACGTCATCGAACCTTAGAGGCCATCGATGATGTGAGACCGTCCGTACCGAGTCAGTCGCATTCCAAAGCGATAAACTCAAGTGGGCCCTCTAGAAAATTAAATTCCTATGAGACGAGAGTGGCTCCAAAATTGAAAAGTTGCGACTTGTGCAACAAGGAGAACCATCCTGTCCGAGTATGTCCGCGTTTTCTCCAAATGTCGGTTGACGACCGGTCAGCCTACATTAAACGGAAGCAGTTATGCTTAAACTGCTTCGCAAAGGGACATCAGCTTCGTGAGTGCAAAAGCACTCACAATTGTTTTACTTGCCGTGGCCGGCATCACACGTTGTTGCACCGAAACAACCTCTGTTCCAGCAATTCAAGCCCTTCAAATCCTGCAAGGCCAATTTCCGCTAATCAGGCCAATTTCGTTCCAAATGAGCAAGCCGGTGTTCAGAATTATTTCGCCACAGGCTCAAGAGCTATCCTTCTTGGCACTGCCATAATCAATATTTCCCATCTTGGCACTAACTTTAAGGCACGCGCCCTGATCGACTCCGGATCAGAGGCGACATTCATAACCGAGCGACTGTTCAATCTAATTAGATTGCCATTCCAGGTGGTTCAAGCCCAAGTCTCGGGCTTAAACCAAACAGTAGCTGCTCAGTCCAAGAAGCTCTGCAGTTTCACCATCCGATCTCCGACTAGGCCCGCGTTGCAGTTGGAGACGACGGCCTATGTCCTCCCTCAACTAGCCGGAAATCTGCCTTCCTACCCAATTCCGCAAAATTTCCTTCGGGATCTTCCCGATTTTCCATTGGCGGATCCAAAGTTCTATGAGAGCGCACAAATAGATGTTCTTATCGGAGCCGACATCCTGCCTTCGGTGCTTCTGAGTGGAGCAAAAACCAACATCTGTGGCTCTCTCTTGGGGCAAGAGACCATTTTCGGCTGGGTACTAACTGGGCCAGTGTCAGCCTCAGCCCAAAGCAGAATTTCCTCTTTTTCGACGCAGATCTCCCACGCGTACGATAATTCACTGGACAAACTCCTCACAAAATTTTGGGAGGTGGAGGATATACCAACAAAGTTGGTAAAAGAATCCGATTCCATGTGCGAGAAGAATTTCCTCCAAACGACCACGAGAAACGAGTGTGGCAAATATGTCGTTACTCTGCCCTTTCGCGACCCAGAACATATCGGTTCCGGGCTAGGGCATTCTAGGTCTTTCGCGTTGGCTCAGTTCTTAAGAAATGAGCAGCGTCTAAAAAGAGATGAGGCCTTAAAAGCGAGATACGATTCGGTGATCCAGGAATATCTCGTCTTAAAGCACATGCGACAAGTTCTTCCTGCCCATGATTGCAACGCCTATTATATGCCACATCACGCCGTCTTAAAACCGGAGAGCGTAACTACTAAACTCCGTGTAGTATTCAATGCCTCCAGCCCTTCATCGAATGGTGCCAGTTTAAATGATATCCTTCATGCTGGCCCTGTCTTACAGTCCGACTTGACCATTTAAATTCTCAAGTGGCGCTATTTCCGATACGTGTTCAACGCCGATATCGAAAAAATGTATCGGCAGATCTGGGTAGGTCCGAAACACACTCCATTCCAGCGAATACTTTTCCGTAACCATAGAGGGGAAATCAGAGATTTCGAATTGAAAACAGTAACCTTTGGAGTCAATTGCGCGCCTTTCCTGGCCATCCGAGTACTGCAGCAGCTAGCAGCTGACGTAGAACTCAGCCATCCAAAAGCTAGCAATGTCATTCGAAATTTCATGTATGTGGATGATGTTCTAGCCGGAGCGGACTCCACGGAAGAAGCTCAGCTCATGGTGCAAGAGCTCCGAGACGCTCTGAATTCCGCCGGATTTCCATTGAGGAAATGGACCTCCAACCAAAAGGAAGTTTTAGCGGCCATTCAGAGCAACCATCTCTTAAATACTGATTTTCTCGAGATCGATGCAGAAAGTACTGCCAAAACCCTCGGCATTCGCTGGAAAGCAACCTCCGACGAATTCTTCTTCGTCCCGCCAGAGTTGGCTATCGAAACGTCCTTTACAAAACGCCAAGTCCTGTCCCAAATTGCCAAATTGTTCGACCCTGCAGGCTGGTTAGCGCCGTTTATCGTTCGAGCTAAAATTTTCATGCAGGAGATTTGGCTGCAGGAGCTTGGGTGGGACGAAAACATTCCAAATGAGCTTTTTCAGCGATGGCTTAATTTTCTCCAAAGTTATTCAGTTTTAGAGCAGATACGCATTCCACGCTGGCTATCGTTTCGTCCAGATTTCAAGGTCGAACATCATGGCTTTTGCGATGCATCGCAAAAGGCTTATGGGGCGGCAATATATGTCCGCGTAGAAGTGGGCAGCACCATTATGGTGCAACTCCTAACCGCGAAAACCCGGGTAGCACCAGTCAAAACGGTTTCGCTCCCAAGACTGGAGCTGTGCGGAGCGTTATTGCTTTCCGAAATGGCTGCAGCCATCATTGCGCAGATGCCTACGATTAACTCCGAACTTTACTGTTGGACGGACTCCACGATAGTGCTTGCATGGTTAAGCAAGCCAGCGTGCCAGTGGACTACATTTGTAGCCAATAGGGTGACGAAGATCGCCCAGGCCACAAAAACAGAGAATTGGTCTCATGTTCAATCTGAGCATAATCCAGCAGACCTGGCAAGTAGAGGAGTTTCCCTCCAAGATCTAGCCGATAGCCAGTTATGGTGGCACGGACCGACTTGGTTGCAAAATCCACGCAACCAATGGCCAACTCAGGTCGACAACGCTCCGGTGACCGACCTGGAAAAGCGTGCTCTAAAAGTCCATCTCGCAACAGCTCCTTCTGAAGAGTTGTTGGCACGTTTCTCCAAGATAGAGAAAGCTCTACGCGTCCATGCTTATGTTCATCGCTTCATTCAGCGGTGCAGGAAGCAGACATCTCCATCTGATGTGCATTTGCTGGCCACTGAAATCGCCGCCGCCGAGCGGGAGAATTCCCTGTGGAATATCACTGCCTAAGTGAAAAGCGTCCAGTGCCAAGTTCAAGTGCCATCCTAAGCATGAACCCGTTTCTAGATCCGCAAGGACTGATCAGGGCATGCGGCCGTGTGGCGGCTTCCGAAAGCCTTCAATACAATGAACGCCATCCAGTGATTCTTCCGTACAACTGCCTGCTTTCTCGCCTCCTTGCGAATTTCACTCATCGCATAACTCTCCATGGTGGTAACCAGTTAATGGTGCGCCTCATCCGGTCGAAATACTGGATTCCGAGAATTAAGAACCTGATGAAAGCAGTAGTTAATTCGTGCAAAGTATGTGTGATCCACAAAAAGCGGCTGCAAAGCCAACTGATGGGTGTCCTGCCCAAAGAAAGAGCATCGTTCTCCCGACCATTCACGTATACGGGCATGGATTACGCCGGTCCGTTCGATATAAAGAACTATACGGGAAGAGCATGTCTTATTACAAAGGGGTATGTGTTAGTTTTTGTTTGTTTCTCCACCAAGGCCATCCACTTAGAGCCTACATCTGACTTAACGACCGAGAAGTTTCTTGCCGCTTTCTCTCGTTTTGTATCCAGAAGAGGGTGTCCACGTCAAGTCCAATCAGACAATGGCAAAACCTTTGTTGGCGCTGCCACCCTGCTTTCCCGCGATTTCCTTCAAGCCGTAAAAGAGTCGGTGACGAATGCCTATATTCATCAAGAGATGCAATGGCAATTTATTCCTCCGGGGGCACCCCATATGGGAGGCCTTTGGGAAGCAGGCGTAAAAAGTTTCAAGACGCTATTTTACAAATGCACTGCCACACGAAAATACACGTTCGAAGAGCTCTCCACGCTCTTGTCAAAAATAGAAGCGTGCCTTAACTCCAGGCCGCTCTCTCCCATGTCTGAGGACCCGACAGATTTGCTGGCTCTGACGCCAGGTCATTTCCTTGTCGGGGGACCCCTTATGTCCACGGTGGAACCCGAAGTAAAGGGGGAAACGAAATCCATTCTTAATCGGTGGCAGCATTTGAAAGCTCTTCATCAGCAGTTCCGTGTGCGATGGAAAGAAGAGTACCTCAAAGAACTCCACAAGCGTTCTAAATGGCAGGCCCCGTCCAAAAATCTCCGCATCGATGACATGGTCGTCATCAAGGACGACAACTTGCCCTCTAATGAATGGCGGCTCGGCAGAATTGAGTCTGTTTTCCCAGGAGCCGACGGCAACGTCCGTGTAGTAAATATCCGTACTGCGCGTGGAGTTGTTAAACGTCCAGTAGCAAAAGTGGTGCTTTTGCCGACGGAGTCTTCCGAATCTCGACAATAATAGGCGCTCCTATCGTCCTTAGTTGTAGTTCACTAGCTATCCATTATCATCCACTAATCATGCATTATTTTTCATTTCGTTTTCGATCTCCGTTCGACATTCGACTACGCGCAGCATGGCCCCTCGTCAACAAAACGCACGCAGTGCTCGTGCCGTGGAGAGCAGACGTACCCGAGGTATTCAATCCTACCGATGCCGAGTCTGCCGCGGTATCCATCCTCTTCGGAAGTGCGCGAGGTTCCTAAAGCTCAGCGCTGAAAAGCGTTTGCGAGCAGTCCTCATTAACAAATACTGCGCCAATTGCCTCGCTCACGAGCATTCCACGGGAGACTGCCGAAGCGGTGATCGTTGCAAGAAGTGCGACCGATCCCACCACACGCTGCTCCACATGCACGAGCAGGTTAGCTCGTTGTCGCAGTCGCGAGCGCGCTCACGTCTCCAACCGGTGCCAACCCGGCAAGCAGCTTCGGCCTCGTCCCAACGTTCCCGCCGGCACAATCCGCCAACTCAGCGTAGGAGTTCATCGCCACGACGCCCGGAATCGACTACGCCAGGCCCATCGCTCTCGTCGTTGCTGCAACGCCACAGCGTGAACATCCTTCCCACAGCGCTGGTCAAGTTGGAGACCGGGACGAAGACCTTCGAGACCGCAGCACTGATCGATCCGTGCAGCCCCGTGAGCTGCATCGACGCTTCGTTGGCGTCAGCCTTTACGCTTCCGATGACCAATGTTGGCGACGAGAAGGTCTGCACGACGACGATCCGCTCCAGGATCGACGCGAATACTAAGCTGGAGGTCGTGCTCAAGATCGAGCCCAGGGTGCGGATCCGCACACCTGTCCGGGCATTGAGCGACACCATAGTATCCAAGTACCGGGACATCATGCTGGCTGATGACCAGTTCCATCGGCCGGCTACCGTCTCCATGGTCTTAGGAGCAGATGTTTATCCTAAGGTTATCCAATCCGGATTCCTGACCTTCGACGAGGGAATGCCGGTCGCTCACAAAAACTGTGTTTGGGTGGATCGTGTCCGGTGCCTGCAGCCTGCCGTAGGATGGCTATGTTGCAACCCCAGTGATTGCATGGGGGGCGGAATGTTCAAGTTACGGGGTGTGGACTGTCACCCGCTCTCCGCTCCCTCTTACGCTCCCCACTCCCTCTCACGCTCTCCCGCTCTTCACCACAGAGTCTCCGAGGAGTCTCCGCTGCGCTTGGGAGAACCCAACTCATTAGAATAAGCTTTAGTGTGAAATAACTACCACGATCAATAAACGTACGCCCGGTCGCGCCCGCGCATTTACAAAGTCAAGTGTTCGCTTTTCTCCGAGTGTTCTATTTTCAGCAAACTAGGAAATTTCCAGGACCAGCAACCCCATCACCCTAACAAGGGTATTCAGCTTGCGAAGTGAGATTAATAAGGCAGTGATTGTTGAGTGCTTGTGTCCGCACTGCGTGCCTCGGACTTCGGGAAATTAAAGGCACCATCTGATTGATTTTTTAATATTTGCAAAATACACATTAAAGTTTTCGAAACTATTTTTAAAAATAATAAAAATAAAAATAATAATATATATATATATATAATGTAATATAATATATAATATGTAATATATAATATATAATATATAATATATAATATATAATATATAATATATAATATATAATATATAATATATAATATATAATATATAATATATAATATATAATATATAATATATAATATATAATATATAATATATAATATATAATATATAATATATAATATATAATATATAATATATAATATAATATATAATATATAATATATAATATATAATATATAATATATAATATATAATATATAATATATAATATATAATATATAATATATAATATATAATATATAATATATAATATATAATATATAATATATAATATATAATATATAATATATAATATATAATATATAATATATAATATATAATATATAATATATAATATATAATATATAATATATAATATATAATATATAATATATAATATATAATATATAATATATAATATATAATATATATATAATATATAATATATAATATATAATATATAATATATAATATATAATATATAATATATAATATATAATATATAATATATAATATATAATATATAATATATAATATATAATATATAATATATAATATATAATATATAATATATAATATATAATATATAATATATAATATATAATATATAATATATAATATATAATATATAATATATAATATATAATATATAATATATAATATATAATATATAATATATAATATATAATATATAATATATAATATATAATATATAATATATAATATAATATATAATATAAATAATATATAAATAAAAAAAAAAAAAAAAAAAATAATAAATAAAAATAATAAAAATAATATAAATAATTAAAATTTGATAAAAAATAATATAGATTTAAAGTCAACGAAGGGCATATTTTGTCAAATTTACGTGTACACATATACAGTTGTCTGCTATCACTGTATGAGTAGAAAAGAGCTGTTTGCTGTAGCGCTCTCCGCTCTTTCTCTCTCGAACAAAAACTCGAGAGAGCCTCGAGCCACCTCTGGAGCCACGGCCAAAAAGTCGTATTGCGTTACGCATCTTGTTATTCTAGTGTCTTTGATCAAACCTTGCTTGAATGTTGTTGTTAATTACGTCTTGTTTGTTTACCTGTAGTGTCAGGTCCTTTTGGTTTTCAGAAACTGTCTTCAAATTATCTTGAATGTTGCGTCCGTCCGTATCGTCTAAGTTTCCTGTTACTATTTTAATTATGTTTCCCAATTCATTGATTAATCCCCTCTTTTGTCTTTTCTTTGGTAGTAAAGTTTCAATTCTAGTTTTCAGTGTTCCGACTTTTGTTGATAAATTTTCGATTGCGTATTCCGAATCTAGATTCCTGTCAAGTTTATTAAGTGCTCTTTCAAAGTTGAACGTACCGTCAATAAAATCCTGGATGTTAGTTGTGTGAGTAAGAAATTTATGTGATTAAATGACCCTTGCTTGTTCCAAATTGATTTTTAGTAAGGTTGAAAGTAAATCTGGAAAATTAATAGGGATTCGTTTCTTTATAAACTTTTTTTTGATCTTGGCTATGTGTAGTTTTTGTTCCCTGGCTGAAATTAGTGTGATTTGGTTGTCCTTTTTCTTTTCTGAAAACTATATCGTCTGAATCTACTGTAATGGGCATCTTCTGTTGTAACTGTGATTTGATTCTCGGGTACAGCGTATTCTGAAATTCGTTTAGTCTTTGTAAGTAATCGTGTTCTGTGTCGAATGTGTCTTCCTTATTGAACACATGAGTTCTTCCCGAAAATAATTCGAATGGTGTGTACTTCGTCGCTGAGTGTATGGCGTTATTGTAAGTAATTTAGGTTTTAAATAATATTTCCTCGTCGTCACAGTACAACTTTTCAGCCTTCCTCTTTTCGAAAATTATCCTGTAAATTTCAGTTAGAGATGAATGCAATCTTTCCACTGGGGAATTACTAGACGATTGTTGGAACGACTTTACGTGTGTATTAATATTATAATGGTTACAGAAATCGGTAAAAATTTTTCCAGAAAATTCCGTGCCTTGAACAAAAATCAGCTTTGTTGGTATACCTACGACACAAAGGATTTTACCACGTTTATACAACTCCTAGCTGGAATTGTATATGCACTTGCAAATTTGGAGAATTTATCGATAAGCGTGAGGATGGTCTGTCCGTTTATGTTATAAATATCCATACGAACAATTTGCAAAGGTACGCCAGGTGAACTGGTGTATTTTCTCATCTTGTCTTCATTACCCTGTTTGAATATATATTGTGATTTGAATTCATTTAATGGTCTATCAGCAGTCTTCATTAGTGATTCCTTGAATGTTGGCCTATGTTTGGATATGCAATTCGCTTCGATTGTTACACGACTCAACGCATCAGCTACTACGTTTTGTGGGCCCTTTTTATACTCTACTTCAAAATCATATTCCAATAGTTGGAGTTTCAATCGAACCAAGGTTTTTTGAAATCAGGATATCTCAACAAGGGGTCATTGCACAGACGTGTTTTGCATGTTTCAAAGCATTTCTTAAATTCACCTGTTATTAGTACTGGTGCCTGGTCTGTTGTAGTAGTTTGCCTATTTGATTTTGGATTTCAGTGGATACGGGTCTCTCATCCGTAGTACTTTTTTCTTGCTTGACATGATTTGTGATCAGACTTGTGTTCTCGTATGCCGTGTAAGTTCCCCTGATTATGAATCATTTCCAATGTAATGTATTTCGCACAGAAATTGCCCTTCCTTGACCCTAACTGGAACCCTGATTAAGGTCTTAGATTCTTCCTTGATTACATAAACCTCTGAAGAGCGATTAGGCCCTATATGCAAAGGCAGACTTGCGGTGGGTACGGTAAACATGAACTGTGAGATATCGATTTTTGCTGGCAGTTGGCTCAGAATGTTCATGCCTATTATTGCCTATCATGCCTATTGTGATAATGGAAATGGGTTTTTCCAAGGTAATCTTTGCACAATTTTAGGGGTGATAAAAGAGCCTTCGGCTCTAGTGTTTATGAGAATCTTCTGTCTCCTTTGTCTTGTTGATTGCCTCGAAGTTAAACCATCTCTGTCCGTTCGCATTGATTTGTTTGTATTAATGTTCTTTCTAACCGCGGCATTCGATGTACTAGGAATATCGACGTTGTTGTTGCTCTGTTGTTGTCCATATTATTGCGATTATACCGGTTATAATTCCTATTCTGGCATTGATAACGATCTCTGTTTTGCGACTGGTTGTAGAACTTATTTTGAGGTTGGTCGCGGTCTCTATTCTGGTACTGATTGAAACTTGGACGAAAACGATCGTTCTGCCTCATTGGTTGTCTGTTTTGCTGACTATATGTTAAAGTTTCAGCGAAGTACAAATTTCTCTCTTTGATGGCTATGTCATGGCTTCTTCCAGGTCCTGTGGCTTCCTCCTACGAATGTCGTGAGGACTGTCTCCGAGACGACCTTCTGTCTAACTCTAATCGTTAGCGATTCGGTCTCTTCTGCTTCGATTAGTCTGAAGAGCGCTAATTTCATCCTAGTGATCTGGTCGTAAAGTCTCTGTACGGACAACTGTCTTTGCTTTAAATTGATCAGCTCTGTCATTAATGTTTCCTCATCCCTCCTGTCCCTGCAGTGTCTAATCAGCGCCTCCTTGATTTCATCCCAATTTAAGCTTGCTCCTGCTGCGATTACTGCCTCATCAGCCTTTTCTTCAATCTTCTGTCTAAATGACAGCATCTGGACGTATTGGGTCTGATCAAAATTAACTCATCTACATTGCCAATAAACTCGTTTAGAGTCAGTGGATCCCCAGAATAAGTCGGTAAGAAACGAATTATATCTGGGATTTTCATAGCTGCCACCAACTGCACCGGGTTTACAGCCATATTGTTGAGTGGAGGCGGTGATGAAACACTGCTCGAATCCATATTTGAGTTTGCGGATAGGACTCGCGATCTTAGGGACACCGAACTGTTCTGTGCTTGGTTCTCAATAACTACCCCTTTCTCAAGTCAACATACGAGCGATTTATTAACGTATCGAACTCTTTATTATTGTTCAAAGAATTTCTTTCCCTTACTTTTGCGACATGGAATGTAAGTATCTAGTGCCATCAATCATATGTTTTTAAGTAGTCTTCTGCAAAACACGCGATGGGACTGCACGGTTATTCATATATTTATTTTTTCGTTATTACAGAATTGTCGAACAAGAAAAATATTGTAACACTTTGCAGAACACACGATGGGACTGCAAAAGATATTTTTTTTCTTTTCTCTTTTTTTTTCTTTGTTCTTTCTTTTTTTTCTTTCTTTATCTTTTGTTTTTGCACTTCATTGACAAAGAAAATATTGCAACACTCTGCAGAACAAACGATGGGACTGCAAAGGAACTTGGGAGCTTGGGAGAGGAACTTGGGAGCTGCAGGCTCTAGAGCACCGACTAGTGGAACACGAGAATTTCGAAGAAGTGGACTTGCCTTAAGCAGATGACGACACTGACAAACAGTGTGTGAACAATATGCCAATAGTTAATCCTAGGTAACCCTAGAGATTAAGCGGCGATCAGCCATGGTAGACAAGCGTCGGTTACGGAAATTGCCAATAGCTTAGACTAGACCATGACCCGGGAGTTGAGAATTCGATCTCCGTGAATCAGAATCACTTTAACGATCGTGTCAATAAAGTGATAGACGCGTATCAATGGGACGAAAAATTTGTACTTCTTTCTATATACACAAAGCTGAAGGTTCCCGCCAAAGTGTGGCTCAATTCAACCAGCAGATCAAAGGAATCCGTAAAGGAGTATTGTTTTCGTATGTCACCACATGGAGTGCGATTTAAGGTTAGTGAAGCATGAGTCATTCGATATGTTAGAGCGGGTCTACAGCACAGAGAGTTACAAAACTGTATTGCAGTCATTACTTTTTCGTCGATGAAGGGGTTTCGCCACCATTTTTTTTTTAATAAATACAAATAAGAAAGAGTTCTTACACAAATCCAGTACATTTAAGGTAATGATGGAAAATGAGAAGCTATGCTTTAGCATGCAATTGCGTACGAGATCGACGCATATCCACAAGAGTGAGTCATAAAAATCGTGAGCATGTGTGGAGGCTTACGTATCTTTATCGAAGCTATGGTAGTGGATATCGAAATCGCTGGAAAATGGTTACAGCCAAAGTTTACATCGCAGACGATAATCTGTTGCAAGAGGATCTGTTGTTGGGACAAGATGTCATAACATGCGCAGAGTTTTTGTGGAAATTCAAGCCCCGTTCAGCCGAGAGTATTTTTAATTTTCAGAAAGAAGACGAACGAGAAGTCGAGAAGTTTGAAAGTTTGGAAACTTTCCCCGTACCGAATATTCAGAAAAAGTAACATGAAGCGAAGCGTTTCGCATATTTTTCATCCCTAACCCAGAATAGCGGATATTATCAGTTGAGATGTACGAAAACCTATAGAGAATAATGCAAGTATTGTGAGATTGCGAATTGACTTTGAATTTATAGAAATCTGAATTTTACAAGCAGTCAATCACATTTCTATGTCATCGAATACAACCTGGTGGAGTCATCCCGGGAGAAGTCAAATTTAATGCCATTGGGTCTCAGTAGGTATTTCCGGGAATTCGTACACGGATATGCAATTATATCAGAGCCATTGCGAATTCTTTTGCGCAAAGACTAAAAGTTCAAATCGGAGCAGCCATTAATTGAAGAAATTGAAGATATTCATCACGTCAAAGCCTGTTAGCTAGCGCATAGATGCTGAATATGAATGTGTATATACAGATGCGAGTGGAGTTGGATTAGCCGGAGTTTCCAACCGCATATAATAGCCGAGCCACATCCAAGCCAGAGAAAAATTACCACAGTTACGAGCTAGAAGCCTTAGTCGTCGTCGAGTCGGTGGAGAGATGCATATAGAAAAATGGTAAAGGGATTACTGATTGCAAAGCTAACACCACGAATTGCAAGACGGTGGTTGCGAATACAAGAGTATGACATCGATATTGTCCATAGGGCAGGAACTCAGATATGCCACGTATTTCGCAAATATTTTTTTTAACTTTGCTTTTATTTATTGAATCTTCTTGAATAAGAACTAACAATAATTTTAAAAATCTTAGCTATAAAAAATTTTTTCTACACAGTTGTTTTATTTTTCCAACTGCTCTTAGATTAAACGTCCCTAAAAATTTCTTCGCTGAGTTTGTTGGGAAAGACTGCTGAGCTGGGATATATTTTTCGCTAGGTGGTTGGGGTGCGAGGAAAGCTTGCTTTGATATTCTTCCATAAGTTCTGTGATTGCAGTGATTACTGGTGGAATATTGAAGTCTCTTTGGATGTTTTCGTTCCGAACGTTCCACGGTGCCCCAGTGAAAGCCCTTAAAGTGCTGGAATCTTTTGCTATGGATGCGGAGCTGAGAATGTATTGAAACCTCAATGCCAGAATTGTAAGGCCGCGGAAAACCGACAGATGGATGCGTTAGCCAACATCCGGCTGTCGCATTCAAAACATTATATGTACAAAAAAACAAAGAAACTGGGTCAAGACACTTAGTTATAGGCGACAGCAGTTCAGACGAGAATTCGAAAGAGAATTCGGTTGCATACGAAACATATCAGAATAATATAGCTCGTTATATAGAGGCTAGGAAGCGAATATTCGGAGATGTAAATTGTTACTATCATAAACCCAAGAGATCAACCTTGCGAGCCAGAACGTTTTTGAAAAGAGTTCGCGACAGTCGTAAGCGATTAATATCATCTATATTTCTTAATAGGGACAGCCGACTAAATACGGATATCGTAATTGATGATCAGTCATATGTCGCGTTATTAAATTCAGGCGCTTCAGTAAGTTGAGTAATCACCCTCAATTACGTACTGTTGGGGACACATAAGAACCGCGAATAACTCAGAATGTTCTGGCAGATACCTCTCGAGGAGAAATCTCGCCAATGCTCAGCTTTCACCATACCGAATCGATCCTTATACCAGTTTAATATAATGCCGTTCGAACATGTTCTGTTCATATGAAACTGATCGAGAAAGTGGCAGAATATTTTCGTAAGGCTAATTTGACAATTAATATCGCGAAGTCTAAGTCTTGTAAGAAAGAGATAAAATATTTAGGTTTCATTATCGGGGAAGGGCAGCTGAAAGCTGATCCAGACAAGATCGCAGCAATTATGGACTTCCAATCCCTATTACTGCCAAGCAACTCCGGAGATGTTTAGGTCTCGTCGATGGTATAGGCAATTTATTGAGAATTATGCCTCTATCGCCCGAGCGTTAACAGATTTGTTAAAGAAAAGCCGTTCGTTTGAATGGAACGAAGAAGCAGATCGAGCATTTACCCAGTTAAAGGATAGGTTAACGTCTTCATCTGTCTTGCGTACGCCTGACTTCTCGAAACCTTTGTGATGCCAGCCTGCACGGTATAGGGTGCGTGTTGGCGCAAACAGATGAAGAAGGAACCGAGCTTCCCATAGCATATATGTCCGAAAAACTCTCGAAAGCCCAGCGTAACTATTCGGTAATCGAATTGGAGTGCCTAGCCGTGATCAGAGGAATACACAAGTTCAGATCCTACGTCGAAGGGCAAGAGTTTGCAGTAGTAACAGACCACGCTTCGTTGCAGTGGCTGATGAAACAGAAAGATTTTTCAGGGAGATTAGCTAGGTGGTCCATCCGATTACAATGGTTTTCTTTCGAAATTAAACACAAAACGTAGTGGCGGACACACTTTCAAGGCGAGACGAAATCGTAGTCAATGAAATCCAAGATGGTGGTCCTATGATTAATTTGTCGTCAAATGAATTGAAATCATTGGAATATTTAGATTTGATCAAGAGAATACTGGAAAACCAATTAAAATTGCCAGACCTACAGGTATTTAATGGATCAGTTTCGGCTGATACCTGGTGACCAGCTGACTCAGCTCATCTAGGAATGGAACGGATGTCACAGTACTTTTTTCGGCCGGGTATGATCACTCAAATCCGTTCGTATATATCTAGATGTACTACTTGTAAATCTACTAAATTTGATAACGTAATCCCTATGCCACCCATGGGTAGACCAATGACGTCGGACAGACCATTTCAAAAATTGTACGTGGATTTATTAGAACCATATCCTAGGTATAAGGAGGGGAACATCGGGTTATTAATCATAGTCGACCACCTTTCAAAGTTTCACCTTCTACAGCCATTAAAGAAATTTACCTCTGACAAAATCCTAGATTTCCTAGTGAAGAGCGTGCCCGAGGTGATCTTAACAGATAATACAGATAATAATTCACAGTTTAAGTCGGCTCAGTTTAAGGCTTTTCTGACTCGTTTCGGCGTTACACATATCTGCACGGCGATCTACTCTTCTCAGGCTAACGCTAGCGAACTGGCAGCAGTGCGCGAGTTATGATATGAGGGTAGAGTGTGTCCTCGTAGGAATGAATATGAATATTTCAGTTATCCCATGTTCTCACATGAAAGTCGGGGTGTCTTCGTAAGAGTCGATGAGAACACTACTTTGCACATTCGTGGTAGATATCAGAATGAACGAATTTGTATTAGAACCCTTAATCGGAATGAATGGGAATGGAATGAGAATGGAATAATAATGGAAGTGGGTGATTTTCGTTGGCGATTTGTTTATCGCATACGTTCGACAACGTCGTCAGTATTGCAACAAAGTGTAGATCGCAACGTAATCAATACGTACAGTGCTGACTCTTTGTTGGTGCTAATGACCGGGGCGGCTTCGTGGGCGGTAACTGTTGCTGAGTGGGGGCAATGATGGTCATGGTAACTCCTCCCCCCTAGTGTGGAGAGACGGCAACAACGAAGGGATGGTAGACTCGACAACAAGAGATGTGTTGGTGGGTTGCGGGATGAAGATCGTTTTCTGCTTGTTACAAATTCGTAGACAGATCACAAGTATTAGTACCACGCTTAGCGCAAGGAAAGTAGCGGTGATATGGTGCTTATTTACGTAGTCCATGTGAACGATTTTTTTTTTCCTGCAGGTGCAATTTTTTCAGTGATACAATTTTGAGAGTTTCATTCTTTACTACTCGTTCTATTGTTGGTATTTTGAGGGTAAATTTGTCATTTTTTAAGAACTTCTTATCGCTGTATTCTGTGTCGTTTATAGTTATGGTGCAGTTGTGATACCGTAGTATAACTGATCTGTTAACATAAGTATCTTCTTGACAGTCGGACTTAATTAGAATATTATGTCCGTTAAAAATAAAAATTATTCCTTTCTCGGCTTCGAGTACATTAGTAGTTGGCTCTGTTTCGACCATGTCGCACTTTATTCGTTTGCGGCCGTTGATTAGGTCCAAAAGGCATTTGTTATTAGAATATATGTTTTCTCTTAATGTTTTCGGGTAGAAATAGTTTTGTTCGACTTTCAAACATTCGGTTTCAAATTTTTAGATGTTGTCGTCGTGGTAAGCCAGGAATTCTGGAGACATGATGAAGTTTGAAGTGAGAGTTTATAGGTAAGGGAATTGTATGAATGAAATGATACATTTGTGTGTCGAATATTGGGATCTTAACGTTAAATAATAATTTTATGTTAAAAGTGTAACAGGAGGGTTATAAATGTGTTCATCTAATTCTATGGTTACATTTTTGCTAATTAAATATAGTGTTGGGATGCTGGGGATTGCTGGTCCTGGAAAATTCCTAGTTTGCTGAAAATAGAACACTCGGAGAAAAGCGAACACTTGACTTTTGTAAATGCGCGGGCGCGACCGGGCGTATCTTTATTGTGCGTGGTTAGTTTTTACACTAAAGCTTATTCTAATGAGTTGGGTTCTCCGAAGCGCAGCGGAGACTCCTCGGAGACTCTGTGGTGAAGAGCGGGAGAGCGTAAGAGGGAGTGGAGAGCTTAAGAGGGAGCGGAGAGCGGGTGACAGTCCAAACCCCGTAACTTGAACATTCCGCCCCCTTGCAATCACTGGGGTTGCAACATAGCCATCCTACGGCAGTCTGCAGGCACCGGACACGATCCACCCAAACACGGTCTTTTGAGCGACTGACATTCCCTCGTCAAAGGTCAGGAATCCGGATTGGATAACCTTAGGATAAATATCTGCTCCTAAGACCATGGAGACGGTAGCAGGCTGATGGAACTGGTCATCAGCCAGCATGATGTCCCGGTACTTTGACACTACGGTGTCGCTCAATGCCCGGACAGGTGTGCGGATCCGCACCCTGGGCTCGATCTTGAGCACGACCTCCAGCTTCGTGTACGCGTCGATCCTGGAGCGAATCGTCGTCGTGCAGGCCTTCTCGTCGCCAACATTGGTCATCGGAAGATTAAAGTCTGACGCCAACGAAGCGTCGATGCAGCTCACGGGGCTGCACGGATCGATAAGTGCTACACATGCTCGTGCATGTGTATGTGTTCTAATTGTTGCGTATTAAACATGAATTTGGGGATGAGGCCTAACTTACTAGCAAGTAAGCTTTAAGCCACGTATTTATATGTTTGATTATATTGTTGATTCTGATAATGATGTCCTGTTTAGATATGATATGTCTGATTATTTTGTGCCTCTATTAAAGTGTTTGTTCTATTTACATAATTCGGCTAAAATATTTTGTCCGTCGTTGTCGTCTAAATTTCCCGAAATTGACTTAAGGATTGACCCTAGGCCTTTTATAAGGCCTGTTTTATTCTTAACATGTGGTAGTAGGCTATCAATTTTTTCTTTTATTGTTGAATTTTTGTGTATAGAATTTCTAATGAAATCTCTAGTTTTAGGGATTCTATGGTAGTTTTAATTCTGGGGCGCAAGTTCTGAATTCTTCTACATCTATAACGTGTGTTAGGATTTTGTGAGATTCAGTAATGTAGGTGTTACCAAGTTGGATGATATTGTATGATTGGACGTTGGTGAGAAACAGTCTGTAAAAGTTAATCTATTAGTATAGTTCTGGTGGGTATGAGTTCTTTAGGTGTTAGTGTTTGGTTGGGATTGTAAGTTTATGTTTCTTTTGATGTGCCTCCTCATTTTTTGCTTGTGTAATTTCTGGCCTCTGGTAGTTATAAGTGTTATACCTTTGTTTTTTCGTACTTTGTGTAAGGTGTGATTTTGTTTCTTCTGTTTTCTTTTCTGTATATAAAATTATTTTCCTCAACCGGAATTGGCGGTTCTCTGTCTTTATCTAGCTTAGCCAATCCCTTATCGGTGGTGATTTGTAAGTGTTGTTTTATTTTAGGATATAGTGTCTGAATTGGTTGTAGAGGCGACTGAAGCAGTGGGTGAGAAAAATGTCGATGAATAATCGATAGGGCGGTTAGCTGTGACACACTAATGTGAGGTCATACTAGATGTAGCAAGAAGTAGCTAGAATATACCAGACTGGATGCAACCCTTGTTAGCTGCACCCGATAAGTTTGGTATAATTCGGTTATCGGAGAAAAAGTGTTGTTCAGCTGATCGTGGATTCCGCCGATGGCCTACGCCTCGACTAATGTTTCCGGTTTGCCTTCTTTTCGATCTGAACAGTCAACGAGACAAGTTGCGGAAGTGCGTCGAAAAATTTTAACTTGCGGGCATACGGGAGTTTTTTTTTGTCGCGCGAAATATCGAAAATACGGCGTTCCTTCGCCTATAGTGGTGCGCGAAATAAGTCCGGCTTGTGTTTCCCGGCGATATTAAGCCGAAGAGATCGGCGTTTGTCACGGCCATCTCACCGCCGTTTGCCGCCAAATCCTAGCTTCGACTGGGTCAAATTGCAGGTTAGTGAATTTCGAAATATTGGTGAACTGTAGTTTGATGCGGGAATATAATCGCAGCCGAAATCGAAGCCCGGAGGGTTTTCGCTGAACAGCTTATACGTTCGCATCCCTGCCCGGGTCCCACGATTTTACGGAGCCGCCACCGGCGGGCAGAAGGAGAGACGGCAACTGCGCCAGGCCGTGAAGTAGAGCGCCTTTCCAGCAAGCCGGAGCGAAGGACCAGCCGCAGCAGCAGGAAAGCGACCGCCCTAAGCCGGGGCCACCACGAGGGATATTTAAATTAATCAAAAATGCAACCTAAGTAGTGCTTAAAGTGAGGTTAGAGTGAATGGAAAATTTTAACTTGATTGGTAGTCCAGAATGCCAGAAATTAAATTAAACCGAAGTTAAATTGATCAAAATTCCTAATTATACGTAAAAAAAATGCTGAAAGTCAGACCTAACCTTACTAGAGAGTATTAATCCAGCCGGATCGCCATCTTGAACATAGAGTGAAAGAAGTTAATTTTTTTTATGTAGTTTAAGTTTAACGTTAAGCTATAAGAATATGTACTCGAGTAGGAAACTCGGCCATGCGGTTTAATGCTTTTTCTTGGATTTAAATTGAATTCTTATTAGTTATTAAAATTTTTGTATAGTAAGTGATCTAACCTAAGATAATTAAATTTTTTTTTAGAAGAGTTCCTTTTCGGAAAGTGCTCATTTAAATTTTCAAGTAGGGATTTATAAAAGTTTGATCGCAGTCGTGTAATCCAAAATTATGCCTCCTTATAGTGTTTGTGGAAAAAAAAAGCCACCTTTTCGTTTCAGCTCATCTGCGCCGGGAGATCGATCTTTCGCCGAGGAGTGAAAAGTTGAGTGAGTCTCATTGATAATAAAGTTTTATTGGAAATATTCGGTAGTAAACCGAATAAATATTGCCAGAGGGATCTCAGAGATCTTATATTGTATACACACTGCAAATAAAAAAAGTAATAATAATGGAGTGGCAAGAGCAGCCAATTGAAGTATAAAGAGAAAAAGACAGAAAAAAAAAAAAATCTAACCGAATTTACTCGCGGCTCTCTCTCAAACAAAATTAATTTTTCTTCTCGTTAAAGATTCGGTATAAAGAAAACTCAAAGAAAAATAAATAAAATTAATAATTCACAGAACGAGATTATAGAGAGAACGAAAATTATTGAAGATTTAGATGAAAGCTTTCATCCTAAAAATATCTTTATCTTTTAATTGTAATGGTCTCGAATATAGAATTAAAACTACATTTTCTGATCTCGCAACTAAGAGAAAAACCTTGCTTTAGATTCCTTTGAGTTACACTAGTCTGTATTTTTTTTATATTTACTTGGTTCTTTAGTATGTACTTATTTTTAGATATAAATATTGTTATTAATTATTAAGTATTGATTGATATTGAAAATATGAATTTCTAAAAAAAAACCTAAATACTGACTCTTTCTCCTGACGTAGGGCACGGAAGGGGCCACTAGAGCTATGCTCTTAAGGAAAGTGGTCTAAGGTAGGGTAGGGCAATGCGCGAACACGATTCCACCTGTGCTTCGCAGGCGAAAAATTCTCAAACTTTTCTCCCGTTCTAGCACTGTCCGCTTCCGAAAGTATTAATTTGCTTCCCCCGATTATGTATTCTAGCTCCTTCATTTTGTTGTTGTTGCAAGCACGCTCAATTTCTTGATCTTATTAATTGTTGTCTGTAACGAAAAGAGATCTGTACAAGCAAGACCACCACACCCATTGCCATGAGCAGTACAGGTACTTCAGTCAACCGTCAGTTTAATTCGTTACACGTTACATGGTTTAGTTTTGATAGGTAATCGTGGTGGTTGTCATAAGTTACGGTCTTTTCAAACATGTGTGTCAAAAAGTTCGAAAGGGGTGTGACTTGTGCTAGAATGAATCGCGTTGTTATAGGTTGTTAATACTTCGGTAAGTATATCAGTGTGTTCGCACTGTATCTGTAGTTCATTACGGTGGTTCGTAACTATTCTGTATAGTTCTGTTAACGTAGAGTGAAGTCTTTCCACGGGTGAGTTACCAGTCGACTGTTGGAATGAAGTTGTTTGTTGAAGTATATCGTACTATGCAAGGAAGTCGTTAAACAGGTTTCCCGAGAATTCTGCGCTCTGATCGAACACCAATTTTTTGGGTATGCCGAAGTTGCTCATGAATTGGGACAGGGCGGCAATGACTTTAATGGAGTTTCTGTTGTCAAGCGGGTATGCTTGTGCGAATTTGAAAATTTGTCAATGATAGTTAGATTGTAAGTTCCATTGACGAAGTAAATATCTATGTGAATCACTTCTAAGGGTCCTGATGGTGCAGGTGGTGATTGCATAATTGGTTTAAGGGGTTGTCTGTCGTATTTAAGTGTAAGGCAAGTGTCGCAATCTTTTATTATTTGTGTGATGATATCCTTCATGCGGGGGAAGAAAATGTCTATTTTTGAGTGTTGAAAGGTTTCATCGATACCTCTGTGGTTGTTCTTGAGGTGGTATGTACGTATTTTGGTTTTTTGTTCTTCGGGGTCGGTTATTTCGGATAAGAACAACTTGCAACGGGAGATTTTTAATGAGTCGTTGTCGGAAAAGTAATTATTGTACGCTTCTTCTATGAGCAAGAAGACATGGTCTGGTGCAAATACTGCTACCATTTTGTTTGGTTGAAGGATTGATTGTAAGATGTTAAAAATGGTGTCAAAGGAGTATATAGGTTCTGCGATGATTCTTCTGGTTTTGTATGTGAATGCTGTCGAAATTTTTAATGAAAATTTTTTTCCAAAAAGGAACACAATTTGTATGTTGATTTGTGGCTGATGGACGTCTGGGATTTTCAGTGGGTCTTCGTTTATGTTCAGATTCAGACGTTTTGTGATCCTTTGTTATACACGACCTCGTAGTCGTAGACTGCTAAAGTGGTTTTCCACCGAAGTAGTTTAGGGTTTTGACCGTTAAAACTTTCTAACCAGACTAAATGTTTGTGGTCTGTGGCTTACTGACCAATTGATATCTAGCAATTCTTTTTCTATAGTGGAGTATCTGACCTCTGTGTCTGATTGTGTTCTACTAGCGAAAGATATGGGTTTGTCGTTGGTGTCGGGGCCTTGTGATAGGACTGACCCTATAGCGTAGTTACTAGCATCGGTCGTCAACGTGAATGGTTTTGTGAAGTCCTTGTATATAAGTATTGGGTAGTTGCATAACAAATTTTTCGAAGTTTCGACTGCTTTCCTGTATTCGTCGTCTATAAATATTGATTTTTTTCCCTTCAGTTGTCTTGTTATAGGTTTTGTTTTTTTCGCGAAATCCTTAATGAATTTTCTATAATATCCAAGTAATCCTAAAAATGACTTGATTTCCCTGATGGTTTGGGGACATGGGAAGTCCTTGATAGCTTGAATTTTGTT
Organism: Drosophila sechellia; assembly: GCF_004382195.2. Taxonomy (NCBI): domain Eukaryota; kingdom Metazoa; phylum Arthropoda; class Insecta; order Diptera; family Drosophilidae; genus Drosophila; species Drosophila sechellia. The sequence goes on along the minus strand of NC_045949.1, from coordinate 21,418,761 downwards.
TGGGTTGGGCTTAACTCCCCCTTGGGTCACAATGTGCCCTAAAAAGTCAATTTCTTTTGCTTGCATCTTGTGGGTTCATCTATATTTGATGGAATCCATTTGCCAAGTCTATTGTTGTGAAATATTTCGTTCTGCCTATTCGGTCCAGTATGTCTGCTATGTTAGGTATTGGATAGCGGTCTGAGATGGTTTTTTCGTTTAATTTTCGAAAATCGATTCCTAAACGCCATTTCTCTTTGCCTAAAGAATCGGTTTTTTTAGGTACAGGTGCACTCCAGGGAGAGTGACTGTTTTTAATGATATTTTGTCGAAGCATTTTCGATATTTGTTTGCGAACTTCTTCTTTGTGAATGAATGGGTATCGGTAAGATTTGGTGAATATCGGAACATTATCTATCGTTGGTATGGAGTGTTTGACGACGCTAGAAAAGTTTAACTGACTCTCTTCGTGGTGGAAAAGTTTCTTAAAAGTATTGCATAGCTTGGTTAGGTTAGATTGTTCTTATTGGTTTAAATGTTCTGTCTTGATATCAAGTTTTTGTTGGATGTCTGTCTGAGTAGTATCGGTCATTGTAGGCATGCAGTGTAAAAGTCTATAGTCCTCTAAAGGAAGTTCTTCTGCTATTAATGGATCTTATAGGTAAAGTGTACAGTCCACCTGTTATTGATAATTGATTGTCAAAATCCGTGGTCCCGTATATAAAGTCTTCTTGCATCAAGTTTACTTGTAATCGAAGCCTTATCTTGCTATTTGATGGTACAGGGTTTGGTCAAAGTTTGGTCAAAGACACTAGAACTTGTGTGAGTAAAAACAAGAGACGAGAACGCGTATATGTGTGCGTGTTGTGCCAGAAGACGATGTTCGGCAAGAAATCAATTCTGATCGAAGAATCAAATTTACATATTTGGAGTTTTAACCAATTTCGTAGCAATATCAAATTGGAATATAAAAAAAAACTGAAACTGAAATACAACTGAATCTAATGTGCATTTTAAATAATAAAAATTCATTCATTTACATACATCATATTATAAAGGAAATTATTATATCTACTGTAATTTAAAACATAAATTTTCCAAAAAGAAGACATTACATTGAGAAATAAATATTTCATACAAAATAATTCGTAGTAGAAAATAAAAATTTATAAAATAAATAAAAATATGAAAACTGTTTGTTGCAAATGTCATATCTTTAGGCACGAAGTGCGGACACAAGCACTCAATAATCATTGCCTTATTAATTTTTCACACGTCGCAAGCTGAATACTCTAATGACAAATATTCTAATATAAAGTAATTTTTTAAATTTTTTTCGTGATGATTCGGCTATTACTATTTAAATAATAATAACGTTAAGGCAATGCAAAACAAGAATTTTCCGCATTGTGCCAATTGATCAAAAATAATATAGATTTAAAGTCTAAGAACTTCTAAGATGAAGGCATATTTTCAAATTTACAATGCATGAGCATACATGTACACACTTACAGTTGTCTGCTAACACTGTATGCGTAGAAAAGAGCTGTTCGCTGTAGCGCTCTGCGCTCTCTCGCTCTCGAACAAAAATTCACGAGAGAGCCTGGAGCCACCTTCAGAGCCACCGTGTGCCAAAAAATCGTATGGCGTTACGCATCTTGTTATTCTAGTGTGTTTGGTTTGGTCGTGTCAAAATTGGAATTGCGGTATTAGATATTTCTAAAATAGAGTCTGCGACGTTTATTTTTGTATTCAGGGTGGATAGCAAATCCATGCCTAAGAGGCCTTTGAAGTGTGGTTGAAAATTGATCAAATGAAACTTGTGATTTGTTAGCTCTTTGAATTGTTGGAATTTAGTAGTGTCTGTGTATTCTGTTATTTTAAATGTATTAAGTTCTGTATGAATGCCGATGCTTGAATCTAGTTTTTTTTTTGTTGTTTTCTGTAATGTGGGCTGTGTTTATGAATGAATAAGTAGACCCAGTGTCTATTAGGAATTTAAGTGGTTGTGAGGGGGCGAAAGTTGGGGATAGCATTACGGAAGGTAATGATGTGCCGTGGGCTTTTGGGGCCGAAATCAATTCTGATCGAAGAAACGATTTACATATTTGGAGTTGTGGCCAATTTCGTAGCATTATGATAATGGCACGCTATTCTTCCCACCCAAAAGTGCGCGCTTTTTAAAAATATCAAATTGGAAAATACCAAAAAAAAAAATTTAACTGAAAGCTGAATATAATACACATTTTAAATAATAAAAATTGTTCAGTTACATACATCATATTAAGTCAAATGACTTAATAATTATACTAAATATTTAAAGCAAATACAAAGGAAATTATTATAACTACTGTAATTTGAAACATAAATTTTCCAAAAAGAAGACATTACATTGAGAAATAAATATTTCATAAAAATAATAATTATTTTTTAATTTCATAAAAATATAATAATTTTATTAATAAATAGTAAAAATAATAATATTTCATAATAATAATTCATAAAAAATAATAATACGTAGTAGAAAATAAAAATTAATAAAATAAATAAATATATGAAAACAGTTTATTGCAAAAGTCACATCTTGAGGCTCGAAGTCCGGACACAAGGACTCAACAATCATTGCCTTATTAATTTTTCACACGTCGCACGCTGAATACTCTAATGGCAAATATATTAATATAAAGCCATTTTTGAAATTTATTTTGTGATATTATTTACTTAGATTCGGCTATTACTATTTTTAAGCTACATTTAAATAATAATAACGTTAAGGCAATGCAAAACAAGAATTTTTCGCATTGTGCCAATTGATAAAAAATAATATAGATTTAAAGTCAACGAACTTCTAAGGTGAAGGGCATATTTTGTCAAATTTACAATCCATGAGCATACGTGTGCACACATACAGTTGTCTGCAGTACAGTATCACTGTATGCGTTGAAAAGAGTTGTTCGCTGTAGCGCTCTCCGCTCTTTCTCTTTCGAACAAAAACTCATGAGAGCCTGGAGCCACCTCTAGAGCCACGTCCAAAAAATCGTTACACGTTACAACACATACAACCATAAAATTAAACATGACACTACTGGACAGACACCTGCTCAAATTTTCTTATACGCTGGGCATCCAATATTAGACAGTCAAAAAATTAAAGAGAAGAAAATAGACAAAATAAATGAAGACAGGCAGGAATTTAATATTGACACTAATTACAGAAAAGGTCCACGACAGAAAGGCAAATTAGAAAATCCATTTAAACCAACCAAAAATGTAGAAGAGACAGACCCTGACCATTACAAAATCACTAATCACTACTCCAAAACACAATTCAAAAAACAAAAGAAAAAAAACCAACTCTCAATTTCACAGGCACCTGGTACCTGATAACACTATTGCTTATACTGATCACAGCGGTTCATGGACAGCAAATTCAAATTAATAATATTGACACCAACCACGGATATCATCTTTTTTCTGATAAGCCAGTCCAGATACCATCCTTCTTTGAACATTGTTGGGTCATGCAGCCGCCAAAACTGTGCAGTAGACTAATCTCATACTTGTTAATATTTTAAGCCGAATTAGTCAGTGGTAGCAGTTGCGATGCACATAGTGCAAACCGCTGTTCTCGCACGCATTTATCTGTTCGGCGCTCATTCCTTGTTCTTTTTGTATCTACCTACGTTAAGCTTGGGCGCTGCATTTCGGCTGCCTGCCCGCCAGTTGCCAATTCTTCGTGTTTCGGAAAAGACCAAACTTACGCATTCAATTATCGCTATCGTAAAAGAATAACAATTCGCAAAATAAAAACTGTCGTAATAAAAACAAACTTTCTTCGGTTTTTTATTATTCGCAACAGCTATTGAAAAAGCTCAATAGCTAAACATTTGGTGACCCCGACGTGATCGTGTTAATTTGCATGCATTAATTAATGCACTTATCCCGTTTATAAATAAATATAAATATATTAAATCGCAATTGGTTGGACAAGTGAGTGGTGATTTCGGTGATAGTGGCTGTGTTTAAGCGAGCTAGCATTGCATATATACATACATTGCTACATATATCGTTGCGTGCATTGACTTGGATTTTCGGCATTTATTTTGTGCTCATCTTCCCGCTGAGTCGAATTAAAGGCGATTTGTTGCTATGCCCGCTGAAGGTGAAAAAAACAGGGTGACCTTTTTAAAGCGCAAAGCCAATGCGCTGTTCAGCAGGTTGCAGAGGCTGCAAACGTCGCTGTCTAATGATACGCTTAGCGGATACGACGAATCCACTCTTACGGTGAGGCTGAAGCAGATTGATGAGCTGCAAAGTGCCTTCAATGTTCTGCATACAGAACTGGAGGAATTGGACTTCGACGAAATTGGCAGTGAAATGAGCGAGTCTTTCGATGAATTCATCGTTGAATTCAAGGCTAGCGTGCGCGCGGAAATAGCCAAACGCAATGTGCATTTCGCGCCGCACTCAACGCTTGCGGAAGGTGTTGTGCCCCACCAGTGTAGTGGTCCTCAAACGCAGCCGCGGCCGAGGCCGATGCCGTTGCCGCCCGTGCAGCTGCCAACGTTTGGCGAAGGCTACGCAAACTGGGTGGATTTTTACTCCGTGTTCACGAGCATAATCGACAGCCATCCGGACCTCTCCAACATTGAGAAATTTCAACATCTGCGGTCATGTTTGAGGGATTCAGCGCTGGAAACTATCCGATCATTGGAGATTTCAAACAGCAATTACGAATCGGCTTTAGAGTTGCTTCAAAAAAGGTTTGATAACCGGCGTCTCGTTTTTCAGGCGCACATCACCGAGATTCTGGGTTTAAGGGTAGTACGGAATGGTTCAGTGGCATCGCTTCGGGAATTGTCGGACAAGTTTAACGCTCACATTCGTGCGTTGAAGGGTTTGGGCACCACTGAGCAAATCGCTGGCTGCATCATAGTTCAAGTGCTGCTGCAAAAGCTGGATGCGGCGAGCCAAGCTAAGTGGGAGGAGCGCTTGGAGGATCCGGTCTCCTTCCGGATCCTTATTCCGTCGTGGGAATCGATGGCTGCATCCCTGGAACAGCGATGTAGGACTTTGGAGGCCGTGGATTGCCCCATGGCAACCTATGCGCCAGGCGTTCAGGTGGGCAGAAATCGCTCGACGCTAGTTGCTACCACCCAAAATACTATTGCCCACAATTTAGAGACTTAGCGCCAGTAGATCGTCTGCGCGAGGCAAAGAGACTAGCACTTTGCCTAAATTGCCTAAAGGCAGGTCATCAGCAATGCAGCTCGAGCCGCTGCCGCACCTGTGGAATCAGGCATCATACGCTGTTCCATCTGGATGGTCCGCCTTCCTCGCAGCCACATGTACCGGTGTCTTCAAGCTCCCACACTGAGACTTCTGCCCCGCTTTCGACTTCTTCTACTCTAATTGCCCAGGATCTCGGTAGTGACCTTGTGCTGCTAGCCACAGCAACCGTTCTAGTGCAGAATCGGTCGGGACTGTTCGTTCCCTGCAGGGCCTTGTTAGATTCTGGCTCTCAACTGCACTTGGTCACCTCTCGGTTTGCAAATCAACTACAACTTAAAAGGTCGAGGTCGTCCGGCTCCGTCACTGGAATCGGGGATTCCAATTTCGCGACTGATGGATTTTCGGTAGGAATTACGATTCGGTCTGTCGCTTCGGACTTCTCAACGAGCATAACAGCAGTTATCGCTCCCAATATCACGGATCGCCAGCCAAGTTCTAATGTGGACATTGGGGACTGGAAGATTCCAGAAAACCTGCAGCTCGTCGACCCGGAATTTCATAAAGCTCAGCGTGTTGACCAGTTAATAGGTCAGATAAAGTTGCGTAGGTCAGATAAAGTTGTTGCCAGGACTGCCCCTGCTTCAAAAAACTCGTCTGGGCTGGGTTGTGTCTGGAGGCTGAGCGTGCCCTTGCGGTAGCGCCTTAATAGCTTCACGCGTTCCTTCTTCAGCCAGCAAGGGAAACAGCATTAATGTTGATCTTGATTCACTTCTGCAGCGCTCCAAGTGGCGCACCCCAAAGCCTGGCGTAGCCGTGGACAACGTCGTTCTTGTTAAGGACGAGAATCTACCCCCAATGAGATGGCCTTTGGGGAGAGTCATGCAGTTGATTCCTGGCAGAGACGGCGTCGCTCGAGTTGCAGAATTGAGGACCGCGTCTGGAGTAATAAGGCGGGTAGTGAACAAGCTGTGTCTGCTTCCCCTTAAGGACTCTGTTGGAAGCCAAGCTTCCAACGGGGGGAGGATGTTGGGTCATGCAGCCGCCAAAACTGTGCAGTAGACTAATCTCATACTTGTTATTATTTTAAGCCGAATTAGTCAGTGGTAGCAGTTGCGATGCACATAGTGCAAACAGCAGTTCTCGCACGCATTTATCGGTTCGGCGCTCATTCCTTGTTGTTTGTTATCTACCTACGTTAAGCTTGGGCGCAGCGTTCTCGGCTGTCTGTCCCGCCAAGTGCCACTTCTTCGTGTTTCGGGAAAGAGTAAGCTTAAGAAAATAAGCAGTGTCGTAATATAAACAAACTTTCTTCGGCTTTTTTATTATTCGCAACAGCTATTGAAAAAGCTCAATAGCTAAACAAACATCATTGCTTAAAAAGTAATTTAATTGAAATAGACATCGTGGTTGACTATTTTGAGCAAAGACTACGAACCAATTACCATGCACCCCAGATCAAATTTTTATACAATAAAATAAAAAGAGAACTAGCCGGAATTACCCTGAAACATAGAAACAAACGGGGTCTTATTAACATTGCTGGTTCAGGTTTTAAATACCTATTTGGAACACTAGATGAAAATTATCGAGTCGAAATACAGAAAAAACTTGAAATCAACGCCCATAGCTCAGTAAAATTACATGAACTCAACGACGCCATACGATTGATAAATGACGGAATGCGAAAGATACAGAATTATGAAAATAACCACACCTTTATTGACAGTCTTTTGTTCAAACTAATGCAGTTTACGGAATACGTAGAAGATTTGGAAATGGCTATGCAGCTTTCCAGACTTGGACTGTTTAACCCCAAATTACTAAACTACGACAAACTTGAAAATGGGAACAGCCAAAACATTTTAAACATTAAAACATCCACTTGGATTAACTACAATGATAACCAAGTATTAATCATATCCCACATACCCATTTACCTTTCACTAATAAACACAATTAAAATAATCCCTTACCCAGACTCCAACGGCTCCTCAATCCAATTTGCATTTGATTTTTAGCCTTAATCTGAGATCCAAAGAATAAAGTCGTGAAACTATTTCTCCTAAAAACTTTTTTTTATTTCTTGGCGTTGTCCTTAGTCAACTGACGGGACATTAGTTCGACTCAAAAATAAAGCAACAATTTTACTATATATATATATATATTTTTTTTTTATATTCTAAGTGGGTGAAAGTCTTTGCCAACTTTTATTTTTTTGTAAAAATTAATAAAATTAAAGAGCAGAATCTCTAAGCTACTCCTGGTTACCTTCTAACGTGTGATTTATGGAAAACCATTCCGGATTTAGTTTTAACCGTCACTGTTCTATCCTCCTGTACCACCTCAGCTTTAAACCTAGGTTTTTCTTTCGTTTTGATCTGTTTGTTCTTGATGAAAACTTTCTTGCCTTCCTCATACCGTATGGGTTGTACTCTCTTCCTATTATGGCCACTGATGGCCAGGGCCTGTTTATGTTCAATGAGGCCTCTTATATCCTTCATGGTCGTTTAAAGTTCGACAACCCTCGGTAGGTAATTCTTGACGTGCGATCAAAGAATATGTCCACCTGTTTCCTGGTTGTTACCGAATGCACGGAATTGTTATACCTATCTACGGTGATGGGCACCAACTCTACGCTCGTTGTTTAAGCAACGGTAAATTTCTAGAAATGTGGAGTGGAACCGCTCCACCTGTCCGTTGACTTCGCTCTTCTGAGTTGGGGTATAGTAAAGTTCGATCTGCAACGCTCTCAGGTAATTTAAAACTGTGGGACAGAGAAGACCCTTTTTATTATCGGATACTATGACCCTAGGCACAGTAAAGTTTTCCAACAACCTTTCCCGTAAATGGATCGCTGATTTGGATTCCAGTGGGAAAAGCTTAGCAAATTTTTTTCTCCAATGTGTAGTATCTCATCTCACATGGGTAACTCGAAATGGGTGTTGATTGCAAATCTGGTTTTTTAGGGTGTCGGTCGTATTTGAATGTTTAACAGCATTCACAGCCAGACACTTGAACTCCTATAGTACTAGCCATTCGGGAAAAGTAAAACCTTTCCAACAGTTGCATTCTTACTTCTGCTGGGCCCCTGTGCACCCGAATCTCTTCGCTGTCATCTAGATCCAATACTAACCTTTGCGTTATGCGTATTTTAAACCTGCTAAAATTAGAAGAACAGCAGGTTTGGAAATCTTGCAAAAGGTCGTCCGGGATTTTAACGCCATTGATAATAAATGGCTTCAAGTATGCTCTCAGGAGAGTGTAAACCTGCGTTCTCGTCTGATTGTTGACAGGGATCGTGTGGCGAGCGTAGCCAGTATGTGGTTGAGTGCATCGAAGACCAGCTGGCTTCTGTAGACGTTAATCGGATTCTCGACGTGTGGTATTAGCTGTTAGGCATCTTGAAAAGCGCTATGCACGGTTGCGGTGTCGGATTTTAACTGATTAACCTGCGTAAGCATACGCGAAAGTGCGTCTGCGACCAGATTCGATTTGCCTGGTTTATAAACCATGGTGCAATTATATTCCTCAATCCGGGACTTCCAGCGCCGTACAATTAAGATCGGAGATTGTCCAACGCCCACACTATAGCGAGCATCTCTTTCTCATTTTTTTTTTTTTTTTTTTTTACTTTGCTTTTTATTTATTGAATCTTCTTGTATAAGAACTAACAATAAGTTTAAAAATCTTAACTATAACAAGTATTTTTTGAACAGTTGTATTATTTTTCCAACTGTTCTATGATTAAGCGGCCCTAATAATTTATTCGCTGGGTTGGTAGGTCCTTTCGCCGGAGACGGGAACGGCTGCTGAGCTGGATTAGACCTCGCGCTAGGTGGTTGGGGTGCGTGTAAAGCTTGCTATGGTATTTTTCCTTAAGTTCCGTGATTGCGTTGGTAACTGATGGGATATTTAAGTCTCTTTGGATGTTTTCACTCCGAACGTACCACGGTGCCCCAGTGATGGTTCTCAGGATCTTTGATTGTGCTCGCTGTATGATGTCAATATTGCTGTTGCTGGCATTGCCCCATAACTGTGAGCCATAGGTCCAGATAGGTTTCAATATAGAATTGTAGAGCAAGACCTTGTGATCTAGGCTGAACGGAGAACCAGAGTTGATGAGCCAGTGTAAGTTGTTGGCTTTGAGTTTAAGTTGGGTTTTTTTGGCTTCAATGTGCCTGCGCCATGTGAGTCTTCTGTCAAGGTGTACTCCTAGGTACGCTACCTCATCTGCTTTCGGGAGTGGTATGTGGTTCAACAAGAGCGGAGGACAGTCTTGTCTGTTTAGCGTAAACGTCACGTGCTTGCATTTCTGCTCGTTTACTTTTATTCGCCAGTCAGAGAGCCACTTCTCAATGTCGATGAGGTACAGTGCCAACTGTGCTGTAGCTTGGATAGGGGACCTTGAACGGCTAAGGATAGCTGTATCGTCTTGGATACTGTTAAGCGACTATTTGTAGGGATGTCGGCTGTATAGACTAGGTATAAGGTTGGCCCAAGAACGCTGCCTTGGGGGACTCCAGCCTCAATTGTATGATCAGTGGAAGTGGCAGTGTTGCATCGCACTGCAAACTTTCTGTCATAGAGGTAAGACTTTAGAAGTTTGTGTGTGCTTTCGGGTAGGGATGTTTTAATTTTAAACATTAGGCCGTCGAGCCAGACTCTGTCGAATGCGTGGGAAATAAGTCTAAAAATACTGCTGTGCAGTATTCGCGATATTCAAATGCAGTTCTTATTTCCGTTGTAATACGATTCACCTGTTCAATGGTTCCATGGCTTTCGCGAAATCCAAATTGGTGGGCTGGGACTATATTGTGGTATATCAGATGTTGATTAAGTCGGATCAGCAGGCAATTTTCGAATAGTTTCGAAATACATGAGAGTAGACTTATTGGTCTGTAAGATGAAGCGACTGTGTGGTTTTTACCAGGCTTTGGAATCATTATGATAATCGACCTCTTCCATCGTTGTGGAAAGTAACCAAGTTTGGTGATGGCATTAAAGAGCTTGGTTATGTATCGAACTGCAGAATGTGGCAGCTGGATGATCATTTCCGGTGTTATAAGGTCGCAGCCGGGGGATTTTTTCGGGCTGAGATTGTCTTTGATTATTTTAGTTACTTCTTTAGGACGAAACACAATTGGGGTGTGTTGCTGGTGGCGGTTTACGGGATAGGACGGTAGCGCGAATGTGCTAGTAGCCTGGTTTGGCGTGAACACATTTTGTAAATGAGCGGCAAATGTGGTGGCTCTGTATTCATCACTACGGGCCCAGCCACCTGAGGAATTCCTTATCGGCAAAACGGTTTCAGTCGGTGGGCGAAGAGTTGAGTGGGCTCGCCACAGTGACTTTTGTTTTGTGCCTGTTGGTGTGAGTTGCTCTATGTATCGGCGCTGATCGTCGTCCTCTTCTTGTTTCAGAGCGTTGGCCAGTTTCCGTGTGGCTACTTTTAGCTTTTGTTTTGCAGTTGGGGATCTGGAAGATTGCCATTCTCTGCGTAAGCGTCGTTTTACGTGGACGAGTTGCTCGATTTGTACGTTGGTCTTTTTTGAATTAATTGTATTATTTGTTATTTTGAGTGTTGCAGTAAGAGCTGCTGCAGTAAGGATGGATTGCAATGCACACGTGCAGCTCTCTATATCAGAATCAGTATTGAGTTTTGGGCTTAGCTCAATATGTGAACTTATATATTTTTTATACCTGAGCCAGTTTGTTTTGTGAGAAGTCAATCTGAATGGTGGTTTCACGTTTTCTGAGTACCGGCGGAGGTGAATTAGTACAGGCGAGTGATCAGATGACAGATCCGGCAGACATTCAGCTTTAACCAAACTGCGGGAAATATTTTTCGTAACTGCGAAGTCGATCAGGTCAGGCAGCTTATTGAGGTCTGATGGCCAGTATGTAGGACTCCCGGGGGAAACATGGTCAAGTTTATTAGTGGCTTTTATTATAGTCTTATAAAGCTGTTTTCCTTTTGGGTTCACAAGTCGCGATCCCCAGTGAGTATGTTTAGCGTTGTAGTCGCCTGCTGCAATGAAGTGTGGCCCTAGTGCTTGGAAGAAATCCAGGAATTGAGCTTCTAATACTGTGAAACGCGGGGGGCAGTATACGGCCGCTAGTGTAAGGAGAGTGTTGTCATCCAGCTGAATGTTGATAGATGTGGCCTGAAGATTATTTTCCGCAAATTCTTTGTAAAAGTGGTGCTTCATACGGTTCCTTATGAGTATGGCGGTGCAACCGTATGCTTTTCCGTCGGGATGATTTGTACCGTAGAAATGGTAGTCTCTTATTTGAAAATTGTATTAGCTTGTGAGATGAGTTTCCGAAAGAAGCATTACGTCTTTCTCATTGGTGGCGTAGTTTTCCTCTGTTTTATCGTGAGATAAACGCTATTGGTCTATCCCTCCCATTTTTGTCTTGTGAAAGAACAGCCCCGATTGCGAAACTGGAGGCATCTGTCGTAAGATGGAAGTTGGGAAATGCTAAAACTTCCGAGGAAGACAGAATAGACTTCAGATCAGAGAAAGACTGCAAAGCCTCTTCGTTCAATTCAATTGGGACCCTCTTTGATTGGTTAGATTTAACCTTTGAAAACTTCCCGCGCGTAATATTGGTAAGCGGTTTCGCAACCCTTGCGTAATCTCGTATGAATTTACGGTAGTAAGAAGGCGTGCCAAGGAAACTTTTTAATTCCTTGCATTGGTAGGGGGGTTCATTTTCATTATCGCGTCCACCTTTTTTCCTATCCGCCCTAATACCTTCTGAGGTAACTAAGTAACCGAGAAACTGAACCTGTGTTGATAAGAATTTATTTTTCTCTAAGTTAATCTGGAGCCTTGCATCTTTGAGACCAAGCGCAAATTTACTCAATGACTATCATAATCTTTGCTGAAGACGATGATGTCGTCTATATAGACATAGCATTTTTTTATAATGTGCTCTCTTAACACATAGTCAATCATGCGTTGGAAAATGGGGGAGGGGGCATTTTTTAACCCAAAAGGAAGGCGCAGGAACTCGTATTTCCCGTTCTAGGTAGAGAAAGCAGTTTTCGGTGTATCTGAATCCCTCGTGTGAATATGGTGGAATCCTGACGTTAAGTCAAGTGTAGTGAAATATTTAGCTTCACCCAAACTAGCTAAAGTTGAGTTAATGTGTGAAATTGGGTAGGTGTCTGATATCGTAACTGAGTTCAGACGCTTGATCTATGACGAGGTTTGGTTTTGGTTTTTTGGAAACTACCCAAATTGGGGAGTTGTATGGACTTTTTGAAGGTCGAATAATGCCGTCAGCTAAGAGTTCATTAATTTGTTTATCCACCTCATTTCCCATGTCTGCGGGGTAAGGGTTACTTTTAGAGTACACAGGCTCGTTGGTAGTGGTACGAATTTCAGCCCTCACACTCGTGTGGACCGCTTCGTCCGGAAAGCGGATCGAAAAGAGTCGAGTACTCGTTTATTAGGGAGTTAAGGGTACGTTAAATATTTTCGGGTGTTCGGAACCCATCAGTGAATGGATATTTAGGGATTTCTTTCCAAAAAGAGGTATTTTGAAACCCGGAGATATAATGATCCAATTGTTCTTTCTATCAACTATAGTCTTGATGTCATTTAAGGTGTCATCCCCAATAATTCCGTCGAAGGAATCCAGGCCGGGGAGAACAAAAAAGGTAGTCGTAGTGACGTTCCCGATGGTCTCGAAGAACTTACCCACCAGGCGATGTGTTATTTTCACACCAGCGGCGAATAGAACATGGAAAGGGGTAAGGAAGGGGGTAGATCCGGCGGAGTTTTTTGGGCTAATAAAGTTTTTATTCGCGTCGGTGTCTATGAGGAAATGTAGCGTAGCCCCGTCCTTGGTTCCAGATTCCAGATTCCAGATTCTTATTCGACAAGAAAGAAACGGACAGGTGTGTCCACGAAGGGGTACAAGGGATACAATTATTATCTAACGAGCATATGTATGAAATTTTTTATGTCAGTAATAATACAGACATACTATTTTCAATTAAATTGCCTTTATTTAAGAAAGAGGTATTTTCATTCCTAAAATTAATACCACTTCCCATGAACAACACAGAATTTGTGATAACTCCAAATTATGTGGTGATTCACGGGAATGAAATACATCACTATAAGGAAAAATGTCAGTTAATAAGAAACTTATATTATATATGAAAGAATGACAAAAGTATAAGTCAAATCAATTCGAAATTTATTACAAGACTGTTAAGTGGAAAGAAAGCGGAATGAGAGACAAAGGACGTCGGATTGGTCGCAACGATCTTCGAACCGGAGGCCGGCTACATCGCAATTTTCAATGGAAGAAATGTCAAACTGCAGACGGATTGCGGAGTCGACAAAACATTGAACGGATCAGTCCTTATAAAATTCACCCATTGTAAGACGATGGTGAAGAACGTACAATACGAAGCGGCGGAGAGGCTTGACACAGTTGAATTGAAGTTGGACATACCTCGGGTAGAGACGATTAGGAGCAACAAGACAACCAGGAGTTGAGAATACACGAGCTGATGACGGAGGATATGGAAACATAAATACAGATCAAGAAGATACAGTTGGAAACCACGATCCATACAAAAACGACTTACACGATGCTCGGTATACTACTGATAGCAATATTCGTCGTGGCATGTTTCTCAAAGAAGACAACAATGTCACCTTCACACAAACCATAGCTACGGTATGCAGCAGCTTTATCCCCGCTATGGTCGGCATTTCAGTGTGAGGGGAGTGAGGTTACCGGCTCAGCATTCACCCTCGGCGGCCGCCTGCCAAAGCCGCCTCGACAACCAGAGCTCTAGAGGGCACCAAGAAGAACTTTGTTGCGGCCCACTTAAACGCTGAGACATAGTATTAACTAACATCCGAAATGCTGCATCGGCGACTACTTGAACGTTGAGTCTTTGTATCGATTAGCACTGGAGATGCTGAATCGATCCAAACATCGGGGCTACTTGACGACACAGAACCGCATCCGCTCCACTTCTACATTTCGGTCGATCAGCATATTAGAATAAGCACAAACAAATGTATCAAAACGAACTGTAAAGTAGGAGAAAGAAATAAAAGAATTCATTCAGATTTTCAACCTTAACTCCAAAGGACGTTTCTCTGGGAATCAACAACTTAAAGTCTTAATTGTAACTCCCGAACCTACACAAAGAGTTAACTAGCGCAACGAGAGGAGATCGAAGTGCTGTACGACGGCAGCAGAGTTGTTGATTGCTCACTGAAGAAGTTAGTTGTGCGTTCTGCCAGTGTGGCTACGAGAACTAAAACAATACAACGATAAAGACGGCGGTGATGACGTAACCGTGAGACGACGATGACTATTAATAACTATATTCTATATAATTTGTTTAAAAATACAAATAAAGTTAAAACTTATATAATAAAACCCGACATGAATAAAAGTGTTGTGATTTAAATCCACGAAATCTTTTTGAACCGTGTTCTACAAAGCCAATATTTGGGATCGCACAGCTGTTACACAGGGTAACAGCCATGGAAATCCAAAGATGAGTCCTTCAGCCGATCATCTACTTTAAGTGATCAATCTTGACCACTCAAGAGCGAACAAGATGGCTGCACTAATTTTTTAGCAAGGACTTTGTTTTTAAAAATGAGTCTGCTGAAACAAACGCAACAACAAAAGAGTTCCGCTTTGAATGGCAGTGACAGTAAGGCCAGCTTGTCGAATTTGATGGCTCCTCCCAAATCCCGAACAGAATAACATAGTGGTGTCATACCTTCAGTAAAATTATAAGTCGAATACTTTCCATTTCGGTATCTCCGCGATAAGTGGAGTAGTAGTTCGGCTTCGACATTGCAATGAAATATTTACAGAATATCTGTTACAGAATTATAAACAAATATTACGGTAAAACCAATTTTACCGTAAATTTTCCCTAAATTTTGTGTAATAAAAGCAGACGTTCCAAGCAATACAGAAGGTTCAATTAGAATTCCCTACCAAATCTCTAAATATAAATAAAACATAGAACATATTTAACAATGTAAATACGATATCTTACAATATCATATTCATAATATCATACAATGTCTTCTTGTTCAATACAATTAGTTAAATTTAAAATTGTACAGACGAGCTGCATTCCTACAACTGCTATAGCTTATTCCTATTGTTAGCTTGTAATTACTTGTTAGGATTAAAAAATAAACATATTTCCTTATTATAATAAAAATCTATTATTATCCTTGCTTTCCATATGGTTCGTTTTATCTGCATTTATTTCATCCGATATATAAGAAAGTTTTATGAGTTTTTTCTGTTCCTACTGCATACCATAGTAGATTTTTTTAATGCCTAATTACCATCACAGATCTTTTCATTTTAATATTGAGTTCGCATTTCCAAACTACACTTCTTTATCGACCATATTTCAAGATACAAGATTCCAAATTAGTTTTTGCTTCAGAGTTTAAAATTTAAATAGGTTGACTAAATATTCATATTTACTCTATCAAAAGCAATGACTTGAATTTTATAGTTAATGTGTGGGCATGACAGTTTATGAAATACTTTTAAATATATCGATCTAAACTGCAATGTAGGGCTTAAGTGTATGCTGAAAAAAGCAATATGTAAATAGGTAAAGACAGCTGCCATATTCAGATTTAACGGTGTAAGAATTCATATGAGAGCGGTCGCCTAGCAACGTCTAGAAAGTTTCTATTAGCTCGGTCGTGTTTTTTTTTTTTTGCGCCCCGATTTTTATTTTGTGTTTGTCAAACCAGGCGTGGTTTTTAATAATCTTCTTTAATTATCATTAATTTAAACATAATTATTAAAGATCCGTTCGCTTCGCGAGTGATTCTTTTGTGATTTGTGCAGTAGTTTAAACAATTATAAAAAGTATTTTGCATTTTTCGTCTTTGTGTTTTGTTTACTCTCCCTCTCATCTGCTCTCGTGCGGTTCTTTTAACAGCTCGCTTGTAAGTTTTGGTCTTGTGTTTTCGTGCACAGTGGTCTGATTTCAGTTAAACATGGAAACCGTAAATGTTGTCTGCTTTTATAAAAATTGTTGCCAGGTTATAAAACCTGAGCAGCCAAAAATGACTTGTTGGCTATGTGATAGAATGGTGCATACTAAGTGCGCTGGTTTTAATGGCCGTACAAGTGATGATCTAGCAAAGGGTAAAAATCTAAATTACTGTTGTGATGCTTGCCTTGTGGTTGCGAACGAGATGAAATCGTTTATGCGCCAAACTAAATGTGGCTTGAAAGAACTGATCAAAAGTTTTGGCGTAGCTAGAGATAGTTTTCGTCGAGCCGATGATCTTCTTTCCGCGCTTAATTCACAGTTTAATGGCCTTAAGCTATTAGATGAATCTCCAAAGCGCAAAAAAGCCGCTGGTGGTAGGCTGCCTAAGGCCCCGCAACCACGGGCAAATGATCAACAGGACTCCACAACTGATCAGCTGTCAATCGCAGCAAATCCGCATATGTTGCTAATATCGGCAGCTAAAAAAGATTCGGAGCAATCCGATCAATCAGCTGTGGATGGACCCCACCCTGTGATTGCTAAAAATTCCGAATTGTCTGCACTGGTTTCTCAACCAGTGATTCCACCTGTCTCGATTAGTTTACCACCACAAGGGAACATTGAGTCCGGACTACCGGCACAAGTTGGCGCTTCAGAAATAGAATCTGCAGCACCAAAACCCCTCGCGGTGGTTCCACTAAAGAAACAAATTTTTGTTTCTCGGCTGTCCCCTGATCAAACATAGTCGGATGTATTGTCTTATATACAAGACAAAACAAAAGCCGATAATATAAAAGTGGAAAAATTTAACTTCTCTTACGCTAGGGACATATCATCTTTCAAGATAACTGTCCCAAACGAGCTCTTTTCGTCCATATGTTCGGGTGATTTTTGGCCGGATAGTATGGTGGTAAAAGAGTTTGAAGCTAAGATCAAAAATAAGAAAAAGGGGCCCGTGGGAATTAAACTTCCCTCACGTGGCCAGACCACTGCACCATCCGCCTCTTCATCTTCGTCCTCTTCAAAAAACTAAATAAACTAAAACAAATCTTACTATCTCCTATCAAAATGTTAAAGGCTTGCGTAGCAAATTAATCAAATTGTATTGTGATAGTCTTTCATTTGCATCCCATATTATTGTGCTCACAGAGACCTGGTTAAAGCCGGAGATACTTAACTCCGAAGTCTTCCCAGGTATGTACACTATATATACGTTTGACCGTCCCTCCAGACGGGGAGGTGGAGTCTTAATTGCGGTTAGATCTACCCTCGCGTCGGAGGAGTTACTTTTGGACGATTCCCGTAACTCGGAATTCTTATGTGTTAAGCTGGCTTTTTCGGACAGATCAGTTTATATTACGTGCTCGTACATTCCACCGTTTTCTGAATTCTCAGAATATCAGAATCATCTGTCCGCTATCCAGTCCATCTTGGATAAACTGTTTGACAGGGACCAATTGGTAGTTCTAGGTGATTTTAATATACCTGGCACAATGTGGTCCCCAGAAAAACAGTCGAATATCCTTCTCCCTTTAGCACAACATGACTTTATTGACGGCTTGCTTTACTTATCGTTGTCGCAAGTTAATTACATTCCAAACTCTCTTGGTCAATTACTGGATCTATGGTTTGTAACAAGTCCTGAAAGTGTGTTTCTTTCCAGGGTAGCACCTCTTACTCAACCTGAAGATCCATATCATCCTACTTTCGAGGTGGCAATCGACATACGTACGGTATTAAAAGTAAATTCAGAGAAGTCAACAAAGCGAATTCCCTGTTTTCGCAAGGCAAATTTTCGGAGGCTAAACAATTTTATTGCTGGCTTTAATTGGTCTGATCATTACTCCTGTAACATAATGGCGGATGCGATTAATATGTTTTATACCACAATTAAGTCATTTTTTGACTCTTGTGTTACGATGTACTATCCCTCAATCTCTAAACCTCCTAGGTTTAATAAAGAGTTGACACACCTAAGAAATGTAAAGTCCAGACTTTATACAAAATTGAATAATTCCCGGTTCTCAGTCCGTCCTTTCTAAATATGTAAGCGCTTGGTTAAACTTCACCGTGCTTAATTCTTAGTGCTACAGAAATTATTTAAACCGTTGTAAGTTCCAGTTCGCACAGGATACGAAACAGTTTTATAATTTCGTTAGCACTAAGCGAAAAACTAGTTCTTACCCTTCCTCGCTATTTTTAGAAAACACTTCGGTTACATCGGATCTGGCAATAGCCGATCTATTCGCCAAGTTTTTTCAAACAACATATTCAACTTTACCTCATTCCGAACAGCCATACTCTTATGCGGTATCTAAGTCGAATCTAATATTTTGCCCCACTATAAACGAAATCTCACTGCTTAACGATCTTCGTGTTAAATTCGCCAGGTCCCGATGGAATCCCTGGCTATGTGCTCAGATTCTGTGCGGAAGCCTTGTGCAAGCCTCTACTGAAACTGTTTACCTTATACCTGGAATCTTCACAATTCCCTCATATGTGGAAGGAGTCATTTGTGATTCCTCTTCACAAAAAAGGTAGCAAACTGGATGCAAGCAATTACAGAGGAATCTCTAAATTGTCGGCTATCCCAAAACTTTTTGAAAATGTTATCACTCCTCATAACGCTCTGTGAATTATCGTGTCGTCACTGGAACTTCGACCTGAGCGCGTTGGAACAGTTGCAACAGGTAAATAACGGGATATCTGCGGTCGATTAAGGGACCAGTTAGTAAAACAATATAGTCAGTTAGAAACTGTGAGACCAGTAACAGGATCTCTGGAGCCACTTTTTCAAAAATTAATTCAGTCCTTGCCACGCGTTGGCACGGATTTGGGGGTGCAAAGATTCAAATTAAAAAAATTAGAATTAAGCAAGAATTTATCAATTAAAACTGGTAGAAGCAAACATTTAATGAAAAAATTAAAAATATAATAGACATCCTTTGAAACAAGCTTAAACAGCGCAAGGGTCATCACAATACAACAACATTCGTACGGATTTCGGGGTACCCGAAGAGAAATAAAGGGTTTGTCGGGTTGCGGAACAGTCAGCACCTACAAAATGTATGTTTTTTTATTGGCAACATCGGAGACACAATATATATTTACGGAACCACAGATGTGTAATTATATTTTCCAATGTAAGCTCGATTTTCCTGTAAATTCGGGCTAACGCGTTGAAACGACTGATTTATGTTTTGGAACATTGGAGCACAAACTCTCGTTGCGAAAAACTTTAGGAATGAAGAAAGGGATGCACGGCACAATACAATAATCTTCATTAAAGATGAGGCCCGAGAATGAAGCGATATAAAATCTCGTTCGCTAAACTTAATAAAACATATTGTTCAAAATCACAAAATAAACCTCGTCTTTATTATTAGCTCATTATTATTATTAGCTCAAATTTTGGTGACCCCGAAGTGATTTGTGCATAATAAATGAATAGTGCAAGTCTTGCAAAGCTGTTTAAATTTCTAATGTTGCTGAGTGCGTTGTTGAACAAAAATGTCTGTCTGTCTGTCTGTCAAATTTAAAACAGTGAACATTGAAAAAGAATCCGTTGGTTACACAAGGTTGAATATACATAGTTATATATAATCGAGTGAAACGATTAGTGGACTCCCTATAAAGCTCTGCGATATTTTCATTTGATGAGTCCGTTCTTCATATGAGGTTGAAGCTGATTGATGAGCTTCAACAAACTTTTAGGAAAATTCTTAACGAACTCAAAGAACTGGATTTTGAGTAAAAAAAATTTGATGACATTATCGTGACTCTTAAATCCTCGGTTCGAGGGATGACCACTCCACTTTTGCTGACGGTATTTGTGTGATTGTGACCATCAGCAGCGTTCACTCCGGCATGCTGCCCCCTCTTGAGCTACAAAAATTCGCTGGAGGCTATGCTAACTGGCTGGACTTCTATTCTATGTTTACGACGATAATAGATAGCCATCCGACCTTACAAGCATAGAAAAGTTGCAGGAAAGTTGCTGGAAACCATTCGCTCACTGGAAATATCGGATGGCAACTATGCTATATTGGAATTGTTACAAAACTGATTTGCTAATCATCAGGCACAAGTTACTGAGATTCTGGGGCTAAGGGCAGTGCAGAGTGATTCCGTTTCAATGCTTCGTGATCTGTCGTATAAAATTAACGTTCATATTCGTGCGCTAAATGTTCCGACGTGGAAATCCATGGCATCGTTTCTGGAGCAGCGATGCCGGACGCTGGTGAACATGAAGTTCTCCATGGCAAGCTTAGCGCCAGGCAGTCAGGTGGGATGTAATAGAACATCTGATTTCCGTAGGTCCGCCCTTCTCGCCACAAGACTCAGCCCTGAGACCTGTGCTTTTGCAATGCTTTTGGGCACTTAATTTATCACTGCCAAATTTTTAAGAACCTGAACCCAGCAAGTCGATTGCAAGAACGAAGGGACTGGCTCGTTGTTTAAATTGCCTTAAGACTGGGCATCAAGTGAAACTCCAGCAATAGCCGTGTGTGCTGATCTAAGCACCACACCCTGCTTCATCTGGAAAACTTGGCCTCTCCCTCACAACATGAAACATCACAGGCTGAAGAAACGCTTGCCTTTGACTCGCATCATGCCGAAAAATCTTCTGTATTGCTTGGAACGGCTTTTGCTCTTTTTGCACAGGATCTTGGTAAAGACGTTGTGCTCCTAGCCACTCCCACCGTATTACCGTTCAGGAATCTTCGGCCCTTGCCGTGCTCTTTTCGACTCTGGATGTCAACTGCACCTAATAACATCCCAATTCAAAAATCGGCAGCTTGTGTCACCGGAATAGGCGATTCTAGTTTTCTGGCAATGCTAAACAAAAAAAACGCGGAATAATATATATTAATATAACAATATAATTAAAAATCAGCCGCCCATGAATATTCTCATTTGCAGCTGGAGCATACCTCCAGCACACCTAGCTGTTGGTCATGCTAGCATGACGGACAAAGCACTCCCAACTGCACCTTATTATTTTCTGATTACCAAATCAGCATATTAAAGTCCTTAAGGACTAAAAAATTAGTGCAGCTATCTAGTTCGCTTTTGAGTGGTCAAGATTGACCACTTAAAGTAGATGATCGGCTGAAGGACTCCTCGTTGGATTTCCATGGCTGTTACCCAATTTTTACATCCCAAATATTGACTGACGGGATACCATGAACAAGTGCGTCAGTTGTTTACAAACAAAACCTTTTTTAGTTAAGCGCATAATGGCGGATCTACCACGAATCGTCTCAATGGATCGCACGCGTTTTTTTTCATGTCAGGAAGTTTCACACATGAAACAGCCAGCAGAGGGAAAAGCTCAAGTCTAGTATAAGAGACGTCAGCACACTAAAAGAAAAGAGGTCAGTCTCGTGGAACGATAGTCTCAGGGGTACACTCTTAGGAGAAGTTATTCTCGGGAGGAGACCTTCTCGGCAGGCGATGTTGTCGACATCCTAAGGGTCACACCCTTGGGGGAGACCACCTCGGGAGGCACTGTTCTCGACATCTTTATCGACTTTGGACCAGGATAACGGTAAAACCGTAGACTGGAGATATAAGCATGCCGAGTGCTGAAAGCAAGGCAGTCTATTGTAATGATGAACTCCAATTAAGAACACAAGTCCGTTTTAAGTTGAATGCAGCCGTCGGGCTGACTTTATATTTATTAAATTTATTGTTTTGGTTTTAGAGTAGGCAGAAATGGTTCTGCCAGCTCAACGTCTACAGAGTGTCTGATTTTACAGTTTTGAATATATTTGGACTTAGGCTAATCCGCGTAGCTGCGCTGCCGGGTACACCAGCGGCGGAGCGGCGATCTTATGTACAGCTGTGTTCAAAAAAATAGCAGTGCTTGGGACCTGCGAGTTTAAGTTAAAAAATTCCTATGATTTACAATTTTAATGGTCAAATTTTTTTTATAATATCGTTAAGTATTTAATTTCAAACAATTTAGCAAATGTTTCACTTTTATTTCTTTAATAGTTTCGAAAATATAGATTAAAACAACATAATAGGCAGAAATTCTGGTGTTCACTAAAATAGCAACGAACTAAGTTTTTCTTTTTAATGTGTTAATTAGGGCCTAATACTTGGTTGGATAGCCTTTGTTAGCCAGCACAGCCTTACACCCACGCGACATGGAGTCCACCAGGTCCTGGCAACGTTTGGGGGGTATTTTTGACTATGCATCCTGCACAACTTGCCAAATCTGAGCCTTAGACGTCGGGGATTTCTTCGACACATATTGTTTAATGTCCCCCCACAGGTTTTCGATCGGGTTTAAATAGAGAGATGATGCTGTCCACGGCATTACATCTATTCTATTTTGGGTGAACCTATTCTTAGTCTATTTGATTCAGCGTTTCGTATCATTATCCTGTTGGAATGTCTATTTTAAGGGCATATTATATTCAGAATATGACAGTAAGACATCACTAAGTATATTTGCATATGCGTTTTGGTCTATAATACCATAAATCAGATGTTATGGACTCATACCATTGTAAAAAAAACAAGCCCATACCAGAATTTTCGGTCCACCATGATTGAAGTGGGTGTTTTGGGTGGTACTCCGTCTTTGGAGGTCATTAGATATACTGTAGTGAACCAGTTCCACCAAATAGCACTAATTTTGACCCATCAATCCAAAGGATATTAGGCCATTTGCAGACTGGCCAGATTAGGTAGGTTTTAGGGAAGCTTAACCTTGCCTTAATATGCCTAGGGCTAAGTAGGGGATCCTTTCATGGACTCCTCGCACTTAAATTTTGATTCAGCAGTCATCCCTGAATAGTAACGTCACTTATTCCCAAGTTCAGCTCAGACTTTATGGTCCCAAAGGATGCAAAAGGATAGACTTTGCTGTAGGGAACTATGCGACAATCGTCTATACCTGTGGTTTTACGTATGGTACCACGGTTTTCGGGCTTCCATTCATATTTAATGGCATTGGATACCATTTTGGCAGAACATTCAAGAGTTTTTTGAATGTCCTTATATGTTTTTCCTTCCTTTCTAAGCTTAAAAATTAACATTCTTTTCTCCTGGGAGCAGTGGTGTCCTCTACCCACTAAAATAAAATTTTTTTAGTTTTTTTTTAAATTATTGCCCTTTAAAATATACGAATTAACTTAACCAAACTCACTTTTTAGAAAATATTGATCATTTCGAGACTTTACGATGGACAAAACAAGAGACTGCTATTATTATGAACAGCCTAAAAGTGGTGAATTTGCTAAGGAATGTAAATAAAAAAAGGATAACATGAAAAACTGACGGGATTTTCTTTTTTCCTATATCTATACATTCCATTTTACAAAAATAAGTGGAATAAAAAGTGGATTCCAAAAAGGGACATGGAGAAATTCATTTGTGTTTCTTAGTTTCCATCGCACTGCTATTTTTTTGAACACAGCTGTATATCTTATATATCTAGGCTTATCGGGAGAGCGAGCTATGTATGTACGTATGTAATATGCATTTGGTCGGCGTGTGAATGCTCACCATGCACTTATACTTTTTGGCCTTCAAGTGGGCAATGCACTTATACGTTGTGGCCTTCGAGTGGGCGATCATGTTACATCCGCCCTGGGCCTAACTGCGTGCATAAACATAAACATAAACATAGCAACAAAGTGCTGTCATATGTTAATATGATATTTTATTTAATTGTTCTTAATATTGCATAGGCACATACTACACTATGTTAAAGGAGTTACGAGTCAACAACGCAAGATAATGAACCAGCAAGTAAATATGGAGTTTAAAATGGCTAAGAAAGTAAAATTATGAAACTACGCTAAGTTAACAATGGCTTTCACAACTTCACGTTCGCTTCTTTTCTACTGTTTCCATGTTATACCACTTAGCTATCGCTTACAAACTACCAGCTTCTGCTTTACAGGAGCAAAATCGCTACGTCGAAACGTTCGGGACAAGGCCGAATTGAGGTATAGGTAGCTGAGGTCCAATAAGACAACGCACGGCTAGGTTGGCGCGCTATGCTACACCACGAATCGAGACCAGACTCTGTCGTAAGCGTGATGTGCCCACTGCTGGCAAGGACCCGCGTCAGTGGCGGGATTGTGGCGAAGTCGACCGGGTGACTGTTTTCGGTGTTCGCGTAACGTAAAACAGGCGATCGCCTGGAGCGTGCGTAAAAACCGATCATGCGTGGTACCGGCGCGACCAGCCAAACCTTTCGTGGTGTTCGAGCGTTGTCATCTCTCCCGGCCTGGAAGCCTGTAAGGAGCAGACGTTGGCTACCGTGAGTCCGCGGCCGACAACAATTCCTCGCCCAACGTGTCTAGCACCAAGCAACTAATCGTTCAGGACAACGCAAGCCGCGGGGCAGCAGAAACGAGGCCGTCAAGCAGATCAGTCCAGGTCCGCCGCAACAGCTTGAGTAAGGGGTTAGGAAGGAATGGTCGTCTTTCAATGGGCATCTCGCTACAGGGACTGCGGTGTAAACCGGGAAATTTCCCAGAGCGTCTTTGGGAACTGAAGAGGCGTCTGGCGGGACCGCCCAGGGCAGAGCAAGGAACATAAGCTTGCGACTAATAAGGCGTTGGCCTTGAGAGCATTTTATTATTTATTTTATTATCTATCGATATACCAGAAAAATAATTAAATTTCGTGTTCGCATAGCAAAGTAACGGGTATTTGATAGTCGGGGAACTCTACTAAGGCATTCTCTCTTGTTAAATTTGTTCTCACTTTATTCCCAAATATCTATCGATATCCCAGAAAAATTATGGAATTTCGCGTGCGATAACCTGAGTATCTAATAGTCGGAGAAAACACTATGACATTCTCTCTTCTTGTTTTTAAGATTGACAAGAAACCATAGAAATGAAAGATAATGCAATAAATAAGTGCTGAATTTCAAATAAAAAAATGTGTACCCACCTTTGGAGTCATTAGGCCCAATCGTACACCAGTCATAAGATGGGCAACATGCCGCTTGCGGCTTTCTGGATTACGGTCGATCCATTTAACACACAATTTCCATACGTGATCCTCTTCGCGGGTGTTTAACTCATCATCGCTAATAATACTGTAAAAGTCTTCAGCTGACATATCTAGTATGTCAATATTACGATTTGCCACTTCAGTAAAGTACCTGAGAGTGTAATTCCTGGCCTTCAGATGGAGGTCCTCCAAAAATCGGAACCTACGTAAAACAATTAAAAGGGTTTCCTTTCGACAATTAGCGAAATAAACCCACCGTGCGAATCCCATAATACTGACACAGTTTTCCGGGGTGAGTATGCGACCGAGGTAGTCTTTACACTTCTTAACTAAGCCTACCATGCCAACGTAGTCAGCGCAGATAAGTAACTCATGAACATTGCTCTCGGAGATGTTTGTTTGACGCAGGTAAGCGTACTGTATTACACAGTTCATTATACATGAACTCACGCCGGGGATATGAATGAATTTAGTTTTTTTTTTTGCATCTGACCCATCTACACACCCGGGACTGTCAGCGTTAAACCCTGTGAATTGAGCTCTGGTGGGAATTCGTTTTATCTTCACAATTCAGGGTGAAGTTAGTAACTCACCGAAAGTATGAGCTACATGAACACATTATTGCACGGTGTACGTTGAACACATCCTCCCCTACAGAAATCTGGGCGTCGCAGAGAAGATTCTGTTCGCGGAGCTCATTTAGCGTGTTCAGGGCCTCGTCACTCACAATGGGAGCCAAAGATTTTGTGTGCGCCTTCAGAATAGTTTTACGACCAATACCCAGAGTCTTGTCCTCCAGGTTATTGCCGTCTGCCTTTAGCTGCAACGAATCCATTGAGACATCGGGGGGCAGAGCAAGAGCAAAAGGCAGATCTTCATTGATATCAAGGAGGTTGCTTTCGTTTTGATTATAACTCATTAGAAGAACGAGCTGAAGACCAACTCCTTTGCTGTGTTCGATGCTAAACCGTGTCTATGGGGAGGAATTTAGGCATATACGTAAATAAAATAGGTGGGATCTGTAAATGGTGGTTACCTAATAACTCGCGTTCTATTAATTTTTGTTTTTACTGTGAAAAGAAGTACATTCGTATTTAACTGCAGGAACAGGAATATTAGTCAATGTAACAATAAATTTATGGGGTAAAACAAAATGTCTACTGAGCCTAAAAAAAATATTTATTATCTTTAATAAGCCTAAATAAGACCTTGAGTTTTATAAGTCTTTATAATACAATAATTATCATTTTGATAATACTGTTATAAATGTTAACTTGATATCTTTACCAAAATTATTTACATTTGTAAATATATATAGTGACATATCCATAAGTCCCTAAGACTTAAGCACATGCCTACACACTAATACACATACAACATGTACACTCAAATACACCCTACACTACTCCGGATTCCAGATAAGAATAATATGATCCTCAAGACTGGGTTGAGTGGAAAATTCCCAACTCCAAATAAGTCACCCACTGGTAGACTAAACATCCGTCCCGTAATTTAAACATTCCTTGCCTAAGCCCTCACCCCATCGTCATGTTCTCACGTTCAAAGCTCAAAGATTTCAATAAAAAAAACTATAAGAATCTAAGAGCACATGTATCCAAGAGCGAATGCACTTGAATCCAAGAGAAATCCAAAGACAATTAAAGTCAGCAACTTCAAAGCTCTTTCTCTTCACTTTATCAGATCCCTTAGGTCCAAAGTCCATATCAGAAAAGCTCGATACCGAGGCTTGAACGTCAATGAAATCAGAATAATTAAAAGAGTTCATTTTGAGACCTAATTGTAATCAGTCGGTGTTCTTCAACAAAAATAAAAAATTGTAATCATTCAGTGAAATAAAATTATATTTTTTTCACATATGAGTATTGCAAACATTTAATTGGCACAGTCGGTAGGATCCAATAAAAATAAAGAGTCCTTTTAGTATGATACTAATCAACTGAAGGATATGCTATACAACTAGCTATCCAAGATTAGCGAATTGAAACAGTGATTCTAAAAATTATTTTTGTGATCCGCAAAAGAATCTACGGGAAAGTGGAATTTAAATAAAAATCCCGTGCGGTCGGAAACAAAGTTAATTAAAACTTTTAATTCCGTAATTTAAACTTAAAAACTCAAACTTAAAATTTAAAAAACCAAAAACAAATACACTATGGCGGTTCCACAACTACCGGAAACCCATTTAAACCAACTCCTAAATCAAATAAAAGAATTAAACTACTATGATGGCACACCTGACAGACTATCTGGATTTGTAAATCAAGTGGAACAATTACTCAATCTATACCCAACCCAAGATGCGAGACAAGCACACGTCGTATATGGAGCAGTGAAGCGGTTACTAGTGGATTCAGCATTAGAAGTCGTAACCCAGGAAAGAACGACAACATGGCTGGACATGAAGGAAGCACTGGCAATGGCATTAAAGGACCGCAGACCATATACAACCCTCATAAGGCAATTAGAAGAAACATCATACCCAGGAAGCATCTGTAAGTTTATAGAGAAACAGTATTATAGAGTACAGTATTGGATTATGTTTGATAAGTTAGAATTAGAAAATGATCCCGTTGATAAATCAAATTATACAGAAATGTTGAATAGGACTGTCAAATCTGTAGTAGATCGAAAACTGCTGGATAGAATTTATATGTCATTGGCACGTAAAGATATTGACACTATTTGTAAATCAAAACAAGCATCAATGGAGCTAGGAATTTATGATGCCAGTCCAGAAAATTACCGTCCAAATAGATCAGAAGTGAACAAACGTAGGAACAGGGGAAACTATAAATATTAATAAAAAATATTACAGTAACAGAAATCACAATAATAATAATTATCATTTTGGCATAAATCAGAACAATAATACACAACCACCTCAAAATTCGAACCAATTTATACCAAATCAAAACCAGTACACACCTCGTTTCATACCAAATCATCTAAGAGGAAATTATTACACATATAGAAGGGATTTACCACAAGCCCAACAAAATAATCCCCTTAACTACCAACCAAATTTTGAAAATATAAAGGAAAACGAAGAAAATCTAACAGTGTACACTATTAAAGGACCAATTAAACTAAAGAAAAGTATAATAATAAAACCCACTTCAGTCTGTCCGTCTGTTCAGAAATTCTATGTCCACAAATTTTCCGACAATTATGATTTCCTGTTAGGTCGAAAGTATTTAGAAGATACGAAAGCTAAGATAAACTATGATAATGATACAGTAATTCTAGGGTGAAAAACATTAAAATTTTTGTATGGAGAAAAGAAGGGCGAGACCGTATTATCTAAATGCCTCACTTCAAATGTTGTTAGTGACACAGTGTACAATGATGTACACATCTCGATCCCATGTCCGTTGACGACGATATAGTCAACTTCGCGATTAACAATGAGTTACGCGAATGTAACAAGTATAGACTCGAACATTTAAATGTAGAGGAAATTGAATGTTTAAAGAAGGTCCTATACGAATATAGAGACTTTCAGTACAAAGAGGGCGAAAATTTGACCTTCACAAGTACTATTAAACAGGTCCTACAGACTCAACATGAAGATCCAATATACCATAAACCCTACAAGTACGCCCAAAGCGTTGACCAAGAAGTCAACAAACAAATTAAAGAAATGATAGAACAAGGGATTGTTCGCAAATCAAAATCCCCTTACTGTTCTCCTATCTGGGTGGTCCCCAAGAAGGCAGACGCCTCTGGGAAACAAAAATTCAGGTTGGTAGTCGATTTCAGGAATCTAAATGAGATAACTGTTAATGACAAATTTCCCATTCCCCGAATGGATGAGATACTGGACAAATTGGGTAGATGCCAATATTCTACAACAATAGATCTAGGTAAAGGTTTTCACCAAATCCAGATGGATGAAAAATCTATTGCAAAAACTGATTTTTCCACTAAGCATGGGCACTATGAATATACTCGTATGCCCTTTGATCTAAAAAATGCTCCAGCTACTTTTCAGAGATGTATGAATAATCTTCTGGAAGATTTGATCTACAAAGATTGTTTGTTTATTTCGACGATATTATTGTTTATTCCACTTCATTGGAAGACCGCATTTTATCTCTAAAGAAAATCTTTGAGAAACTGAGAGAAGCGAATTTGAAATTGCAGCTAGATAAATGTGAATTCGTGAAGAAAGAAACTAAATTCCTAGAACAATCGGCATCAAACCTAACTTAAACAAAACCAAAGCGATCACAAACTTTCCATTACCAAAGACACCTAAGCAGATAAAATCATTTTTGGGACTATGTGGATTCTATCGCAAGTTTATTCCTAACTTTGCAAAAATAGTTAAACCCATGACCCTTAAACTAAAGAAAGGTGCTGTAATATCATAGATATGAAATGCAAAGACTACATCGAATCATTTGAAAGACTAAAGGTTTTGATAACATCAGACCCGATATTAATCTACCCTGATTTTTCAAAGCCCTTTTCTCTAACAACTGACGCAAGTAATGTAGCTATTGGTGCAGTGTTATCACAGAACCATAAGCCCGTTTGTTATGCCAGCAGAACGCTAAACGAACACAAAATCAACTATGCTACTATTGAAAAAAAATTGTTACCTATAGTTTGGGCGACAAAATATTTCAGGTCATACTTATTCGGAAGGCCATTTGAAATAATGAGTGATCACAAGCCATTGGTATAGCTCAATAATATCAAAGAACCGAACATGAAACTACATAGGTGGAAAATCAAACTTAATGAATTTGATTATAAAATAAAATATTTTCCAGGCAAAGAAAATTTTGTCGCGAATGCTCTTTCCCGCACAAAGATAGAAGAAGTCATGGTTGGCGAAGTCGCAAACTGCGCAAACGCAACTATACATAGTGCCAATGAAGATAATTTCAATTATATATCCATAACAGAGAGACCAATCAATTTCTTCTCTAGACAAATAGAGATAGAAAAAGGCGACAGTGACACAACAAGTGTAACTCACTTCTTTCAAAAATTAAAGATTAAAATAATTTATAAAGACATGACACTTGAATTCGCCAAAAACCTCATTAAGGAATATGTGTGCACCAAGAAAAGTTCAATTTACTTCCCTAATGATGAAGATTTTCTGATTTTTCAGAGGGCATTTACAGAAATCATAAGCCCTAACAATTTCACAAAACTATTGAGATGTACAACCAAGCTAATTGACATAATAACTTATGCAGAATTTAAGGACTTAATCCTAAAGAAACATAAGGAACTTTTAAATCCAGGTATAGAAAAAACCGTTGATTGGTTTAAAGAAATATACTATTACCCCCATTGGCAAAAGCTAATCCAAAACATTATCAATGAATGTGAAATCTGTAATCTGGCAAAAACAGAACATCGAGGTACGAAATTTACAAACGAAACAACACCCGAAATATTTAACACAAGGGAAAAATACGTGATAGATTTTTATCTCACGGGAAACCAAATCTTCCTATCTTGTATTGATATTTATTCGAAATTTGCCTCACTAGTAGAAGTAAAAAGTAGAGATTGTCTAGAAGCGAAAAGAGCCATTACTAAAATATTCAATGACATGGGAAAGCCACAGGAAATTAAAGCGGACAAAGATTCAGCTTTTATGTGCATAGCTTTGCAAAACTGGTTAAGATCCGAAGGTGTTGAAATTTCTGTAACAACTAGTAAAAATGGTGTATCCGATATAGAAAGATTTCATAAGACCGTAAACGAAAAACTAAGAATCATTGGAAACGAACAAAATATTGAAGATAGGTGTCAAATTTTAAACAATGTTATACGTATACAATCACAAAACCAAACATAATAGTACCAAACGATATCCAGCGGACATTTTTCTATATGCAGGTAGTCCAGACTTTAACGTACAACAAAACAAAATCGATAACAACGAATATCTTAATAAGAATAAGCATGATTTTGAAGTTGACATAAAATATAGACAGGCTCCACTTGTAAAGAGTAAAATCACTAATCCATTTAAAAAGACAGGAAAAATTTAACAAGTGGACAGTAAAAATTTTGAAGAGACAAACCGCGGCAGAAAAATGGTTCATTATAAATCAAAGTTTAAGAAAAAGAAAAAATTTAATAAGAGTAAATACGATAATTCCAGAGCAACCAATGAAGAGCATAACACATTCCTAATAATGCTTAGTTGCTTAAATGCAGCAATATCGAAGTAAACCAAATAAGTGCGAAGAATGGATATCTTATACAAGTATTCCAAACTGCAACAATGGAAATTCCAACCAGCTACGAATACCATTATCTGAGTATAAACATAACAAAGACAATGCTAATGTTCGAAAACCTAGTAACTGAAGCAAATGATTATCCCAATGTACCACAGATACAATATTTAGTCGATAAACTAAAACGGGAAATAAATGGTTTAAGAATTATTCAGCGAAGCAAACGAGGTCTTTTAAACGTAGTAGGGAAATCTTATAAATACTTATTCGGTACATTAGATGAAGACGACAGGGAAGAGCTAGAAGAAAAAATTAATAACATGTCAGAAGACTCCGTGAAAACCCATTATCTAAATATGATTGTAGACATAATCAACAGCAGTATTGACATAATTAATAAGCTCTTCTTAGAAAAAGAACAAAATCAACAAATTGCGATACTTATATTCAACCTACAACAGTTCACAGAATACATAGAAGATATAGAGTTGGTATGCAATTAACTAGACTTGGAATCTTTTACCCAAAATTACTAAAACACGATTATTTGAAAAACGTAAATTCGGAGAAAATGCTAAAGATAAAAACATCAACTTGGCTCAAGACAGACACGAACGAAATTTTGATTATTTCCCACGTTCCTAGCGAAGTCACTAAAGTTCCGATATTTCAAATAGTTCCGTACCCGGAAGAACATAACTATATTCTAACCGAGAAAATATTCGATAAATTTCATATATTCTATAACCAAGTATTTCATAGGGATACAGATAAAGTAATATTCGACAAATGTATTGTTGGACTTATAAAACAAGAGCAAACTCAATGCAAATACACTAAAACCCATAGAAATTCCAAAATAAATTATATAGAACCAAATATACTTTAACATGGAATATTCCTGAAACAGTTGTCAACCAAGATTGTACAAATAACAAAATATTAATCTCAGGAAACAAAATTATTAAAATTAAAAATTGTACCATGCAAATAGATGAGTTCCTAATTTCTAATAATCTAGCAGATTTTACACAATCAATTTATATCACCAACAATGTTACATGTTATAATAATGTAATGTTATGCATTACAACATTTGTCATCATGATAATTAGTTTGACTCTGTATTTAGCATATAAGCTTAAAAATATACCTAATAAAATTATTGTCAAATATTGTAAACAAAAAGAAGAACATCCGCACCTAGAAACTAATGTCAATGAAAATATTCAACTAGGAAACAATATTATGATGTATCCAAATTAAAGACCTGAGGACAGGCCAAATTCAAAGGTTGGGGAGTGACATATCCATAAGTCCCTAAGACTTAAGCACATGCCTACACAGCATACCCAAATACCCCCTACACTACTCCGCATGTACCTAATGGATTCCAGATAAGAATAATATGATCCTCAAGACTGGGTTGAGTGGAAAATTCCCAACTCCAAATAAGTCACCCACTGGTAGACTAAACATCCGTCCCGTAATTTAAACATTCCTTGCCTAAGCCCTCACCCCATCGTCATGTTCTCACGTTCAAAGCTCAAAGATTTCAATAAAAAAAACTATAAGAATCTAAGAGCACATGTATCCAAGAGCGAATGCACTTGAATCCAAGAGAAATCCAAAGACAATTAAAGTCAGCAACTTCAAAGCTCTTTCTCTTCACTTTATCAGATCCCTTAGGTCCAAAGTCCATATCAGAAAAGCTCGATACCGAGGCTTGAACGTCAATGAAATCAGAATAATTAAAAGAGTTCATTTTGAGACCTAATTGTAATCAGTCGGTGTTCTTCAACAAAAATAAAAAATTGTAATCATTCAGTGAAATAAAATTATATTTTTTCACATATGAGTATTGCAAACATTTAATTATATATATTAAAAACGGATTAATTAATTTGTGAAGAAAAAAGCAGTGATGTCAAATAAGCATTTAACATAAATAGTGAATAATATCTACTTATTTGGTTAGTATCCATGTATAAAATAATCAAAACTGATTTCTCCAGATCGTAAGCGGTGCGAGGAGCTGGAAGTGCTGCTGTTCTGACTGGGAGGGAGAGCGGCGGTTGCCTCTTGAAACCTCAGTGTCCAGTATGTTAGAGCTGGAATTTATGTTGAGAGGAACTCTCCTCTTTTAATAACTCGCCTTCTGGCGTAGCAAACGAATAATAGGGTTTTACGACTTGCAGTCGCAGTTATGATTCAATGATCTAATGCTATTTGTTCAATCGAACATAAAATGGAACTGAACTTAAATGCTAACAAAAGACTCGCAGCGGCCAACCAAATGTTTGCCGACTGCACACGAGTGTCCGGCCCAAAGCTGAGGCAGCACGCCAGTATTAGGTGTCATACACTGAGCCAACTGTTCCCCCTTCAGGATTGAGGGCGCCCTCGGCCGATCCCAATTCAGCGAGCACTCCATTGATTTGGATCACGGATCTTCTTGCACCGATGTAACGTAGTCAGGCAATGCCGATACAAGTCATTACACAGCAAATCGCTGCTGCGACTAAAATTATGCGTTGCAACTTGTTTGCATCCATTTCCTTCTTCATTTAGCCGGTGAAGATAGGGTAGGCTCATAATCTCTCTGTTGGCTGTGATATTAAGAGATGGTGAGCTCGCCACCCCTGAAGCTCGAATCGAATCTGGTATCATTTACCACGAACCACATTGAAGATGATTAAAAGGTAGCTCCTGGCGTCGGGGTGCAGTTCTTAATTGTGCGGACCTCTCGTCCGCATTTTGCTACTTTATTGTCGCTTATTCTTAGCACGACTCCTTTGCAGGAAACCGGAGAAATTGTTACCATCTTACAGCCTAATTTAATTATAGGAAATTTAATGATAAAGTGTATCATGTTAGCGGACTGTAATACTTTTACGGACGATGCGGACATAAGATCCCATATAGGGGTATCTGTGGGCTCTTTCTGCCAACGCGATTTTAAGTCTGCAAGATCTAGTATGTTCGGACTAACAATATTGTTTTTTGCAGTGTTACAGCCAGCATTAAATTTTGTAATTCCATCATCAACATCCTATTCCTATGTCAATTTGCGTATTTCTATGTGTTTCTAAAATTTGATTAACTGCCGTTGTTAACTGGGTGATTCGATTCTGAATTTTCGTATTTTTATTTTTAATCTGCCTATTGTTTGCCTAAACCAACGAGTCACTTTAAATTGTCCTTGTGGACCACCCTCCCTTCAATGATGACCGTGGTAGCCAGGACCGCTTGTACGGCCTTCTCTTTACATAAAGGCGTGAGTTTATTGCCATCCTTCTATTGGTTTTGACTAAAAATTTTTTGCCTACCTCAAAGACTCTATTTTTCCGAGACACATTTTTCCTGGTCCTCAGCGCGCCTTGGGCTTTTTTGATCTTTTCCGCAATCTGTTTTTGCGAGTTGCCTGCGCACTCTTGTATTTCGTCGACTGGTCTTTTATATATGACGGAATGTACAGACTTGTTATATCTGGTAGCTGCCAACAAGAATAACTCCACAGTATCACTTATGCATTTGTCAATCTTCAGGCATCTCAGTCTTGTGTAAGCTCTCAGCCTGGAAGCACCAACGTACGCATCAAATTCTAAGCAACAAAAAATAAAGACAAACCAAAACAAATCCAAAAAAAATCAAAATTACAAGAATAAAGAGATCGTTATCTGTTGACACCGTTATGTCACCTAAAGCAGTCAGAAAGAAGTTGAAAAAACAAGACACTGGGCAGCAGTCCTATGTCCGCTTCAAACTCAGTTGAGCAAAGAAGAAGATGAAAATACTGATAAGAACGATATTGACTGTGAACAAATCTTCACCAAAAACAAAGTTTACATTCCTCCAATAACTGTGCTTAAATGCTCAGTGGAGCAACTGCATAACTTTTGCAAATCAATTAATTACTCTATTAAAAAAATGTCTATTGGAATTAAACTTTTCTGTATGGACATAAAAGACTATGAATCCGCGTGTGCTTCATTAAAGGGGAAATTTGAATTCTTCTCCTACGCTGATAAAAATGTTAAACCCTACAAGATGCTACTTTTTGGACTTGATGAAATTGACCCTAGTTCTCTCAAAACTGATATCATTGGGTTAAGCACTACAATGCCTTGATGTTAAGCGCGTAAAGCGAAAGCGACCCAATAACTCAGTTGTAATCTTTTATGTGATCTATTTCACAAAAAAATCAGTTTCGCTTAATGAGCTCAGAAAATCATACTCCGTCATAAATTATATTAAAGTAAAATGGGAATATCAAAGAAGAAATAGCAAACAAATCACCTAATGCTACAATTGTCAGATGTATTGTTCAATCTGTGCAGGAAACCACAAAACTACTGAATGCCCGGAAGGAGCTGCTGTCAAATGTGCCAATTGTAAAGGCCCGCACAAATCTAACGACCCCGTCTGCCCTAGCAGGTTAAGTTATGTTTATGTTAGATCTCAATTCCAGTCAAATCGAGTAAGACCAAAAGCTAACATTATTTCTAAGCCTCCGCAGCTGCACTATACTAAAAATTTTCCAAACACTCTTAATCAATCTATTTTAAATCCAAACGCCACCTGGGTTAAACCAAATGTAACGTCAAATACGGGTGAAGAGCTTTTCTCTTTAGAGGAAATTAAGTCCTTAACATTTGATCTCATTAGAAGTTTAAGAAACTGCAAATCCAAGGCAGATCAATTTGAAGTGATAACCTCACTGGCTTGCAAATTTCTAACATAATGTTAAACAATCTTTCAATATTAACTTGGAACGCTCAAGGCGTTAAGAACAAAAAGGATGAGCTTTTTGATTTTCTTAAAGGAAAAAACACAGATATTTGTTTATAAACCGAAACTTGGCTAAATAGTTCAATTTCAATCAAACACAATAATTACTATTGCTACAGGTATGACAGATCTTGTAGAAGATCATATATATGTATCATTAAATCATCTATCATCTATAATCATTAAAAAATCTATCCGCCATACCTTGCTACCCCTTCCCAACACTAAAACTATAGAATCAATTGGCATAAATTTTATTAATAATAATGGAATAAGTACTCCAATCTATTGCTGTTATTTCCCCGGAGGGAGAGCAGATTCTGCAAATAAGCAAATATTTTCAAATGATATTCGACTATTGTGTACACATTTACTTTAATTGCAGGCATAGACTTTGGGGTTGTAACCGAGCCAACGCTTGGGGTTCAATACTAAATGAGTTTTTAATGTCACGTGGCTTGTCAGTTCATTTTCCTGACCAACACTCCTATTTGCCAGCGAGTAGTAGAAGAGAGTAGAAGAGTAGAGTTATCAACCAATTAATTCTAGAATGCGAATCCATTTCCATTCAAACACAAGCTGACATAGACAGGTTAATAACACATTTCAACTCAGTCATCCTTACAGCAAAAGAACGCTCCATTCCGAAAAAAGAAATTCGATTTGCCCAAAAAATCTATTCCCCTCAACATATTATCACTAATTATGCGGAGAAATCGACACCGTCGAAATTGGCTAAGGTACAGAAACAGAGCTGATCTGGTTCTAGTTAGTTGGCTTAGCCAACTTATCAATTGCAAGTTATCCAAACTTAGAAATGAGCATTGGAATAACCTTTTATCCTCGCTCGAAAAAAATTCTTCCTCCTTTTGGAAACTATCAAAAGTTATAAAGAAGAAAAATACCAGTATTCCAATTTTAGGACAAAACCAACAAAATTTTGCAACAGCTGAACAAAAAGCCGAACTATTGGCATCAATATTCGCCTTGAATCATTGCCATTCAAACAATCTAAGTGATCCTATAACAATGTCTGAGGTCACTAACTTTATGACATCATTTGACTCGTCGTCTGTAAATGAGGAGTTGTACTTGTCGGACTATCAAGAAATTTCTTCGGTCCTTAATAACCTTAAATTAAAAAAATCTCCTGGTCTTGACAACATTGACAACATGTGTTTGAAAGCTCTCCCTAAAAAAGGGGTAAAGTATTTAACCTTGATTATTAATGGTTGCCTTCGCTTAGGTTATTTTCAACAGAAATGGAAACACTCCAAGGTTATCCCCATTTTAAAAACG
Source organism: Drosophila sechellia (assembly GCF_004382195.2). NCBI lineage: Eukaryota > Metazoa > Arthropoda > Insecta > Diptera > Drosophilidae > Drosophila > Drosophila sechellia. The sequence goes on along the minus strand of NC_045949.1, from coordinate 21,381,210 downwards.
AACAAGCCGAACAAGTTCTTGAGAAAGTTATCAAAAAAAGGATTTTCGACTTTACTGAAAACAATGATATACTTCCTTCCCAGCAGTTTGGTTTTCGTCCTGAACACAATACTGCATACCCTCTTTATAGAATTAAAAAAATTGTTAAGTCGAACTTTAGTAGATCCAAATCCACAGGCATGGTCTTACTAGATATTAATGCGGCCTTCGATTCTGTTTGGCATGAAGGTCTTGTTTACAAATTGAATCTTTTACATTTCCGCCTAAAATTATTAAAATAATAAGAAGTTTCCTTAGTAACCGCTCCTTAGCTGTATATATATGTGATTATCAATTTCGAATATATAACTTAAGTGCAGGCTGTCCGCAAGGATCTTGTCTTTCCCCACTTTTGTACAATATATTCACCTCTGATTTCCCTGCCTTAAATGGATGTACTGCATCAATTTTTGCACATGATACTGCAATACTTTGCACTGGAACCATTGCAAGTAATATTACAAATTCTCTTTAAGTAGCTTTTAATACCCTTGTGGCATATTTCAATAAATGGAAAATTCTTGTAAATTCAGACAAAACTCAAGCTATATTTTATACAAGAAAACGGAAAAATATTTATATCCCAACGAACAGTACCAGTACCTCAACCAAGTGGACATAAATTGGTAAAACAATGTCCGATATTTAGGAGTCATATTAGATAAAAAGCTTAATTTTTCGGATCACATTCAACTATTATAAAGAAAACAAATATATTAGTTCGCATTTTATACCGTTTTATTAATAGAAATTCTCGACTAAGCATAGAAAATAAAATGTACTATTTAGATCTATTTTTCAGTCAACAATTTTTTACGGGGCACCGGTTTGGGCCGATGTTGCTAATGTTCATATCCAGGTGGCACAAAACAAAATATTAAAAATTATATTTAATCTTCCGTGGCATTACTCTACTGTGGAGTTTCACAACTTAGCTGGGATTGAACTGGCCTCAGAGAGATTGGCCAAATTACACACCAACTTTGTAAATAGAAACATTAATTCTAATTATTTACACATTCAAAATGTTTAATATTATTGTAAGATATAAGTCTAGTTTTTAAGATAGTTTGAAATTATTAGTTTTAAGTTTATATATTAATGTTTCTTTATGGGGGTTTTTTGTACTAAAATTTTCCCCTCATTATAATCAATGATTAATCCCAATTTATCTTCTGTATAAAACATATTTCTAAGTATAAAAGGTTGTAAAGAACTGATTTTCTTTATTTCGCTCGCTACTGATTGTAGCGGCTAGCTCAGAGAGTTTGTGCGTTCGTCCCACCAAATTTATGATTTCTGTGATTGGCCGGCCAAGGAAAAGCAATTGGTTCTTGATATAGTCGTTTATTATGCTATTCCTCATATAAGAAATAATCCTCCTAGGGAATTATGGAGACCTCGCTACTCCTGCGGCACTCCTGTTGCAACGCCTTGCCTCCGTGGTACCGCTGGCTCCTTGACGTGGACGCCGAGTCGGTCCGGTCGCGCCTAGGATGTTATGGGGCACGGGTGTATCGTCCCGGGTGAGGCAACGCTCGTCCTGGAACCACCCGTACCGACCACTGACTCCACTGACCCTTACGGCGCGTCAGATCCTTCTCCTCCGCTCCCAGAATCTCCACTTGCTTGTGGCGATTCGTCCTTCTGAATCCTTCGGGCTTCTTGCCGCTCGACGCTTGCACTGCTCCTTTTCTTCGCGTTCGCCCGCGTGTTCACTCTTCCGATACCTTCGATTGACACTCCGACACTCGTCCACCTTCCGCCCGCGATCTCTCTGTCTCCTTCACTGTCCTACTCCTCCGCCTTCAAACCCCGTTCCGACTGCGCGCGACTCGCGCCGGTACTCTCCTCGACTATCCTCGCGTACGTACTCCTCGCGTGTTCAGACTGACTGCCTCGAGCTGCACTTGCGCCGTCCCTTTATAGGCCGCGGGGATCCCGTTATTTCCTCTTTTGCGCACGGCCCGCTCGGGTACAAGGTCCAACAGTTGTACCGTTAGTTCACGGTGCATCCTCTTTGTGCACGCACCGTTACCGGTCGACCTCTGTGCCCTTGGTCAACTCGAGTCCAAGGTCCAGAGCGGTACCGTTAGTTCACGGTCCGTCTTCTTTGTGCCTGTCCGACATCCGACCCCTGTGCCCTTGGCCCGCTCGAGTCCAAGACCTAACGGGGTACCGTTAATTCACGGTCTCTCCGCTTTGCCCTGACCGCCTTGCATCGCGGCTGTTGCTAGGCCATTCCCCTACACGAGATTTGTGGGGAGTTTTAAGACTCCTCACAAGGTTGAAAAAGGCCTGTACTCTTAATGCTCATGTATCATAATCACTCACACTTGTGTAATATTGCAAATTTTTTATAAATAAAGTGTTCCATATATATATATATAGTAAAATTGTTGTTTTATTTTTGAGTCGAACTAATGTCCCGTCAGTTGACTAAGGACAACGCCAAGAAATAAAAAATAGTTTTTAGGAGAAATAGTTTCACGACTTTATTATTTGGATCTCAGCTTAAGACTAAAAATCAAATGCAAATTGGATTGAGGAGAAGCCTCAGTATTTGAACAATATTTGTATTTCGGGAGAGCCTCGCTCTTGGGTTCTTAGAATTAGGAAGTGTTGAAAGAGGGTAGTCAAATCTGCTTAGGTCAGGCTTTAGGATGTTTACAAGAACGGCTGCGCTGCCAAAGATAAACGAATGCTGCGCAGCTGGGATACATTATGGAAAATTACTAGAGTGCATTACTGTTTTCTTTGAAATAATAGAAGTGGCTGTTTTGGACCACCCAAATACGTCACTATATATATCTTCAGGCATCTGGCGAGCTCTAGCAGAGTGCTGTGAAAATGCTCCACCTTCCCACTTTATATACTGTGAAGGACGGCGCATTCGCGATGCTGACGTCCAAATGGTTGTCAAGTATTGCCATGATCGTGTGCGATTTCAACGAAGGTTCGTTGTCGTAGTAGATCATTTTGGCTCTCGGGAAGGAATACATGACCTGTAATAAGGCCGGTTTCAAATCCTCATTGTCCTTGACGGCACATGCTGTACAACGGCAAATTTCGATAACTTGTCAATGCAAGTGAGGAAATATTTCTTATGAGTTGAGAAAATGTCTATATGCAGCATTCTCCCAAATGAGAGGGAATTAATGATTCCAATCTCCTGTTTTTATGGGTGCCTATCCTACTTGACCAGATTGGCCATTTTTGGGAAGTAGTACTCTGTGAGCACTTGCTTCACATTTTCTTGGGCCTATCGGTGGGCACTATTATGCTCTGCCAATACGATCTCCCTCATTTCATCTCCTCCAAAAATATCTGTAATAAGATTCTTGCAGTGCCTGAATTTTGTTACCGGGAATCTCTGAGGTAAATCGTCCTGTACCTTTCCCGGCGTTTGCAAATCGTAATGTAGGGCGTTTATACCCTTAGGAACTATAGTGTCTGCAAGGTCATTGGGTAATGACTCCTTGCCGGTGAAGTTAATCGAGTGCCGTTTCTTGTTCTTAAACAGAACGAAACGGCATGCGGGCCTATTTTAGACATTTTTGATTCTGGAAGCAATTTCCTCACACAAGGACAAGCCCCTAAGTCCGTTGTTTCTATTGTATGTGTCAGGCAAATTTCACTATAATTGGTCGCCACGCACGAGTCTGCGTACTTTTCTCATATGATATTAACCTGCTGCCTGGAAAGGGCATCCGCAACCAGATTTTCGTTTCCGTCCCTCTTGATAAAGTACTGCTCCAATACCGTAGACCAAAGCATCCGTCGTTAGATGGAATGGCTTCTTGTAATCCGGGTATCGTAGCAAAACATCCTCGGATGCAAGAATGTTGCGTGGCTTTTCAAAAGCATTTTTTTGCGTTTCATTGAAATCTACTTGGATGTTCCGCGATCTTTGTCTGCTAACACTTCCGTTCTTGCCCTTTAAGATGTTCGAAATAGGCTTTTCTATCGCCTCAAAGTCCTTAATGAATCATCTAAAATAGCTCGCTATGCCTAGGAACGATTTAACCTCATGTACCGTTCTCGGTTCGGGAAATTCTTTTACGGCCCTTACCTTTTCTGGGTCGGTAGTAGTGTCATTGCCCGTGACTACGAAGCCAATAAAATTTACGCTTTTTTTTAAAAAAACCTTGATTTTTCCACCGAGACCCTTAGGATTGCATCGCTAGTGAGCAGGGGAGCCTCGTGAATTCGTACTTTCTCCATTTACCGAGAAGGCAGTTTTTTCACGATCAGGCTCCGATAACACGGTTTGATGGTACCCGGCCTTGAGGTCAAGCGTCGTGAGGTACTTCTCTTTACCTAAGTTGCCTTATATCAAGGAGATATCCGGTACGGTTCTCTTTGTACACCGTCCTCATGTAGGCCCTTTTTGTCTACTACCCATACCGGGTTGTTTTATGGCGAATTTGATTTTGGAATTATCCCATTTTAAGCTGAATTTTCCTGAATTTGTTCGTCGACGAAATCCGCTGACCCCGGTTGCCCGGTTGAAGAGCAGGCGCTCTCCCGGCTTGGACGGCATCAATGGCACTATCTGCCGAATGGAGTGCTGCACTGGAAGACTTGGGATGACGGGAAATGGGCTTGTGGTAGATCTTTTTCTCCGGCCGAAGAGCAGTGATCGGAGGCAGTTCCAGTACTGTGGATGTACATTCCGTATGTGCGTAGCTGTCGGTACCTTGGCATCACGGTCAGTGAAGAAATGAAATTCCTCACGCACATAGTTTCGCATCGCCAGCGGATGACCGAAGTCGTTGGAGCAATGGCGCGTGTGCTTCGAGCCGACTGGGGCTTCAGCTCGACGGAATCATGACACCTTGTGTCTATTTGATGCCCCGTTAGGGTGTGACACCGCGGAACAAGTAGCTGCCAAGAGGCGACTAGCCTCCTGCCAGAGGCTAATCCTGCATGGATGCCTTTTGGTTTGCCAACAGTGTCCACAGTGGCACTGCAGGTACTTGGTGGAGCCCCTCCGCTTGACTTGGCTACTAAGTTATTAGCGGTGAAATACAAGCTAAAGCTTGGATATCCGCTGGAGGATACTGGCTTTACGGCGAGGACATAGCGTGTCTAAGCTGGGAGCAGAGGAAGACTCGCCTAAAGTGTGCTTACCGCAGAGTTAGCAGAACAGATGGGACGACGACAGCGAACCAGGACGGTTGACGCATAGGCTTATCCCATATGTCACTCTTGCCTATCGGGATCCAAGTTTTGGATTCTCGATGATGACGTCTTCGCGGTCCACCGTCGACGCTGTCAACAGAGTGGTCGAAGTTGCGGCCCAAGCAATAGACGGCACCAGATGGAAGGGTGGTAGCAAAGAGTACTGCCTCATGGTCACTCTAGACATCAGGAACGCCTTCAACACAGCGAGATGGGACCGGATCCTAGAAGCACTAATTGGCTTCAGCGTCCCAGCCTACCTAGTCAGGATCATCCGCAGCTATTTTTCTGATCGGGTCCTACTGTGCGAGTCGTCGGAAGGCGTCTTCAGGCACCAGGTCACCGGTGGAGTCCCGCAAGGCTCGGTCCTCGGCCCGCTTCTGTGGAACATCATGTACGACGGGATACTTCGCCTACCGCTGGTCGAGAGGAGCGAGATCGTAGGCTTCGCGGACGACGTGGCCTTGCTCGTTGTCGACAAGTATCCCGGCAAGGCCGAAGAAAGCTGTAACCAAAACATCAGGGCCATTGAACATTGGCTCAGTTCAATGGGGCTAGAGCTGGCGCCGGAGAAGACTGAGGCTGTCCTGATTAGCTCAAGGAAAGCGGTGGAGACGGCCACTGTCGAAGTAGGCTGTACCAAGGTGTCCTCCTCTCGGGCAATCAAGTACCTGGGAGTCATGATTGACACCAGGCTTTCGTTCCGAGAACACCTTGCCTACGCTAGCTTGAAAGCAGCAGGAGTAAATCGGGCGCTATCAAACATAATGTTGAACTCCCGAGGCCCAAAACAGGCGAGCAGAAGGCTCCTGACGAGCGTCACCCGAGTGACCATGCTATATGCCGCCCCGGTGTGGGCAAAAGCGCTTGGTTCCGAAAGCTACGCCCAGCGTACGAAAGCTACCCACAGACCCACAGGCGCAGGAAAACCAAGTGGTCTTCAACCAAACCCACGGTCGAAGACTCTCCCCCGGCGCCAAGAAAGCAATACGAGCTGAAGCAAGGCAGCACACCCTGGAGACATGGCAGCACAGGTGGACCAACGAGCCTAAGGGTCGCTGGACGCAGCAGCTGATACCCAACCTCAAGCCGTGGCTAGAGCGGAAGCATGGCGATATCACGTTCCACCTAACGCAGCTGATCAGTGGGCACGGTTGCTTTCGCAGCTACCTGAAGCGCTTTGGACACGAGGATGCGGATGACTGTCCATGGTTCGGAGGTGGTCGGAGCGAAACAGCTGAGCACGTTCTCTTCTCGTGCGTTAAATACGCTAGGGAACGGAGCTCACACATGACGTTCTCTTCAGTACTCTTCAGGAACACGCTACGTGAAACAAGTTCGTATGTATCCGAAAGTCAAACATTGTCTCAAAGTACTCATGTCTTGTTCAAAAATATGCATTGGATATTTTAATATTTTTTCATGTTTTTATTAGTTTTGTAAATTTTTAATCGATTTCCCAAAATAATATTTCCACGCCCATTCTAACGCCCACAAATGCCTAGCCTATACTTTGAAAAATGTTTAGATTTTTCTTTGGCTTATTGTTTGTTTTGTCAATTTTTATCGGTGTAATAACTCAACAGTTTTGTATAATATTAGATGTCTATGGAATACCCAAAAACGTGGTTTCTAACACAACTTTTGTTCATCTTCTTCCTTTGCCAACTATCAAAAGACTCTGAGGCTACTGTTCGCTGTTCGTCGGTTTGTTCAGGATTTTTCGATCCCAAACTAATATATTGTTCATTAGCGGATAAATCTACGCTGGCGTGCTCAGGATTTTCAGATCCCGAACTATTAGTTTTATTAATGACAGATAATTCAACGTCGTTGTGCTCCGGATTCTTTGATCCCAAGCTATATAAACTGCCTTCAGCAATAACCGTTTCGGTTTTAAATACCTTTTGCTCATCAAAGTATTCTTTTAATGGAAGAATATTTTTTTCCTCAATTAAACACAAATCGTTTTTATCCTCGTCAAAATATTCGAGTTTCTCTTTATTTTCCTTATACTCCATGATTCCTTTCTCGATATCAAATTTAGCTCCAATCTTTCTTAACAGATTGAATCCAATTAATAGATCAGATTCCCTAAATTTCATAGAATAAATGTTGTTCCCCAAATATATTTATCAAATGATAATATTTTATGATTGAATATCCATGAACTGTAGATACTCTTTTGTGTATTGATAATTCCCTTTGTAACGAACTGATTTTCTTTATTTCGCTCGATACTGGTTGCAGCGGCTAGCTCAGAGAGTTTCTGCGTTCGTCCCACCAAATTTATGATTTGTGTGATTGCCCGACCAAGAAAACGCAACAGGTTCTTAATATAGCCGTTTATTCCGCTGTTTCTATATTATATCTTTGGAGATCTCACTACTCCTGCGGCGCTTCACTTACAACGCCTTGCCTCCGTGGTACTGCTGGCTCCTTGACGTGGATGACGAGTCGGCCCGGCCGGGACTAGGATATTATGGGGCACGGTGTATCGTCCTGGGGCGAGGCAACGCTCGTCCTGGAACCACCTGTACCGACCACTGACTCCACTGTCCTTCTCGAACCCGCTGCGTCGCAGTCGTCTCCTCTGGAAGACCACCCGCCGGTCGGTCTGGGTTTAGGATGTTATGGGGTTAGGGTGTATCGTCCTGCGTCTGCGTCGCAGTCGTCTCCTCTGGAAGACCACCCGCCGGTCGGTCTGGGTTTAGGATGTTATGGGGTTAGGGTGTATCGTCCTGGGGCGAGGCAACGTTCGTCCTGGGACCACCTATACCGACCACTGACTCCCTTATGAACACGTCGGGTTCTTGCCTTAGCTTCTGAAGGTCCTTCTGCCGGCCGGAACGGATTTAGGATGTTATGGTACAGGGTGTATCGTCCTTGGGCGAGGCAACGCTCGTCCTGGGACCACCTTTGCTAGCCACTGACTCCAATGATCCTTACGACATGTCAGATCCTTCTCCTCCACTCCCAGGATCTCCTCTTGCTTGTGGTGATTCGTCCTTCTCAGTCCTTCGGGCTTCTTGCCGCCCGATGCTTGCACTGCTCCTTTTCTTCTCGCTTGACCGCGCGTTAGTTACCAGTGCCTCCTGCAGCTGGTGTGTGAGTGTGTGTGTGTCCTTGTATGTATTTGAATCCAAGTGGTTTAATCCAAGTAGTTTAAAACCAGAGCGACTGCTCTGGTTTGTGTTTCAAAATGAACTGAACTCCAATTTATTAGTCGAATAAAAACTTAAGCTAAAATGTTTACGAGAATGTGCTGTGTTTTCATTGTCCGAAATGCTGCTGCGGCAGTTCTAGTTTTGTTTACCAGAACTGTCGCAATCGACATCCTGTCCACTGCTGCGTCAGCATTGCAACAGTGTTGGAGTTAGTGGAGCGATGAACTGCTCCTAGGTAGCTTGGCGGGTGGTACCGAATTGTGTATACTCTGTATAGGCGATTCGGTAACTCCTCCCCCCCTGGAATGGAGTGACGGCCACATTGATGGAATGGCCGGAGCGTAATTCAACGGGAGCTCTGTCGAGGCGAAAATTATGCTCCTTCTCCTACATGTCAGGATACATGCTGCACATATGGTCAATAAGGCAAATAAAATGTAAATTGTGTAAAGATGGTTTGTTGCTGAGGTTTTCATGACAATTAGGTCGTCTTGGCTGGACAGAGACCGTAGGTGAAGTTTATACAGGTTTATGTCATCGAACGTGTTGTTAATATTAATCTTCTTGAACGACTCTATTGAGAGTTCTGTTTTCTGTTCGAATTCCATCAACGTATCGTCATATGTAAGGCCATTGATATTGACCGTGCAGTTGTTAAATGTTGGTATCACTGACCCATTGATTAAGAAGGGAGGTCGGCAAGAGGAAGTGACGTTGGTTCTCACGGTGTTGAATATGAAGATGTGGCGTTGTTCCACTTCCTTGATGATTTCTTGCAGCCCGATGTCTTTGTTGCTGTTTGACCTTGGAGTATTCCTTTGATGCAGCTGATGTCAATTAAGTTGGTTTGTGCTCGAGCACTTTCGCATATATAGGTCTATGTATTTTCGGACACTTTTCTTCGAAGTACGTAACTTGGTCGTTTTGGTTATATAAAATGTAGTTAGGTGTGATTAAGAATTTAGTTTGATGTAGTGGCAGAGGGACCACGTGTGCTAATTGGAAAATTTGTGTCTTAAATATAGGTATTTTGACATGGAATATTATGTATGATTTATCAATATAAGTTTCTAAGGTTTCTACTATTATGTATAAATTTGTTTATGGATTCGATTTCTGTTTCTGATAATATGAATTTAGGTCTTATATTGAGTTTAGTTAGCAAAATGCTTTCCGCTATGTTATTAATGTGGTTTTGTAAAATATCTATATTAAAGTTAATTCTAGTAATGTATTGGAGTAAGTGTATTTGGTTGTGTTCGTCGTTAAGTGTTTTATATATATTGTTATTGTAATTTTTAATGAAGTTGTTAATAGTTGTTTGTTCTTGGTTTATGTGTTGTGTAATGTTTTCGAATCTTAAGGTAATTTCTTGGTTAAGTATACTTTGTTGGTTAATTTTTTGTGTAATTTGATCTTCGTTTTCCCTAACAACGTTAAACTTATAATTTATTTGTTGGGCGTCTTTAGCGTCCATATTTCCTGTTACAACTTCACCAATCCTCTTTTTTCCCTTCTTGCTTTAATTTTGATTTTTAGCTGGTCTACCTTTTCTTTTAAAACGTCAATTATTTCTTCAGAAAATTCTATATATCTTAAGTCGATTACTGTCGTTTCGAAATTTTCTGTGTTTTCGAGCAGGTCATTTGTATTGATTTTGTGTAGTAAGTGTTTGTAAGATTGTACCAGTCTTGCGTTTCCCAGGTCGATCTTCGCTATCTTGTCGTGTTCCTCCAATTGTTAAATCTTGATAAACTGTGCTGTTACGCAGTATAATCTGAAAAAATATAACTGTGATTACTATTTGGTTCTTCTCTTTATCTTGATTTGTGGATCTTTTGATCTTTGTGTGATATATGTATACGATATGTTTCGTAAATCGGGGCGTTAGTTTGTTCCTTCTGTTTTCCTTTCTAAAGACTGTTCTGCCTATCTCAATTGTTTCTGGTTGGTTCCTATTCTCATTACTTTTAGCTATTCGGTCCTTCATTTTATCGTCCATGTTCTTCTTAATGTTTGGGTAGATCGTATTGCGAAATTCGTTCAGTTTTTGCAAGTAGTCGTGTTCGTTGTTTTGGGAGATGTTCTGATTTATACTGTGAGGTCTTCCGTGGAAAATCTCGAAGGGTGAGTATTTCGTTGTCGAGTGAACTGCGTTGTTGTAGGTTGTCATGGTTTCGAAGTTTTTCTGTCTCTCTTTTGTCTAGTATTATTCTGTAAATCTCGGTTAGAGACGAATGGAGTCTTTCCACTGGGGAATTACTCGAGGATTGTTGAAATGAAGTAAAGTGTAATTCTATGTTATATTGAGCGCAGAAATCTTTAAAAAGTTTGTTTGAGAACTCCGGGCCTTGATCGCAAATTAGTTTTTTCGGAATTCCGAATGTCGAGAGGAAGTTCCTCATCGATTTTACTGTGTTGAGACTGTCTCTCGATGGAACTGTATACCCTGCCGCAAATTTAGAAAATTTATCAATTATGGTTAGTATTGTTTTTCCGTTGATCGTATAAATGTCTACGTGAATAATTTGCATTGGGGTTCGAGGAGTTTCTGTTTCTCTATATTCGAGTATTTGCGGCTGCCTGTTGTACTTAAGTGTTTGGCAGACATCGCAGTCATTGATAATGTGTGAAATTTTGGTCTTTAGTAGTGGGAAGTATATGGATCTTTTTAAATGGGCCACTGTCTCGTCTATTCCCCTGTGGTTGTTTGCTAAGTGGTATTTACGTTTTTCCGCTTCTTGTTCGTGTGGGTTGGTTATGTCTTTTAGGAGGTTCGTGCATCTAATAACCTTGTATAATTTGGGTGGTAAAAAGTATTCTGTCATGGTTTCCTCAATAGTTTTGAAAATTTCGTTGGGTGCAAAGATAGCACACGTTTTGTTAGGTTTAAGTATCTGTTTTAGAATATTAGTCATATTTTCCTTATCGTAATGTGTTTCTGATATTGTTCTTCTCATTTTGTTTTTGAAAGGCACGGAAATGGCTCTTTCGGCTTTATCTGCGATCTTGAAGACTATTTGTAAGTTGAATTCATTTAGTGGTTTGCTAGAGATGGAAATTAGATCGGAAGTGTCTTTGTTTTCAGGAGGAGCCATGGAATTGGTATTAACTTCGGCCGTTACACGGCTAAGAGCGTCTGCTACCACGTTCTGAAATCCTTTCTTCTAAATTATATCATAGTCATATTCCAGTAATTGTAGTTTCCATCGGACCAGTTTTGAATTTGGCTCTTTGAAATTCATAAGCCAAGTCAATGGCCTATGGTCCGTAACGATCTTAAATTTCTGTCCGTACAAGTAGGGGCGAAAGTGTCTTGTTGCCCAGATAATGGCGTTCTGCTAGCGAAGGACACAGGTCTATCATGGTTGAGCGTGCCTTGGGACAATACTGCCCCAATGGCGAAGTTACTAGCGTCCGTAGTTAATATAAAAGGTTTACTGAAGTCGGGGTATTGAAGGATCGGGTCGTTGCATAGCAGCGTTTTGCAAGTTTCAAAAGTTCTAGTATATTCCTCATCTATTTTGACTGTTGTTTTGCCTTTCAGTTGTTGAGTCAGAGGTTTGGTGATCGCTGCGAAGTCCCTTATGAATTTTCTATAGTAACCGAGTAGTCCCAGGAACGATTTAATTTGTTTTTGGGTTTTTGGTATAGGAAATGCCTTAATGGCGAGTAACTTTTGAGGGTTAGGTTTTATGCCGGAATCGGTAACCACATGACCCAGATATTCAATTTCTTTTCTGAAAAATTCTGATTTCTCCAGTTGGAGTTTTAGATTTGCTTTTCTTAGTTTGTCGAATACTAACTTTAGATCGTTGACATGTTCCTGGAGTGATGACGAAAAGACTATGATGTCGTCGAGATAAATTAGACAACATTTGCCGTTAAGGTCTGCTAGTATGTTGTCCATCACTCTTTGGTTGCTGGGGCGTTGGTGAGGCCGAAAGGCATTCTAAAAATTCAAAATGTCCGTCTAATGCCGAGAAGGCCGTCTTGTCAATGTCCTTGGGATCCATCTCCACTTGATGGTATCCGCTTGCTAAATCTAGAGCTGTGAAATATTTTGCTCTACCTATCCTATCTAGAACATAGGTTAGAATGGGCATGGGATATTTGCCTTTGACGGTCTTTTCATTCAATCGATTACCAATCTCCATTTTTTTTTATTTGGGTTGTCGGTCTTTTTTGACACCAGTAAAATAGATGCTCCCCAAGGGGAGTAGCTGTGTCTAATGATATCTTGTTCCAGAAGTTTTATGATTTGTCTTTGTATCTCCTGTCTTTCGACGGGGCTATACCGGAATGGTTTTGAATGTAGTGGGATTTCGTCTGTAGTCTGTATTTGATGTTTAACCAGATTTGAGAAGGTTAGGTTATCTCCCTCGTGGTGAAAGAGTTTCGGAAATTTCTTGCAAAGGTTTTTTAATGCAGTAAACTCCTCGACGTTTAAGTGGTCGGTCCGCAGTTGGGTAAGAATATCGGTCTTGTCTTTTGGTATGTTGTCACTGACCTCAAATATGGCATTTAATTCAATAAAATCGTTCTCGGTGTACTTTTCAACTTGTAACTCTGAGTCGCGGTACAGTTTCTGTTTGTCTCGTGATTTATTGACTACTTCCATGAGACTAAGGTTGTCCCTAGCCTGGTACAATCCTGCTGATATGAGGATGTCTTCGGAAATTTGTGTTGTTTCACACCAGAATGCGCCGTTATCAATGTTACCGGGTAGCTTCACTATATTCTTGGAAGTTTCCTCTAGAACGTGGAGTTCTGAGGCTGTATTGTTTTCTATGTGCATTACAGTTTTAAAGTGTTGAGTTTCTAGTACCGATTTTTGAATATTGACTATTGCCTTTACTCTTTGTAAGATGTTCATATCGATTAATCCATCGAATAATTGATGGAATTTGAACAGAATTAGTTTATAAGATGTAGTATCCGAGAATTCTTTGAATAAAGGAACTCTGGTCTTTTGGAAGACTTCGTGCACGTTAAGTGCGTTTTTAATTGAAATTGGGTTTGTTAGGTTAATTCGTTCTGAGTTTAGGACTAATTCAGGGTTAATGAATGACATGGTCGCCCCTGTGTCTATTAGGAATTTGAAAAGGTATCCGGAATTTAGGTGGATAATTATGTATGGTAAGGGGGACCCGGTCTCTCGTTTAATTAAGTACCCTGTTTGTTTCTCGAGGCACTTGGTAGAAAATTTGCGTCCTCGTCTATATTGTGTAGCTGAGTGTTAAGGGTATATTCGTTTGAAGCCTGTTCCATATTATTAATGGTACCCCTAGTCCTGTTGGGGTTTGAATTATCGGGTCGATTTGTTCGTAGTTACGGTTAGTCTGCATATTTTTGGGCATTATTGCCGGTACGTCAGAGGTAAGTCCTCTTTCTACCGTAGTCTCTTGGTCTGTGGCTATCGATTTTGTTGCCCTGATATTGTCTTTGGTATTCATTAGAAGACCCGATTTGTCGTCTGTACTCTGTCCGCGTAGTTTCCTGCTTTTTTTATTTTCTTGGAAATAAATGTCCCTTTCCTTGATAGCCCATTCGAAAGCTTCTTGGAGGTTGGTAAATCTCATGGACCTTACCGTTAGACCGAGTGGGCCGTTGATACCCCTTATGTAAGTATTCAGACAGGTGTCAGCGAACAATTTCTTCTTTGTTCTAATAGATATTGGTTCGTATTCTTTGGTATCGGTTAGTTTGAAAAAAGTCGTTTTGATTTCGCAAATTTTTTCGAATAGAGCTTGAATTGGAAGCTTAAAATCAGCGAGGCTATGTAGTTCGGTCAAGAGAGTTTGTTCGTCTCGCTTATCGGAACAATGCCGAATCAATGCGTCTTTAATTTCATCCCAATTAAGACTGGCTCCAGATGTGTGAATCGCATCGTCGGCCTTTCCTTCGATCTTTTGTCTAATTGCCCTTAAGAGCATTTGACCGTAGGGTGTCAGTTCCTTTGATTAATAGGAGAATTTCTTCTACGTTATTAATGAAGTCGCTAAGTTTTTTGGGGTTGCCGTCATAAGGCGGTAGGTGACGGATTACGTCCGGAATCTTAAGGGACGAAACCAAGTCCATGTTGCTTGGTATACCCGCTTGATTAAGTGGCGGAGAGCTTGCTGACGAATTCATCGACGATGTTGAAGGCAACCTAAACACGGCCTGGAGTTGTTCTTGTTCGGGTTCTTCCCTAACGTCCGTTAAGCTAGTGCTAGCCCTGATTTTGCTCCTGGTGTTTAGGATAAGCTTTTTGACTTTCCCAATAGTCGACATCTAATAATTTGTCTTTCTATCTCTAAACTGTGAGTTTGATTGGTGATTCGGTCTATTTACTTTATCGTTATTCTCTCTAAATTAAACGTTGTCAAGGTATAGTGAAAAGTAGTGTAGTTGTTATTTGTGTAATAATCTAATTCTAGATGGCTATTATTATTTGTGTAATAGATTAATTGTAGGTTGCTTATGTTATTTCGTGTAGTAGACTTCTTCCCTTGTTGTGAGAGTGTTATTAAATATCTGTAATGTAGTGATATATTATTCTTTCTTATATCTCTTGTGCAATATAGATAGCTTTGATTCAGCGGTAGTATAAAAGGGTATAGGTATATTTTGTTTTTGTTTTTTTTTGCACTATGTTGGTATAACTGTCGGACCGCCGTGATAGTTGTATCATACGCCTCAGTGACCTATTCGAACGAGTTCGTGTTGCGTCCAGCGTGTCGAGCGTCTGCTTGACTTGCTTCAGTGACCTGTTCAACATGGAACCGTTCGCGTCCAGCGTATCGATACAACCAGCGGTTTTTCACATAGCCATGTTGTTGGCTATGTATCAGTATAAATATATATATTTTTTTTAAATTTTTATATTTCCTTTTTTTTTTTATTTCATAATTTTTTTTTTTTATTTGTTTATTTATATTCTTTTTTTGCTTGTTGCACTATGTTGGTACAACTGTCGGACCGTCGTGATAGTTGTATCATACGCCTCAGTGACCTATTCGAACGAGTTCGTGTTGCGTCCAGCGTGTCGAGCGTCTGCTTGACTTGCTTCAGTGATCTATTCAACATCGAACCGTTCGCGTCCAGCGTATTGATACAACCAGCGGTTTGTCACATAGCCATGTTGTTAGCTATGTATGTATGGGCCGCATCGAACTTGTTGCTCGGTTGCAGCGAGCTGACAGCGATATGTGGGCGTATGGCCTGACGCAATGTTTATTGGCATTATTTTTTTTTTTCTGTGGTTTATATCATCGTTGAATATTTAAATAATTATTATTATTTAAATTCTTTTCTTTTCTTTTGAAATTTCGATTAATTTATTTAGTATATTTATTTATTTATACGTTGATTTTAATTTTTTTTTTGTACACCATCTTTCACATCACTACACAGTTACTCACAGTATTAGACTTATTATGATTCTCATCCTGGTTGCAGGTGTCCCCTGAGTTGTATCTTGTTCGTAATTCGTCTGCGCCAGTTACCAGTGCCTCCTGCAGCTGTTTTTTTTTTTTTTTAAATTTGTTTATTGAATCCTTATGGTATATAGTTTACCATAAGGAAGGACAATAAAACATAATAACATTTAGGAGGGCAAATCCAGGACTCCCCGCGGTATGGCCGTGAAGCATTGCTTCGCGAGGACGATCAGGATTTGCTCACTCGTGGACCCTCCTGGCTCTCTCGGCTCTTCTGAGCTCGGTGGTTATCGCTGCGGCGAAGCTGTTGACCGCTTGCCATTCCGCCTCCCCCTGCAGCATGAATGGGACAAGGTTGTCCGCATTCAGTCTGCTGCCAAGTACGGCTTCCAGAGAGCTCCGTTCCCTAGCGTATTAAACGCACGAGAAGAGAACGTGCTCAGCTGTTTCGCTCCGACCACCTTCGCACCATGGACAGTCATCCGCATCCTCGTGTCCAAAGCGCTTCAGGTAGCTGCGAAAGCAACCGTGCCCGCTGATCAGCTGCGTTAGGTGGAACGTTATATCGCCATGCTTCCGCTCTAGCCACGGCTTGAGCTTGGGTATCAGCTGCTGCGTCCAGCAACCCTTAGGCTCGTTGGTCCACCTGAGCTGCCATGTCTCCAGGGTTTGCTGCCTTCCTTCAGCTCGTATTGCTTTCTTGGCGCCGGGGGAGAGTCTTCGACCGTGGGTTTGGTTGAAGACCACTTCGTTTTCCTGCGCTAACAGGTCCAGAGGCGGTATCCCTGCGATCACCAATGCCGCCGCGTTGGACACTTTTCTGAAGGCGCAGCAGACACGTAGGGCCGAAAGTTTGTGGGTAGCATTTAGGCCCTGGGCGTTTCCGGCAGCCTAGTGCGCAGCTTTAATTGGAGCTCCTTCAATCTGGCGAATGAGTTCTTCATTTCCAGATTAATGCTCCTCACCCCGTTATGGTTGACCTTCGTCAGAAGGTCGTTCAGGATTGCTCCCATCTCCTCGATTTCTAGTTGGGGGGTTGACCCGCTTTGCTAGTTGAGCTCTGGTAGGGGGTGATGTCGCTTCCAATGGTCTCTTGAGGGTGCCATCGCTCAGGTTTTGGGGTGGGGTCCTTAGTACCTTTGACTTTTTACCAAACGCCAAGCTTTCTTCTTCTTTACTTGCACTTGTTGCATTGCTTGGTCCGACGGCCAAGTGTGCCGCCGTCGGGGGGGGGATGGGGGGAATGTTGGGTAGGGCCTCCAGAATCCGTGCCCTAGCCTCGGGATTAGCCGAGGGTGGATTTCCACATATGTTGCTGCCACCTGGAGTAATAAAGTTATTTCCAGACATTCTATTTTCTGGTTGCATTTTATTCCTACTGCCAGGTTTGCGGCTTTATACCTATCGCAAGGTTTTAGATTCACTGCCGGCCGTTGCGGCGCAGACGCAGACCATTCTGCCGGCCAACTTGGCTCAGACGCAGAATGGGTTTTAGTTGTGTTGATGCCCGGCTGACGAGAGTACAGGCACAGGCCACGTAGCCGCCCATTTTGGGTCAGACGCGCCGTGGGCTTTGGGTGGGGGTGTGGGGGTGTGGTGTTGTGAGCAGGGCAAAAAAGTTGCTGCGGTGGGAGATATACCGCTCCAGCTCGGTCGCCAGAGCCCCGAGTTTATAGTGTGCCGCCTACGCGGGGCGGTTGGCTATTGGTCTGCTCCTTGACTTTTTACACTCATCTTCTGCCTCTCCTGCTCGTTTCATGGGTCTGTCTCCGGGATTCCATGGGATATTGCCAATGATAACCGTTGGCCGCCCATATAAATATGCTACGCCCGGAGGACAGATCGTTTGGTGACTTCCGTAGCTGCTAGCTATTGTCAGTGAGTGCACTGAGTAGAAAGCGCCACCTATGCCAGGGGGCTCGTGCAGCCGACCAGCGCTGTCAGACCTGGGAGCTTTTGCCGTTTACCAGCACTGCTATCCCAGCTGACTGCGTAATCAGCTGGCGTGACTGGCACTTGGCAGCCACCACAACAACACGGAAGGAAGAGAAAATAGTGAAGAGAAAGTTGTTTCCTGCTCTCACCCTGTCCTGCCCCATGGCTCTGAAGATCGTCGACTGCGGGCGATCCCTGGACCCTTGGAGCTGTGCCTACTGCTGGTGAGTACGGCCCAACCTTCGTGCATTGGGGACAGCCGCTCCTGTCACTGACGGGCCGGCGCGACCCGGAAAATTTCGAGATTTTCCAGGAGCGCCAATTCAATGCACTTCGCGCGCGCGCAACTTTTTGATGATGACCTCCTGCAGCTGGTGTGGCCAACTTGTTAAGCGAGCTTAACACATTTTCGGACAACCTGACCTTGGGCCAACTGTTTTTTGGTATATTAAAGGTGAGAAGCCAACTCTTCTCTATACTCAAGAACAGCGAACACAACAACACCGTTGTAGATGCAAAAAAGGTTGTCTACAACGAGGTTTGTCTCAATGCTTTTATGACTGGTTTGAAGGAACCTCTCGAGACTTTCGTCAGGATAAAGTCCCCTTCTACACTTGAACAGGCATACGAGCAATGCCAAATAGAGCAGACCTTATACAGGGCACAAAACAAGCGAACCAACAGACCAAAGCAGAGACCCAATGAATCAGACAATAAAACCTACCGAAATAGCTACGACAACAATTACCGCGGCGGACGAAACGACCGAAATGACCGCAGGGGACCATACTCTAACTCTAACTCTAGCCAAAATAGACCATTTAATTCACACAATCTTACATCCCAATCCGGCACCAAGACAAGTTTTAAAATCGATCAAAACGTCTCTATACCATTTCCACCAGAATTCCAAATCACGGACAAAATGACCCTTCTACCTTTCAAGTTCCACTCTTATTTTGACGGCTTGATAGGAATGGACTTATTATCTTACCTAAAAACAGAAATAGATTTACCTAACCTAAATCTAAAAACCACAAGTACCATTATACCCTTATGGACCCACAGTAACTTAACTTCAAACGTATTTAATATCTCTGGACATACGAAAACTATTTTGCCACTACCAGTGGAAACCAAACAGGGCGACTTCTACATCGATTCAATTACAATCAATAATGACTTAATAATATCAGACGGGATTTATAATTCCCAAAACAATACTGCTAATTTTGTTATCACTAACTATAGCGAGATGGATCAGTTATTATACCTCGAGAGCCCGATAAAAAGCATGCCATACTCCACAGCCAACAATGTTGAACTTTTTAGTATCACTTCAGACACCCCACAGCCCCAAAACTCCGCAGCGTCTTTACAAGCCCTTGACGTCGATTACCTCTCCTCTGAAGAGAAACAAGGCCTACTTTCACTTTGCAAAAGTTATCTAGATATCTTCTACAATGAAGACAAATCATTGACCTTCACCAACAAGATTACACACACGATTAAAACCACGGACGACACCCCCATTCATACAAAATCTTATAGGTATCCTTACATCCATAAGGAGGAAGTCAAAAAACAAAAAGAAGGCAATGTTAAATCAAGACATCATCAAATCCATTTATTCCCCGTGGAGCGCCCCCGTCTGGGTTGTTCCAAAGAAAATCACTTCTACGGGAGAGCAAAAATGGCGTCTAGTTATCGACTACAGAAAACTCAACGAGAAGACTATATCCGATAGATATCCAATACCTAACATCGCGGACATCTTAGACAGATTGGGCAAAGCTAAATATTTCTCCACACTTGATCTGGCAAGTGGATTCCATCAGATAGAAATGAATCCCGACGACACACCCAAAACTGCATTTACAGTAGAGGGGGGTCACTACGAGTTCATTAGAATGCCGTTTGGCCTCAAAAATGCCCCAGCCACCTTCCAAAGGGTGATGGACAATATTTTTGGAGACCTTATCGGAACTATCTGCCTAGTTTACCTAGACGATATAATAATTTTCTCAACCTCCTTACAAGAACACCTCATACACTTGAAAACTATTTTTGGAAGACTCAGATCTGCCAACTTTAAAGTACAACTCACAAAATCCTACTTCCTCAGGCGGGAGACAGAATTCCTTGGCCACATCGTTTCACAAGAAGGTGTTAGGCCAAATCCCAATAAGATCGAAGCCATAAAAAACTTTCCATGTCCCCACAGTAAAAAGTCAATTAAGTCTTTCCTAGGTTTGTTGGGATACTACAGAAAATTCATCAGAGATTTTGCGAGACTTACCCAACCCATGACAAAAAAATTTAGGGGTAACAATAAATCGATCATAATAGATGACGAATTCAAAAAGGCCTTTGAATATTGCAAAACCTTACTTTCTAACGACCCAATCCTCCAATACCCGGACTTTACAAAACCTTTTATACTAACCACGGACGCAAGTAATTTCGCAATAGGAGCTGTCCTATCCCAAGGTCCGGTGCATAGTGATTGCTAGTAAAACCTTGTCAACTGCGGAAACAAATTATTCCACAATTGAGAAGGAAATGCTGGCCATTATATGGGCGGTCCAATACTTCAGACCCTACCTCTTTGGCAGGAGATTCACCATAATCACCGATCACAAACCACTAACTTGGTTAATGAATTTCAAACAACCAAATTCTAAAATAGTTAGGTGGAGACTCCAGCTTCAGGAGTACGATTTCGAAGTCATCTACGAGAAAGGCTCTCAAAATGTAATTGCTGATGCTCTCAGTAGACCAGAGGCCTCTGTCAACCATAACGAAGCCCTATCAATTCCTCAAAATGTTTGCCCCATCTCAGAGAAACACCTTAATGATTTTAATATTCAGCTCCTGTTCAAAATAACCCCAAATACAAATTACGCCACACTGACCCCGTTTAAACACAAACTTAGGAGGGAATTCTGTAAACCCAATTTTCAGTATGACGACGTAGTTTGCATTCTTAGGCAGTCGTTAAAACCAAACAAGACATGCGCGGTATTTGCCCCCGACCACATTTTTCAAATGGTGGAACAAGCCTACCAAACCTACTTCTCAGCCCACAGTCAATTTAAACTCATTAGATGTTTGATCTTCCTCCCCGAAATAACTGATAGTACGGAGATCGAAAAAATTATAACCGACTATCACTGTAAAAGTAACCATCGAGGGATCGATGAAACATATTTACACATAAAACGACAACAGTTCTTCCCACATATGAAAGAGAGAATAACTCAGTTAATTAGGAAATGCGAAACATGTTTAAAATTAAAATATGACAGACAACCTCAAAAGATCACCTACCAAATACCCGAACTACCTTCAAAACCGTTGGACATCTTACATATAGACATTTATACCATTAACAAAAATTATAACCTTACTATTATCGATAAATTTTCTAAGTTTGCGGCTGCCTACCCTATAGCTAATATGAATTGTATTAACGTAGTTAAAGCCTTAAAACATTTCATTTCTCAATTTAGTATTCCCAAAAAGCTGATCTATGATCAGGGAGCAGAATTCGCTAGCGATATGTTCAATAAGTTCTGTACTGAATTTAACATTGACCTGCACGTTACGTCCTTTCAACAATCCTCTAGTAACTCTCCCGTTGAACGGCTTCACTCGACACTAACTGATATTTACAGAATAATACTTGACGTCAGGAAACAACAGAAACTCAGTAACGAACATGACGAGATAATGTCCGAAACCTTAATCACATATAATAACGCTATTCATTCTGCGACTAAACATACCCCCTTTGAACTATTTAACGGACGTACTCATATATTCAACCAAGCAATCCAGTTCAATAACGAACACGACTACTTAACGAAATTAAATGAATTTCGCGAGAAGTTGTACCCCCTCATCACGGACAAACTTTCAAATGACGTAGTTAGGAGAACCCTAAAATTAAATGAAACCCGAACAGACCCTGTAGACCTACAACCAGACACTTTAGTCCTTAGGAAGTGAAGTGGAGTGGGCGGAAAAATCCTGGGGTGGTGGTGGCTGCGGCTGCTGCTGATTTTTTTCCCTGAAATGAAACACTCGGGATCGACTTCACGAAAATTCCGTTCTTTATTCGCGCACTTGTAACTTAAGACTACCTTAACATTAACAGTAGAAATACCGCGGGACCGCGGAGTGGTGAATACATTGCGGGAAGGGAGGAGAGCGAGAGAAGAGAAGGAGAGCGCGAGCAGCGGTGCTTGCGAGCCGTGGAGAAGCTTCGAGTACAAGCATTGGCCGCTTACACTGCCGCTCGACTGTTTGCGCCCTTCTGGCGTGAACATTCTCCCCCCCCTTGCGTAGGCAAAGGTATCCCTGGCCGGCTAGACATCAGGATCGGCCTCTTCATTCCGTGCACGCTCCAGAAACGGTCCATCCGAACACCGTGTTCTGCGCGACGGGCAAGCCATCATCAATTTTTAGGAACCCCGGTTGGATCAAGTTGGCATATACATCTGATCCCAACACGAGGGAGATGGAGGCCGGCCGGTGGAAGCGCTCGTCCGCGAGACGAACACCGTCAAACTTGGCCCTGGCGGCGTCGCTCAGAGCTTGGATGGGTGTCCGGATCCTTAGGCTGGGTTCGACCTTCAGGACGACGTTGAGTCGGAAGGTGCTTGTTCGGGACCGGAGTGTCACCGAGCAGACCTCGTTGCCTCCCAGCCGGGCGATGGGCAGCCGGAACGCAGCCGCCAACGACCGGTCGATGCTGCTCACCGGCATGCATGGGTCGATCATGGCCCCGGTCTCGAAGGTCTTCGAGCCCGTGTCCAGCACGACGATGGCTGTAGGCAGAATGGGAACAGCCTTCTGCGGCCCCGTTGCCACCGCCGGAGACGCGACGGAGACCTTCGGACGCCGTTGATTGTTGGCGACTGGGGGTGGTGGCGGAATGCGGGAAATCCGGACCGGACGAGGTGCAGCGGGATGGCGCTCTCTGCGCGTCGGAGCTGGTAGCGCTGCTGGGGACGGAGCGGGACGGACCTCGTGCATGTGGAGTAGAGTGTGGTGGTCTCCTCCACACTTCTTGCATCCCTCTTGGCTTCGGCAGTCTCCTCCTGAGTGCTGATGGGCGAGGCAGTTCGAGCAGTACTTATTAATAAGTACTGCCCGAAGGCGCTTTTCAGCGCTCAGTTTGTGGAACCTCTTGCACTTCCGAAGAGGATGGATTCCAGAGTAGACTCGGCAGCGGTGGGATTTGATACCTCGAGTACGTCTGCTTTCCAACGACTGGGTGGCACGAGGTCGAGGAGCAATTATTGGAGGAAATGAGTAAGTCTGCCAATAAAAGAAATGAAGAAGCTTAGTATGAGCCGACTACTCTTTTGGCCCCGGAATGGGGGAAGTGCCCTAATCCCTAGGAACGGAGGACTCTTTGTCCTCCATCGGTAGCAGAATAACTTTATGGACAGGGCGTTTTATGGTGCCGCGAGACGTACGGATCTCGACGACTCGAATGCGGTCGTCGGCTCCTGGAAAGGCAGAAACGATTCTGCCGAGCCGCCATTCGTGCGGTGGTAGATTGTCCTCCTTGACAACTACCATATCGTCGGCTTGGAGATTCCTGGTCGGAAATTGCCATTTGCTTCGTTTATGGAGTTCCTTAAGATACTCCTCTTTCCACCGTGCACTAAACTGCTGATGTTGTGCCTTGAGGTGTTGCCATCGATTTATTATCGACTTGGCTTCGCCCTTTATCTCGGGTTCCGCCGTGGAAAGCAACGGCCCTCCAATAAGGAAATGGCCTGGTGTGAGGGCCAGCAAATCTGAGGGATCTTCGGACATAGGGGAGAGGGGTCTAGAGTTGAGGCAGGCCTCAATCTTAGCGAGAAGTGTCGCCAGCTCCTCAAATGTATATTTGCGGGCTGACGTCGATTTAAGGAACAGGGTTTTGAAGCTTTTCACCCCTGCTTCCCACAAACCCCCCATATGTGGAGCCCTTGGTGGGATGAATCGCCATACGAGTCCCTGATGGCTATATGCATCAGTCACGGACTCTTTGATGGCTTGGAGAAAGTCCCTGGAAATCGAAGTTGCCGCCCCCACAAAGGTCTTACCATTATCCGAATGGACCCGTTGAGGACAACCGCGCCTCGCTACGAAACGAGCAAAAGCCGCTAGAAATTTCTCGGTTGTTAGATCGGAAGTGGGTTCCAAATGGATAGCCTTCGTGGAAAAGCACACAAACACACAAACATATCCCTTCGTTATGAGACACGCTCTCCCTGTATAGTTTTTTATTTCGAAAGGGCCGGCATAGTCGATACCCGTGTAGGTGAACGCCCTAGAGAAGGAGACTCTATCTGTCGGGAAATCGCCCATCAGCTGTGTTTGGAGTCTCTTCTTGTAAATCGTGCAAATCTTACAAGGATTGACCACAGCTTTCACCAGATTCTTGATTTTAGGAATCCAATACTTCGATCGGATCAGGCGTACGATCAATTGACTACCGCCATGAAGAGTAATCTGGTGAGTAAATTGGACGACAAGGCGCGACAGTCTACAGTTATAGGGGAGAATAATCGGATGACGTTCATCATATTGCAGGGTTTTGGAGGCAGTGAGACGGCCGCACGCCCGTAACAGGCCGTGTTGGTCAATGAACGGGAACAAATTCACCAACGGACTTGACACTGGAAGAGGCCTTTTCTCGGTCAGATGCTGAAGCTCTTGGCCATATGCTCTGCGCTGCGCAATGGAGGTCAGAGTTCGTTCTGCCCCTCGGATCTCTTCACTTGTAGGGCGTGAGTTGGGCAAGAACGAACCTTTGCGGCAGCGTTTAAGGAAGCGTTGAACATAGACCAGAACTCGCAGGGCCTTGTCCAATTTGGCGAAACGTTCGAGAAAGTCGATGGACGGGGCCTTGACAAAATGCACTTTGACCGCGCGCTGCTCTAGCTCGGTCACTGGAAGAGTGTCACTTTGTGCTGGCCATAGCTCTCGTGGCCCTTGCAGCCACTCTGGTCCGTGCCACCAGAGATGGTTTTCTGCCAATTCATGTAGGGATACGCCTCGACTGGCTAGATCGGCGGAGTTTTGTTCTGAGCGAACGTGTGCCCAACAGTCGACTGGCGTCGCCTGCGTGATCTTGGCAACTCTGTTGGCCACAAATGTGGTCCAGTTGCACGCAGGCTTTCGTAGCCAGGCTAAGACGATTGTGGAATCTGTCCAGCAGCGGATATTTGAACTGGCGGAGGGCATGTGCGGGAGGATTGCTGTCACCATTTCGGTTAACAGCACGGCACCACAGAGCTCGAGCCGAGGAAGGGAGACGGTTTTTACCGGGGCCACTCGTGTTTTGGCTGTAAGCAGGCGAGTCAGGATCTTTTGCCCCATCTCGACGCGGATGTATATCGCCGCTCCATAGGCTCTCTGAGACGCGTCACAGAAACCGTGGTGCTCTATGATTACCTCAGGCTGGTACCAGATCCATCTCGGAACGCGGATCTGGTTGAGGTCGGAATACTCGGCTAAAAACGATTGCCACCGCTGACACATTTCAGTGGGAAGCTTATCGTCCCAGCCTAAGTTTTGCAACCAAATCTCCTGCATGAACATTTTCGAACGGATTATGAACGGCGCGAGCCACCCGGCAGGATCGAACAACCTAGCGATTTGGGACAAAACTTCTCGCTTTGTATAGGAGGGTTCCACAACTATGTCTGGAGGAACGAAATAGAATTCGTCGGACTTTGCCCTCCACCGAATACCGAGCGTCTTGGCCGTGCTTTCGGCATCGATGTCGAGGAACTCGCTATGAAGGAGGTGTTCGGCCGGGACGTCTTTAAGGACGCTTTTGTTGTTCGAGGTCCACTTTCTTAGCGGAAACCCGGAGGCACTTAGGGCTGCTTGCAACTCTCGAATTGAACTTTGGGCTTCGATTACGGAATTCGCCCCTGCCAGAACGTCGTCGACGTACATGTGCTGCTGGATGATGCGGCTGGCATTTGGAAATGGCACTTGGATATCCTCTGCCAGCTGTTGCAAGACGCGAATGGCGAGGAATGGGGCGCAGTTGACCCCGAAGGTAACTGTTTTTAATTCGAAGTCTCGGATATCTCCTTCCTTGTTTCGGAACAGAATTCTTTGAAACGGGGTATGTTTCGGATCGACCAAGATCTGACGATACATTTTCGTAATGTCTGCACTGAAGACGTATTGAAAATAACGCCATTTCAGGACCTGGATCGTTAGATCGGATTGTAGGACTGGACCAGCATGAAGAATATCATTTAAGCTGGTCCCATTTGCCGACGGACTTGAAGCGTTGAATACAACGCGAAGCTTTGTAGTGGTGCTTTCGGGCTTAACTACCGCGTGATGAGGAAGATGATACGAGGGAGAATTGTGAGTCGGCGGAACTTCTTTCATATGACCCAGATCCAGGTACTCCTGGATCACGCTGTCATATTGCTCTTTTAATGGAAAGTCTCTTTTTAAACGATTTTCGTTTCTAAGAAACTGAGCTAGCACAATGGACCTTGAATATCCTAAATCGGATCCGGTATTCTCGGGATCCCGGAACGGGAGCGTCACCACGTATCTCCCGCTTGCGTCTTTTGTCGTTGTTTGGAGGAAGTTCCTTTCACAATAGGAGTCCGACTCTTTTACCATCTTTACTGGTAGATCCTCCACCTCCCAGAACTTGCTGAGAAGCGTGTCGAGCGTATCAGGGTCGCCTATTTCGTGCACCTGGGTCGTGAAGGATGCGACCCGTTTCGGCTTGCCCTTGGAAATCGGCCCCGTTAGCACCCACCCGAAAATAGTTTCTTGGCCCAGGAGCGAGCCGCAAATATTTTGTCGGGTGCCATCCATCATTATGGATGGTAGAATGTCAGCCCCGATCAATACATCAATTTGAGAGCTCTCAAAAAATGTAGGATCTGCCCAGCGGAGTGCGGGCAGGTCCTTCAAAGAATTCCGAGGGATCGGATAGGAGGGCAGTTTGCCTGAGAGCTCCGGAAGGACGTACGCTTCAGTGTCTAACTGTAGACCTGGCTTAGTAGGGGAGCGAATCCCGAAGTGACACAGCTTCGAGGATTTCGCGGAGACTGAATGATTTAACCCGGAGACTTGGGTCTGGGTGTTGCGGAATGGCAACTTGATGAGGTTGAACAGGCGTTCTGAAACGAACGTCGCCTCGGATCCCGAGTCGATTAAGGCTCGGGCTCGGTAGTTCGTCCCCAAATGGCACACGTCAATCATCGCTGTGCTCAGTAGGACGGCTGAAGTGCCGGACGCGAAAAAAGTTTGCACCGGTGAGGTGCTTGTCGATGCATTTCTGCTAGAGGGTCTCGGAAGTTGCTGTGTAGGGGGCGAGGTTGAGGAACTCGCATTTTCGGAATTTGGGGGGCTGCGATGCAGCAGCGTATGGTGCCTGCCCTTACATGTAAAGCAGCTGTGCGTGCTTGTGCAGTCACGTAGCTGATGACCTCTGGCAAAACAATTCAGACATAGCTGCTTCTTTTTGATATACCCGGAGCGCGAGTCAACAGACATTTGAAGAAAACGCGGGCACAATCTTACCGGATGGTTCTCCTTAGAACATAAGTCACACCCTTTCTGTTTGGTGCTGACCTTTGTCTCGAAGGATTGAAGCCTTTTTGGAACTGCCTGAGTCGGTTTCATATCTTCGATGGCTTCCAATGTCCGATACCTTTCGCTCAGGAAGGCATTCATTTCTTCCCAAGCTGGGATCTCGGATTTGGCAGTTAGCGACTGTTCCCATAAGGACAGGGTCTGCTTGGGCAGTTTGCTCGCGCAAAGGAAAACCAAGATACAATCCCAGTTCTCTGTGGATACCTGGGAATGCTCTAGTGCTATTAAACACCCCTGAATCGTGGATTGTAGCTCTTTTAGAGCATGACCAGATTCTTGTGAAATTGAGCTCAAGTTCAAAAGAAGCTTGAGCTGGCTGTTGACTAAAAGTCGCTTATTTTGGAACCGATCTCGAAGCGCCTCCCAATCCGAAGCAAAACCATCATTCGTGAGAGGAGATTTCGCCACGATGGCTTTTGCTTCGCCACTTGTTTTGGTAAGGAGGTGGAATAGCTTCTCGACCGGAGTCAACCTGGGGTTGTTTACGTAAATTGCCGTGAATAGGTCCCGGAAAGTGGGCCATCGGAGGTAGTCGCCATCGAAGACTTCCGTGTCGCATGGAGGTAAGCGGCAGCCGGACGAAATTAGCGGCTGAGAGGGTGCTTGCGCGACTTGAGGCGTTGCTCTGTCGATTGTTTCGCCAATTTGTGCTGCACATGACTCGTATACTGAGTAGCAGTAGTCATACTTGGCCTGGAGAATAGGCACTGTGTCGAGGGATCCTTCTTGGGCCATTAGGTCAGAGCATGTTTCGTACTCTCTTTCCACTTTGTCCCATAAGGCTCGCACCTGTTGCAGACGGACTTGTAACGTGTGTAGGGACGGAGAGGCTTGATCAGGAGTGTTGATCTTCGCTTCGAAAAGGCTTACGCGATCGCTGACGGCGATGAATTTATGCAACGCTGCGTTTGCGGGCGTTGGCTGCTCAGAGGATGCCATTTGTCTTGTGTTAGAGCGTGTGACGCGGAGGAAATCAGTCCCGACAGCGGAGGGACTCTCGGATTTTCTCGATAGAGAAGACTCACTAGACGCTCGCGTCACTGGTCGGGAAATGACCAACCTAGGAGTTGTCTTCGAACTGGTCGATGGCAAACCCTTTGCTTTCGGAGTGGGAGTCGCGGGTTTGACCCTAGGACTAACGGACTTGGGTGCTGGCTTACCGCGAGTGGATAGCGGAGATTGCGGGTTGAACTTTTGTTCTTTTCCAGGTGCGGTGGTCTTTTTCTTGTCTCCCTCTAGGGGCATGCTCAGCTATGCCCTAAGAGAAGGAAGTCAAGAAGGCCTGCACGCCGCAAACAAAAAAAAGTGTGGAATTGAGAAAATAAGAACCAGACACGGAGGGCACCAAAATCTGGATGGACAAAGGATCCCGTCGGAATTCGGGAGAAAGTTGCAATTGGGATCTGGAGATTGGAGCACGAAAGAAACAAAAATCGCAGTCTTTGTGAAATAAGGCCCAATAGATCTTCAATCAAATGGAAAAAAGCTTAAATGAAGCACAATATAGCTAAAATTCAGTGTGAAAAAAAAAATAGCTAGGAGGATTCACAAAAGAAAACCAACAGCTAGAGTGAAGTCCACAAGAAGATATAGCTATATTGGTGGTCCAGAAAAACAATAGCTCAAATTTATATAAAAACAAAAACTATGAATTGCAATTTCTGAAAAAATCGCTAAAAAATTGCTACCAGCTGGAGTCTGGAAAATAGCCAAGGATTTATAAAAAAATCGCTCTCGACTGGAAATCCCAAAAAATAGCTAATATATAGAAAATAGCTAGAAAATAGCTAGAAATTGGCTAGCTAATAGCTAGCTATAGCTAGAAAATTCAAGTTTAAATTTATAAAAATAGCTACCGGCTGGAGTCTGGAAAATAGCCAAGGATTTATAAAAAATCGCTATCGACTGGAAATCCCGAAAAAAAAATATAGCTAATATATGGAAAATAGCTAGAAAATTCAAGTTTAAATTTATAAAAATAGCTACCGGATTTAGGACCACAATTTTATTATTTTAATTTAGGAACCAGAAATGGGAGCCAGAAATAGCTTTTTTTAAAAAAAAAATTATTATTTGGGTTAAATAATTATTAAATAATAATCAATAATAATAATAATTAAAACAATCGTTTCTTTCCCTTTTTTTTTTTTTTATTATTAAAATTATTTATTTTTAAATTTTATCGTCGGACTTATTTATTTTATTTTATGTCTCGACAATAGGGTATTCTCTCGTCGCTATGCGCTGGTTTTTTTGTCAGGGCAATAACGAACAAAGAGGAGACGAAAGAACTTGCACTTGGACAGTCTGTGTAAGTCGCGACTGTGTGTATGTGAATATCGTTGGAATCTCTGTCTGACAATGGATATGTCGTAATGTATGTATATTGCTATGTATATTTGTGTATATTTAATTTACAATAAGTATATATTTAATATATATGTGTATATTTAATTTAATTTAGTTGTATTTGTGGATTGTATTTTATTGTTGTATTTGTATTGGGTTGTATATTTTATTGAGGCACACAAAAAAAACAGCAGTTTAGCAGCGGACGATAACAGTGAATTTTGGACAGTGTGTATATGTACGGATGGACGGAAAGAATAAACGCCGTCGGAAAAAACGAAAATGGCGACCACGGACGGAATAGGATTTAAAGCCGTACTTATCTTGAATTTTCCGCAAGGAGCGCTGGCAGGATCAGAGCTCATCCGGCTCGAAGGACCATGAAGTGGAGTGGGCGGAAAAATCCTGGGGTGGTGGTGGCTGCGGCTGCTGCTGATTTTTTTCCCTGAAATGAAACACTCGGGATCGACTTCACGAAAATTCCGTTCTTTATTCGCGCACTTGTAACTTAAGACTACCTTAACATTAACAGTAGAAATACCGCGGGACGGCGGAGTGGTGAATACATTGCGGGAAGGGAGGAGAGCGAGAGAAGAGAAGGAGAGCGCGAGCAGCGGTGCTTGCGAGCCGTGGAGAAGCTTCGAGTACAAGCATTGGCCGCTTACACTGCCGCTCGACTGTTTGCGCCCTTCTGGCGTGAACAGGAAGGAAAAGATTACACCCAGGTTTTCGATTCACAAAGTCAAACACGACAAAGGTCAAACATTGATAACTACTAGGAATCAAAAACTACACAAATCAAAAATTCGAAAACAGTTTTGAAAAAGGACAAAAGCAACAACGTACCTAACACTGATAATAACTGACCCCACTACCTCTTAACTTACCATTTCAGGTTCACCCTTGTGCCAACTCAGGCTATCCATGTCCATTATTTAAATGATAACACCCCTATAGCCAGGATAGAACTAGGGAAAGCCTTACTAATTGAGAGGTACAAAATAATTAGTCATGTAATTAACCTACAAGACTACAGCAGATGTATGGAACAATTTCATCTGACCATTAATAAATTTAAACCCGACTCCACTTTGACGGACTCCGTCACAATTTTAAAAGCCAAATTAACCCAAGCCCAAGTAAAGCTCAAAGCCCTTACACCATCATATAGAAATATATAGAAAGATCTTGGTTTGGTTAACGGATTGGGTAGTCTAGTAAAGGTTGTTTCCGGCAATATGGATGCCAACGACGATAAAGAAATACATGAAGAACTTGACAATATAAAGAAAAATTCCGAAGTCATTAATGACAATCTCCAAAAACAAGTACTTATCCGGTTTGAAAATATCACGGACCATATAAATAATGAGCAAAATTTTGATAAGCAAATTCTTTGATACCTCACAAAACAAAATCTACAAACACTTAAACTTACAAGATACCCTTCTGGAAGAAATACAATATTTAAATAGCATTAATTATAACATAGAATTATTCATTAACCACTTAAATGACTTAATAGAAAGTATGCTATTGGCGAAAATAAATATAATTCCCAAGTTCATCCTAAATGAACAAGAAATAGATAAAATAAAAACAATACTGGAAAAACAAAATATCACAGTCAAAAATGAACAAAATATATATAATTTCCTACAAATGAATACGCTAAGCTACGAACAAAAAATTATTTTTAATATCAAAGTCCCAATTTTTAAACAACCTTTTTATACCCTCGCCAGACTAGTTCCATTACCAATAAATAACACATATTTTGTAATAAACCCAAATTACCTAGCTTATAATATTAATAATAAGAAATATCATATGACCCGTAAATGCCCCAAACTGGATAATACATTCTTGTGCGAGGAGGACTTTTACGTTGATACACCGCAGAACAACACATGCCTGGAACACCTTTTGAACGGAGAAAACAGTTCCTGCAATCTACGGGAAACCGGCCCCATCACCGACGTGTTCGAGGCAGAGAGTGGTTACATCTTCACGTTCAACGTGAACAAACTGAAGGTAACCCTAACAAACGGCTCTGAGCTCTCAATAATGGGGTCAGCCATCATCAGATACATTAACGAAACAATACAGATTAACGGTATCGATTACGACGGTACGATTGACACGTTCCCTGAACAGACGGATTTTACTCTCCCCCCATGCGAGAAGTAACTAGGAATACCACTATTACGGTACTAAGCCTAGAAAAACTCCACCCCGAAGCCACCCAAACAATGGATAAAATCCTGGCCGTCCATCACAATACCATACAGCACACCTGGACACTCTACACTCTGCTCGGATTGGTAGCGTCCCTAGCAGTCATCTTATGGCTGCACCGACGAACGAAACACATCGTCCACATCCACGAGGATCATCACGTACCAATCTACGCGCCATCCATACCTTCGCTATGGCCGTCACTTCGAACTGGGGAGGGAGGAGTTACCACCCCACCCCCTAAACCCCCACGCCTCTAAACAAATCGTCGGACACTCAACCGGGAAGACGGCAACTGGAACACCGCATCCGGCCGAATGCTGACATTGCACACAAAGATGCACTGCAACATTGTCCCCGGCTAGCCTAATGCCGAGTCAGCATGTTCATTATGTTTACAATTAAGAACCTATGTACTTATGTATGAGATGGAAACCGAGTACTCAAGTAGCCTCTTTCTGACAATAAACTCCACTCTGGTTTTGAACTTCAAGAAAGTCGGTCGCAATTTATTGAAAGGCTTTATACCACATATATCTGCTGAAAGCTAAAAGCTCTCATACATATACACATCATATCATTGCAAAAGGCTCCACCCTCGAGTGCACGGACTTAACTCACGCGGTGGCTCCTGTGTCTATTAATATTTTGAGTTGTCTTTTAGTTTTTCTGTCTACCTTTGTTATATGAGGCATTCCTCTGTAGGGAGCTGATCTAAAAAATGGCCCTCGTTGATATTATTTAACCTGTTTTTTGAGCTGGCTGGTTGACTGTTCCCGTTGATTCCCGTTTATCGGGGGGTGTGTTTCGGACTGATTTACATTACCTGCGCTTGTGTTGTGTTTTTGCGCTGGGTATTGATTATAATTATTTCCTTGGAAATTATTATTAAAATTGTGTCGGCTATTATTATAATTCCACTGGCTGTTATTATTCCTAGGATGATTATAATTTTTATACGGACGAATTTGAACTCTTATGGAGCTGTCTACTTCCATAGGTGGTGGTGGTTGAACTTTGGAATTATTATTAAAATTCCACTTGTTATTCTATCCCAAGTTCCCGTTTTGCGGCCAATTATTATTTATTCAATTTGGTGTTTTATTATTCTGTCTAGAGGCAAATCTAAGGTAGTTTCCTTGATTTTTATTTTCATTCTTAAATCCATTATACCTATTTGCAAATTGAGCTCTAAAGTTGTTAGACTCTAATTCCTGACACTTTGCCAAAGCATTTGGCAAGTCTGGTGGAATAAGAGAGAAGAGTGTTTCTGAGATTTAACCGTTTAATCCAGAAATAAAAATATAAAAGCGTTGCTCCTAATTGTTTTATTTGTTTCCTTGGGTTTAACGCTGTCCTTTCCATAAGTCATTATAGTTTTATTTATGAGTAACGTCATTTTCTTGTTTACTTCGTTGTAGAATTCTGTAATGGTCATGCGTCCCTGTCTTAAGATGCTTAATTCTGATTCGAGTATATGTATTGGTCTTTTATCGTTATAAATAAAATCCAATCTGGAAAGAATTGCTTGAAAGTTTAAAACGGTACCATGGTTGGTTAGAGCATCGTGTGCTGCTCCCATGATTTTATTGCGTAGAATTGTTAAAGCTGTAAAATACTGTTCACTTTCAATTTTATATAGACTCATTGCGCTTTCTACCGCTTCTCTCCAGCCTACATATTGGGTTCATTCGCCTGTGAACTTTGGTAAGGATTTAACTACCTCTAATGTAGTTTCGCATTTTATGGTTCGGTCAATTGTTCGGATCTTATAGTCTCCCACTTCATTTTTGTTAGCGGTTAACTGCCCTTTTATACCTTCAATTTTTCTGGTCACTTCACTCATTCCATTGTCAGATTGCTGGCGCTGGATATCCCGCCCGCAGAAAGGCTTTGTACGGAACTTCCGGTTGCCATTGTTAAATTTAAATTTTCAAAACTATTTATCAAATCTTCCAGATTGTTTTAAAATTGATATTGTAATGTTTAATTTTAAAACTTGTCGTATTCTCTGTATCTTGAACTTAATTTTTTAAATTTTATGTAAAGACTTAGTGTTATTTTTATCTGCTTCAGTGTAGTTGTCCTGATTATCTTCTGTTGGGGTCTTCCTTCAATTGGTTTGTCTTAATTATTTTTTGGTCCACCTTTTTTATATTAAATTCTTAATTGGATTATTGCATTAATTGATTTCCAATTAAGTTTTTCCACGATCACTGTCACAGTAGTTAGATGTCGTTGGATTATTGTGGATGTTTTAATTTTTCACTAAAAATATGGCGGCGAGAGTTCCGTTTTATATTTAACTTATTATCGTTAATATTTATTTAGAACATTTAAGTACACCGCCCCACGTTGGGTGCCAATTTGTGGTGGTATAAATTATTTTAAAAAAATAATTTTTTATTTTTTAATTTTAATTTTAATATTTTTATTGGTGTTAAACTTTTTAACTTATAACTTTATTACAAGACACTTATTCTTCTCTAGTGTTTCATTTGTAAACCGTTCTTTCAATCTTCCCGAATCAGAATGATCTTAAAATTCAAAACTTTCTGAACTTTCGATAAAAGCTTTATGCTGAAATTATTCCACTGCATTGTGAAATTCAATTATGCTGATCGATGCAGTTTTTGATTGAAGCGCAATAAGTTGGCCGTGGCTTGGTCTCCAAGCGGAAGCTGTGTTTACGTTAAGTTTGGGTTGCTTATATTAGCGGGCAAGCGCTGGCAAAGGCAATGACAAAAACAAAAACAAAGGAAATGTCGACGAGATTGAGAATTGAATTTTGTTTCTAAACTGTGGAAGGGTACTATGTTTATGGGTTGGTTAATTTGTATGCAGAAGGCATTGACCACTTGAGCTGCAAAGCGCATGCTTAGCGTTCCCACGCTCCATATAAAATTTTCGAATATAGCTTTCGCGACAGTTTTTGCGCTCTTGTTAGCGACAGGTATGGTTACCAGATATTTTGTCAAATCACATATTAGTGTGTGGATGTAATCATTGGTGTCCACTATCACTATATCGAAAGCATTTATTGGGGTCTTTGTGTTAGTCATTGGGGTCATTGTGTGTGTCGTTGTTTTTGACATTTGGCATCTACGTATTTGGTATCTACGTATTTACATGACCAGTCATATTTTGCCAATAATGGTGTCTTTTTATTTTCGCTAGCGTTCTTGTAATGCCTGTATGACCTC
This sequence comes from Drosophila sechellia, assembly GCF_004382195.2. Lineage (NCBI taxonomy): Eukaryota > Metazoa > Arthropoda > Insecta > Diptera > Drosophilidae > Drosophila > Drosophila sechellia. Next base: position 21,346,026 of record NC_045949.1, on the reverse strand, counting down.
CTTGAATTGCAGTGTCATGAAATGTAGACAGTATTTATTGTATCTCTTTTTCATTTTGTATATTGGTCAGCGGCTGGAGTAGCGCTACTCTTCATGATTTCAATTTCTTGTTGCCCATATTTTTGAAAGCATCTATTTAAATGGATTCACAGATTTTTTCACTCGGTGCCAATTTGAGTTGGCTGATTTTAAGCATACCGGATTGCATTTCAAGCCTTTGGAAGAACTGACCTAAATCAAAAATTCCATTGGTATATAAATCGTCAACATCAATTCTTGCAATAACTTTATTTCCTCGTTTTAGTAAACAAATAGATTCAGTTATTCGCAAGGTCACTACTTTCCGTACTTCATCATTTGTTATGACTTTGTGTACGTTGGGCTTAGATACATTTTGGCAATAGTTCCTGTACAGTTTTCTTGTCTACTTTGTTGCCTGGTAGTGACTTTCAGGACTTTATGTTGCATGTCTTTGAGTTCCTTTATATTTATACGTGAGAGTGCGTCTGCTACAAAATTATCTTCCCCCCTTAGGTATTCTACTGTGAAGTCGTATTCTTCAAGCTCTAGCCGCATGCGAGTTAATTTAGAACTGGGATTAGTCATAGAAAATAGGTACGTTAATGGTCTGTGGTCCGTTTTAATGGTGAACTGTTTGCCATAAATGTATGGTCTAAAATGGGTAATTGCCCAATGAATTGCCGCTAGTTCTTGTTCCGTTGTACTCTTATTGCTTTCTCCTTTTGTAAATGAACGTGATGCATAAGCTATTGGGAGCTGAATCCCGTCAAGGTTCTGAGTTAGAACCGCTCCGCAAGCTTGTTTCCTAGCATCCGTTATAATGCAAAATTCTTAGCGAAAATCAGGATATTGTAATAGTGTGGGGTGCATACGATTTTCTTTAAGGTATTCGAATGCGTTCTGGCATTCGCTTGACCATTCAAAAGGGGCATTCTTTTTACATAATCTAGTTATGTGCCGTGAATAGTCGGCGAAGTTCCTTATAAATCGACGATAATAGTTGCAGAATGCTACAAATCGTCTTGCACTGTCCGCATCATGAGGGACAGGATAATTTCTGATGACGTCAAATTTCTTGTCATCTGGCAATACTCCTTTGTCGGTGCTATTACCATTAAGTCGTCCATATAAATGAATGCCTGAGAAGGTTATAAACCGGAGAATGATATAGTCATCATTCTCTGAAATGAATTTGGTGCTATTTTAAGACCAAATGGTAATCGCGTCAAGCGATATGAGCCATTGCTCGTTGAAAAAGATGTTATATTTCTTGAGTTTTCTTTAAGTTCTATTTGATAAAAGCCTGACATTAAGTCAAGACATGAAAAGGATTTAGCTCGACCAAGTTTATCCAAAAAGTCATAAGTAGAGTAAGTATATAGTAAGTAAGTATACGTATAAGTAGATTTTTATTGATTTGACGATAGTCAATTACTAATCGCAATTTCTTTTGTTCTGAGTTCGGTAATGATTTTTTCGGAACTAACAAGAGTGGGCTGTTGTACGCATATACAGACGGTTATACGATTTTGTCGTTTATTAATTTCCCTACTTTTTTGAATTTGTTCTATGCTTGAATATGTTCTATGTTCTATGTTTGAATATGGCTATGCGGGCTTCTGTAGTTTTTTATATAAATGGGTTCATCCTCTTTAAGTCTTAATGTTTGTTTATAAAAATGGTTTTTTGATATTGGTTTGGTTTCCAGTCCGAACACATCTGTATACTTTGTGCATAATTCGGATAATTGACTTTTAAATTGCTCTGGAAAATTTTTCTTTAGTTTTGAAAGTACTTCTTCGCCTCTAATTTTTGGATTGGTATTATGAATGTCATAGTCCTTTAGGCTTTCATATTGGATTTTGTTTACTTTGACCAATTGTATTTAGTATGTAAGAATTCAGAGTTACGGGACTCTTCAAAAAGTAACTCCTCCGAAGCGAGGGTAGATCTAACCGCAATTAAGACTCCACCTCCCCGCCTGGAGGGACGGTCAAACGTATATATAGTGTACATACCTGGGAAGACTTCGGAGTTAAGTATCTCCGGCTTTAACCAGGTCTCTGTGAGGGACGGTCAAACGTATATATAGTGTACATACCTGGGAAGACTTCGGAGTTAAGTATCTCCGGCTTTAACCAGGTCTCTGTGAGCACAATAATATGGGATGCAAATGAAAGACTATCACAATACAATTTGCATCCGGCCGAATGCTGACATTGCACACAAAGATGCACTGCAACATTGTCCCCGGCTAGCCTAATGCCGAGTCAGCATGTTCATTATGTTTACAATTAAGAACCTATGTACTTATGTATGAGATGGAAACCGAGTACTCAAGTAGCCTCTTTCTGACAATAAACTCCACTCTGGTTTTGAACTTCAAGAAAGTCGGTCGCAATTTATTGAAAGGCTTTATACCACATATATCTGCTGAAAGCTAAAAGCTCTCATACATATACACATCATATCATTGCAAAAGGCTCCACCCTCGAGTGCACGGACTTAACTCACGCGGTGGCTCCTGTGTCTATTAATATTTTGAGTTGTCTTTTAGTTTTTCTGTCTACCTTTGTTATATGAGGCATTCCTCTGTAGGGAGCTGATCTAAAAAATGGCCCTCGTTGATATTATTTAACCTGTTTTTTGAGCTGGCTGGTTGACTGTTCCCGTTGATTCCCGTTTATCGGGGGGTGTGTTTCGGACTGATTTACATTACCTGCGCTTGTGTTGTGTTTTTGCGCTGGGTATTGATTATAATTATTTCCTTGGAAATTATTATTAAAATTGTGTCGGCTATTATTATAATTCCACTGGCTGTTATTATTCCTAGGACGATTATAATTTTTATACGGACGAATTTGAACTCTTATGGAGCTGTCTACTTCCATAGGTGGTGGTGGTTGAACTTTGGAATTATTATTAAAATTCCACTTGTTATTCTATCCCAAGTTCCCGTTTTGCGGCCAATTATTATTTATTCAATTTGGTGTTTTATTATTCTGTCTAGAGGCAAATCTAAGGTAGTTTCCTTGATTTTTATTTTCATTCTTAAATCCATTATACCTATTTGCAAATTGAGCTCTAAAGTTGTTAGACTCTAATTCCTGACACTTTGCCAAAGCATTTGGCAAGTCTGGTGGAATAAGAGAGAAGAGTGTTTCTGAGATTTAACCGTTTAATCCAGAAATAAAAATATAAAAGCGTTGCTCCTAATTGTTTTATTTGTTTCCTTGGGTTTAACGCTGTCCTTTCCATAAGTCATTATAGTTTTATTTATGAGTAACGTCATTTTCTTGTTTACTTCGTTGTAGAATTCTGTAATGGTCATGCGTCCCTGTCTTAAGATGCTTAATTCTGATTCGAGTATATGTATTGGTCTTTTATCGTTATAAATAAAATCCAATCTGGAAAGAATTGCTTGAAAGTTTAAAACGGTACCATGGTTGGTTAGAGCATCGTGTGCTGCTCCCATGATTTTATTGCGTAGAATTGTTAAAGCTGTAAAATACTGTTCACTTTCAATTTTATATAGACTCATTGCGCTTTCTACCGCTTCTCTCCAGCCTACATATTGGGTTCATTCGCCTGTGAACTTTGGTAAGGATTTAACTACCTCTAATGTAGTTTCGCATTTTATGGTTCGGTCAATTGTTCGGATCTTATAGTCTCCCACTTCATTTTTGTTAGCGGTTAACTGCCCTTTTATACCTTCAATTTTTCTGGTCACTTCACTCATTCCATTGTCAGATTGCTGGCGCTGGATATCCCGCCCGCAGAAAGGCTTTGTACGGAACTTCCGGTTGCCATTGTTAAATTTAAATTTTCAAAACTATTTATCAAATCTTCCAGATTGTTTTAAAATTGATATTGTAATGTTTAATTTTAAAACTTGTCGTATTCTCTGTATCTTGAACTTAATTTTTTAAATTTTATGTAAAGACTTAGTGTTATTTTTATCTGCTTCAGTGTAGTTGTCCTGATTATCTTCTGTTGGGGTCTTCCTTCAATTGGTTTGTCTTAATTATTTTTTGGTCCACCTTTTTTATATTAAATTCTTAATTGGATTATTGCATTAATTGATTTCCAATTAAGTTTTTCCACGATCACTGTCACAGTAGTTAGATGTCGTTGGATTATTGTGGATGTTTTAATTTTTCACTAAAAATATGGCGGCGAGAGTTCCGTTTTATATTTAACTTATTATCGTTAATATTTATTTAGAACATTTAAGTACACCGCCCCACGTTGGGTGCCAATTTGTGGTGGTATAAATTATTTTAAAAAAATAATTTTTTATTTTTTAATTTTAATTTTAATATTTTTATTGGTGTTAAACTTTTTAACTTATAACTTTATTACAAGACACTTATTCTTCTCTAGTGTTTCATTTGTAAACCGTTCTTTCAATCTTCCCGAATCAGAATGATCTTAAAATTCAAAACTTTCTGAACTTTCGATAAAAGCTTTATGCTGAAATTATTCCACTGCATTGTGAAATTCAATTATGCTGATCGATGCAGTTTTTGATTGAAGCGCAATAAGTTGGCCGTGGCTTGGTCTCCAAGCGGAAGCTGTGTTTACGTTAAGTTTGGGTTGCTTATATTAGCGGGCAAGCGCTGGCAAAGGCAATGACAAAAACAAAAACAAAGGAAATGTCGACGAGATTGAGAATTGAATTTTGTTTCTAAACTGTGGAAGGGTACTATGTTTATGGGTTGGTTAATTTGTATGCAGAAGGCATTGACCACTTGAGCTGCAAAGCGCATGCTTAGCGTTCCCACGCTCCATATAAAATTTTCGAATATAGCTTTCGCGACAGTTTTTGCGCTCTTGTTAGCGACAGGTATGGTTACCAGATATTTTGTCAAATCACATATTAGTGTGTGGATGTAATCATTGGTGTCACTATATCGAAAGCATTTATTGGGGTCTTTGTGTTAGTCATTGGGGTCATTGTGTGTGTCGTTGTTTTTGACATTTGGCATCTACGTATTTGGTATCTACGTATTTACATGACCAGTCATATTTTGCCAATAATGGTGTCTTTTTATTTTCGCTAGCGTTCTTGTAATGCCTGTATGACCTCCTTGAATTGCAGTGTCATGAAATGTAGACAGTATTTATTGTATCTCTTTTTCATTTTGTATATTGGTCAGCGGCTGGAGTAGCGCTACTCTTCATGATTTCAATTTCTTGTTGCCCATATTTTTGAAAGCATCTATTTAAATGGATTCACAGATTTTTTCACTCGGTGCCAATTTGAGTTGGCTGATTTTAAGCATACCGGATTGCATTTCAAGCCTTTGGAAGAACTGACCTAAATCAAAAATTCCATTGGTATATAAATCGTCAACATCAATTCTTGCAATAACTTTATTTCCTCGTTTTAGTAAACAAATAGATTCAGTTATTCGCAAGGTCACTACTTTCCGTACTTCATCATTTGTTATGACTTTGTGTACGTTGGGCTTAGATACATTTTGGCAATAGTTCCTGTACAGTTTTCTTGTCTACTTTGTTGCCTGGTAGTGACTTTCAGGACTTTATGTTGCATGTCTTTGAGTTCCTTTATATTTATACGTGAGAGTGCGTCTGCTACAAAATTATCTTCCCCCCTTAGGTATTCTACTGTGAAGTCGTATTCTTCAAGCTCTAGCCGCATGCGAGTTAATTTAGAACTGGGATTAGTCATAGAAAATAGGTACGTTAATGGTCTGTGGTCCGTTTTAATGGTGAACTGTTTGCCATAAATGTATGGTCTAAAATGGGTAATTGCCCAATGAATTGCCGCTAGTTCTTGTTCCGTTGTACTCTTATTGCTTTCTCCTTTTGTAAATGAACGTGATGCATAAGCTATTGGGAGCTGAATCCCGTCAAGGTTCTGAGTTAGAACCGCTCCGCAAGCTTGTTTCCTAGCATCCGTTATAATGCAAAATTCTTAGCGAAAATCAGGATATTGTAATAGTGTGGGGTGCATACGATTTTCTTTAAGGTATTCGAATGCGTTCTGGCATTCGCTTGACCATTCAAAAGGGGCATTCTTTTTACATAATCTAGTTATGTGCCGTGAATAGTCGGCGAAGTTCCTTATAAATCGACGATAATAGTTGCAGAATGCTACAAATCGTCTTGCACTGTCCGCATCATGAGGGACAGGATAATTTCTGATGACGTCAAATTTCTTGTCATCTGGCAATACTCCTTTGTCGGTGCTATTACCATTAAGTCGTCCATATAAATGAATGCCTGAGAAGGTTATAAACCGGAGAATGATATAGTCATCATTCTCTGAAATGAATTTGGTGCTATTTTAAGACCAAATGGTAATCGCGTCAAGCGATATGAGCCATTGCTCGTTGAAAAAGATGTTATATTTCTTGAGTTTTCTTTAAGTTCTATTTGATAAAAGCCTGACATTAAGTCAAGACATGAAAAGGATTTAGCTCGACCAAGTTTATCCAAAAAGTCATAAGTAGAGTAAGTATATAGTAAGTAAGTATACGTATAAGTAGATTTTTATTGATTTGACGATAGTCAATTACTAATCGCAATTTCTTTTGTTCTGAGTTCGGTAATGATTTTTTCGGAACTAACAAGAGTGGGCTGTTGTACGCATATACAGACGGTTATACGATTTTGTCGTTTATTAATTTCCCTACTTTTTTGAATTTGTTCTATGCTTGAATATGTTCTATGTTCTATGTTTGAATATGGCTATGCGGGCTTCTGTAGTTTTTTATATAAATGGGTTCATCCTCTTTAAGTCTTAATGTTTGTTTATAAAAATGGTTTTTTGATATTGGTTTGGTTTCCAGTCCGAACACATCTGTATACTTTGTGCATAATTCGGATAATTGACTTTTAAATTGCTCTGGAAAATTTTTCTTTAGTTTTGAAAGTACTTCTTCGCCTCTAATTTTTGGATTGGTATTATGAATGTCATAGTCCTTTAGGCTTTCATATTGGATTTTGTTTACTTTGACCAATTGTATTTAGTATGTAAGAATTCAGAGTTACGGGACTCTTCAAAAAGTAACTCCTCCGAAGCGAGGGTAGATCTAACCGCAATTAAGACTCCACCTCCCCGCCTGGAGGGACGGTCAAACGTATATATAGTGTACATACCTGGGAAGACTTCGGAGTTAAGTATCTCCGGCTTTAACCAGGTCTCTGTGAGGGACGGTCAAACGTATATATAGTGTACATACCTGGGAAGACTTCGGAGTTAAGTATCTCCGGCTTTAACCAGGTCTCTGTGAGCACAATAATATGGGATGCAAATGAAAGACTATCACAATACAATTTGCTTAATTTGCTACGCAAGCCTCTAGTAAGGAGATATTAAGATTCGTTGTTATTTTTTTGAAGAGGAAGAAGATGAAGAGGCGGATGGTGCAGTGGTCTGGCCACGTGAGGGAAGTTTAATTCCCACGGGCCCCTTTTTCTTATTTTTGATCTTAGCTTCAAACTCTTTTACCACCATACTATCCGGCCAAAAATCACCCGAACATATGGACGAAAAGAGCTCGTTTGGGACAGTTATCTTGAAAGATGATATGTCCCTAGCGTAAGAGAAGTTAAATTTTTCCACTTTTATATTATCGGCTTTGGTTTTGTCTTGTATATAAGACAATACATCCGACGATGTTTGATCAGTGGAAAGCCGAGAAACAAAAATTTGTTTCTTTAGTGGAACCACCGCGAGGGGTTTTGGTGCTGCAGATTCTATTTCTGAAGCGCCAACTTGTGCCGGTAGTCCGGACTCAATGTTCCCTTGTGGTGGTAAACTAATCGAGACAGGTGGAATCACTGGTTGAGAAACCAGTGCAGACAATTCGGAATTTTTAGCAATCACAGGGTGGGGTCCATCCACAGCTGATTGATCGGATTGCTCCGAATCTTTTTTAGCTGCCGATATTAGCAACATATGCGGATTTGCTGCGATTGACAGCTGATCAGTTGTGGAGTCCTGTTGATCATTTGCCCGTGGTTGCGGGGCCTTAGGCAGCCTACCACCAGCGGCTTTTTTGCGCTTTGGAGATTCATCTAATAGCTTAAGGCCATTAAACTGTGAATTAAGCGCGAAAAGAAGATCATCGGCTCGACGAAAACTATCTCTAGCTACGCCAAAACTTTTGATCAGTTCTTTCAAGCCACCTTTAGTTTGGCGCATAAACGATTTCATCTCGTTCGCAACCACAAGACAAGCATCACAACAGTAATTTAGATTAAGATACCCTTTGCTATGTCATCACTTGTTCGGCCATTAAAACCAGCGCATTTAGTGTGCAGCATTCTATCACATAGCCAACAAATCATTTTTGGCTGCTCAGGTTTTATAAGCAGGCAGCAGTTTTTATAAAAGCAGACAACATTTACTATTTCCATATTTGTCTAAAATCAGACCACTGTGCAGGCGATCTGTTAAAAGAACCGAAGAACCAAGAACCGCTTAGAAATTTTAGATTTTGCGTGAGGGAGCGAAAGAGTGTGAGTGCGGGAGAATAGGTCCACAGTGCATGCAAAAAACAACACCAAATAGCACTACGAACAACGTAAAAAGGGAGAGCAAACAAAACACAAAGAAGAAAAATGAAAAGGATTTGTATATTTGTTTAAACTACTCCACAAACCACAAAGAATCACTCGCGAAGCGAACGTATCTTTAATAATTATGTTTACAATATATGATACTAAAAGATAATTATTAAAAACCTCGGCTGGTTTGACAAATACAAAATAAAAATCGGAGCTAAAAAAAAAACACGACCGTTCGCTTTTTGTAGTTCGCCGAATTGTAGTACTTTCAGTTTTATTGCCGTTTCTTTACCCAAGAGTGATTGTTTTCCATTTTTAATTACAAAGTACGGAGCAATTATTTCGGATCTGCGGCTCACAGACATGGCCGCATCAAAAATACAAATTACTTGCAGCAATTCGTCTGAAGCGTATCCTCTAAAATTATTGGAACAGTTTGGTCGGACGTCGAAGATTGTCGCTTTGTTGTTTTGCAGAAATGACCAATCTTTCGGACTAATGCCGCACTCAAATTAATTGTTGGGCGACTTCAAGTCTTGCGATGTTACCCTTTCCATTTCTTCTGATTTAAGCTGTGGACGCATTATTTCAGACTGTTTGTTGATTTCCTATTCTATCTGACAGATATCTATGATTTCAGATAAGCTATACTCCTTCTCTAGAAGTTTTCTCTAAGGCCTACGTTGGCCCATGTATCAATGATTTTATCTTTCAAGCAAATCTCCTCGATTTCAGCTTTAGTAGTTCCAAACTCGCATTTTTGAATTTGGTGACGTAACCACAATATAAACTTTGCAAAGGTCTCGCCATCCGTATGAGGCTTCAGCTCTCGAGCCAAGCGGACCATATATGACGGACTCATGGCACCTTGTGTGCTATTTGGTGTCCCGTTATGGTGTGACACCGCGGAACAAGTAGCTGCCAAGAGGCGACTAGCCTCCTCCCAGAGGCTAATTCTGCTTGGATGCCTCTCGGTTTGCCAAACAGAGTCCACAGTGGCACTGCAGGTACTTGGTGGAGCGCCTCCGCTTGACTTGCCTTGACATAGCTGGGCCTTGTCTAAGCTGGGAGCAGAGGAAAACTCGCATAGAGGAGTGCTTACTGCAGAGTTAGCAGAACAGATGGGACATAGGCTTATCCCATACGTCACTCTTGCCTATCGGGATCCAAGTTTTGGATTCTCGATGATGACGAGTTCCTCCTTACTGGGCATGGGTCGTTCAATGCATTTTTGCATTTAAATTTGACAAAATATGCCCTTCACCTTAAAAGTTCTTAGGCTTCAAATCTATATTATTTTTGATCGATTGGCACCATGTGAAAAATTCTTGTTTTGTATTGCCTTAACGTTATTATTATTCAAATATAGCTTAGAAATAGTAATAGCCGAATCTATGTACATAATCTGTACAAAATCTATACCAAAATAAATTTCACAAATGACTTTATATTAGAATATTTGTCATTAGAGTATTCAGTTTGCGACGTAAGAAAGATTTTGAGTTAGTTCATAAAGCAGGAAAGCATATGCAGCATGTGGATGCATTGAGCAGAAATACGAACATATTAGTGATAGAAACTAATAGTTTTGAAGATAATTTAATTATTATTGTCAAGCAAAAGATGAAAAGTTGAAAGATATTAGGAAAAAGTTAGAGAAAACGGAAGATAAAATTTTTGAAATGAGAAATGGTTTACTTTATAGGAAGGCAAATGGTGGAAGATTGTTGTTTTGTGTACCAGAAGAAATGGAAGAATAATTATTATATAAATATCAAAATGAATTAGGTCATTTAGGGAGAGATAAGGTTATAGATGCTATTGTTAAGACTTATTGGTTTTCGAATATGAAAGAAAAAGTTGTTAGGCATATAGGAAATTGTTTGAGATGTGTGGCATTTTCACCGAAGTCGGGAAAAGAAGAAGGGATGCTGCATAGCATCCCAAAGGGAAACGTGCCGTTTGAGATAATACATATCGATCATTATGGACCGGTAGATAATGGTAGAATAAAAAAACATCTGTTTGTAATAATAGATGGATTCACTAAATATGTTAGGTTATACGCAACAAAAACAACGAACACAAAGGAAGTAATTCTAGCTTTAAAGGATTATTTTAGATCATATAGCAGGCCGAAAGTTATAGTATCAGATAGGGGGACCTGTTTTACATCCGAAGATTTTGCAAAATGTATGGAGGAGTATAATATTAAACACATAAAGATAGCGACAGGTTCACCCCAGGCCAATGGACAGGTAGAAAGAGTCAATAGAATAGTAGGGCCTATGATAGCTAAATTAACAGACATTGAAAAGGGATTGCATTGGGATGCAGTTATTGAAGACGTAGAATTTTCTCTGAATAATACCAAACAAAGAAGTGTAGCGGAATCTCCCAGCAAGATGTTGTTTGGAATTGAACAAAAGGGAAAAGTTGTTGATGAATTAAGACTTAGAAGAGTTAGATAATGTTAGTTAAATTAAAGACCTGAAAGAAATTAGAAGAAAAGGATCGGAATCGCAATTAACAGCACAGAGGTATAATGAAAAAAGATATAATAATAAGAAAATAGAAAGTTCGCAGTACAAAGTAGGAGATTACATTATGGTTAAGAATTTCGATAGTACAGGAGGAGTTGCTAGAAAGCTAATACCTAAACATATGTAATAGAGAAGGTTTTGAAAAATGATAGGTTTTTAATTAAAGATGTTGAAGGTTTTCAATTGGCGCGCATATATCCATATCAAGGTGTCTGGAGTAGTCAAAATATTAAACATTGGATAGGGAGTAGAAAGTGAATTTGTCTAATTAAAGATAAGAAAAGTAAAAAAAAAATAGCGACTAAGAACAATGTAATAAGTATAAGTTCAAAATTTCGACAAGATCAGGTGATCTTAAATGTCAGGATGGTCGAATTGTAGTAGGCTAGAGGTACGCATACAAGTTATCCAACCCATGAACATAGCTCCCTTCCACAGTTTATAAACAAATTTCAATTTTCAATCTCGTCGGCATTTCCTTTGTCTTTGTTTTTGTCATTGCCTTTGCCAGCACTCAGCTACCCGCTAACATAAGCAACCCAAACTTAACGTAAACACAGCTTCCGTTTGGAGACCAAACCACGGCCAACTTATTGCGCATAAATCAAAAACTGCATCGATCAGCAGAATTTCACAAAAAGTGAAAAAGTTTATCACCGAATAAATGTTAAATAATAAAAAATAAAATTGATTTTTTTTAAATAAATAAAGAGTAACAATTTTAATTTACATAAGTTTAGTATAGCAACATAGTATATAAACATTAAGTGTATAAACATTAAGTCACGGTTCGCTTTCGGGTGGCATTCTCTCTGTTTCGCAACATCGGCTCTGTAGCAACAAGCATAGATGCAGATCGCTAACGGAGAGGGAGTCAGGCGAATGCTAAAGCTGGAAATGCAAAGTACCGAATAAACTGAAGAGGCTAAATCCTGCGTTCCTGTTTTATTTAAATAAGAGGGCTTATCGTACCCCTACAGGTAAAAGTAAGTTTATATGTGTGTTCCATTTGTATTTGTTGTTTAAGGTCATTCCTAGAATTTTTAAGAAAGTAACGGTAGGAATTTGGATGTTGTTTCAGCTTATCTGGCATGTGCAGTGTGCAGTGGTGTTTTCTGCATATGTGCAGGTGTTGGCATTTGGATAGGGATAGCGAAGCCCCTGAGTAAGAGCACCAATTTTCTATATCGTCAAATAGGTTGTCTAAGCTGAAGTTTGTATTTGTGTTTTTGTTGAAATTTTATAATAAGGAAGAAGTCGTCCGCGTATGCATTAAATTTAATTTCTTTATGTAGGGATATGATGTTGGAAATTTATTGAATGCTATGAGGAATAGTATCACGGATATGGGTGAACCTTGGGGGATTCCGTTGAATAGGGGTAATGGGTTTGATGTATGCGGACCGACGCGGACAGTTATTTTTCTGTTACTCATGAAGTTTTTAATGTATTTTATTATTTTGGGTCCCGTTTTCCATTCCTGCAATTGCTGGATTGTGGAGTGCACACCTACTCGATAGAAGACTCTTGAAAAATCAAGAGAGACGAGGGAGGTGTGCGTTTTTGACTTCGTTATGAGATAGTCTACATAGAGTAGACAGTCCGAAGTCGATTTGCCTTTTTTAAATCCGAATTGGTTGTCGTTGAAGTGGAGTGGGCGGAAAATCCTGGGGTGGTGGTTGCTGCGGCTGCTGCTGATTTTTTCCCTGAAATGAAACACTCGGGATCGACTTCACGAGAGTTCCGCTCTTTATTCGCGCACTTGTAACTTAAGACTACCTTAACATTAACAGTAGAAATACCGCGGGACCGCGGAGTGGTGAATACATTGCGGGAAGGGAGGAGAGCGAGAGAAGAGAAGGAGAGCGCGAGCAGCGGTGCTTGCGAGCCGTGGAGAAGCTTCGAGTAAAAGCATTGGCCGCTTACACTGCCGCTCAACTGTTTGCGCCCTTCTGGCGTGAACATTCTCCCCCCCCTTGCGTAGGCAAAGGTATCCCTGGCCGGCTAGACATCAGGATCGGCCTCTTCATTCCGTGCACGCTCCAGAAACGGTCCATCCGAACACCGTGTTCTGCGCGACGGGCAAGCCATCATCAATTTTTAGGAACCCCGGTTGGATCAAGTTGGCATATACATCTGATCCCAACACGAGGGAGATGGAGGCCGGCCGGTGGAAGCGCTCGTCCGCGAGACGAACACCGTCAAACTTGGCCCTGGCGGCGTCGCTCAGAGCTTGGATGGGTGTCCGGATCCTTAGGCTGGGTTCGACCTTCAGGACGACGTTGAGTCGGAAGGTGCTTGTTCGGGACCGGAGTGTCACCGAGCAGACCTCGTTGCCTCCCAGCCGGGCGATGGGCAGCCGGAACGCAGCCGCCAACGACCGGTCGATGCTGCTCACCGGCATGCATGGGTCGATCATGGCCCCGGTCTCGAAGGTCTTCGAGCCCGTGTCCAGCACGACGATGGCTGTAGGCAGAATGGGAACAGCCTTCTGCTGCCCCGTTGCCACCGCCGGAGACGCGACGGAGACCTTCGGACGCCGCTGATTGTTGGCGACTGGGGCTGGTGGTGGAATGCGGGAAATCCGGACCGGACGAGGTGCAGCGGGATGGCGCTCTCTGCGCGTCGGAGCTGGTAGCGCTGCTGGGGACGGAGCGGGACGGACCTCGTGCATGTGGAGTAGAGTGTGGTGGTCTCCTCCACACTTCTTGCATCCCTCTTGGCTTCGGCAGTCTCCTCCTGAGTGCTGATGGGCGAGGCAGTTCGAGCAGTACTTATTAATAAGTACTGCCCGAAGGCGCTTTTCAGCGCTCAGTTTGTGGAACCTCTTGCACTTCCGAAGAGGATGGATTCCAGAGCAGACTCGGCAGCGGTAGGATTTGATACCTCGAGTACGTCTGCTTTCCAACGACTGGGTGGCACGAGGTCGAGGAGCCATTATTGGAGGAAGTGAGTAAGTCTGCCAATAAAAGAAATGAAGAAGCTTAGTATGCGCCGACTACTATTTGGGCCCCGGAATGGGGGAAGTACCCTAATCCCTAGGAACGGAGGACTCTTTGTCCTCCATCGGTAGCAGAATAACCTTGTGGACAGGGCGTTTTATGGTGCCGCGAGACGTACGGATCTCGACGACTCGAATGCGGTCGTCGGCTCCTGGAAAGGCAGAAACGATTCTGCCGAGCCGCCATTCGTGCGGTGGTAGATTGTCCTCCTTGACAACTACCATATCGTCGGCTTGGAGATTCCTGGTCGGAAATTGCCATTTGCTTCGTTTATGGAGTTCTTTAAGATACTCCTCTTTCCACCGTGCACTAAACTGCTGATGTTGTGCCTTGAGGTGTTGCCATCGATTTATTATCGACTTGGCTTCGCCCTTTATCTCGGGTTCCGCCGTGGAAAGCAACGGCCCTCCAATAAGGAAATGGCCTGGTGTGAGGGCCAACAAATCTGAGGGATCTTCGGACATAGGGGAGAGGGGTCTAGAGTTGAGGCAGGCCTCAATCTTAGCGAGAAGTGTCGCCAGCTCCTCAAATGTATATTTGCGGGCTGAAGTCGATTTAAGGAACAGGGTTTTGAAGCTTTTCACCCCTGCTTCCCACAAACCCCCCATATGTGGAGCCCCTGGTGGGATGAATCGCCATACGAGTCCCTGATGGCTATATGCATCAGTCACGGACTCTTTGATGGCTTGGAGAAAGTCCCTGGAAATCAAAGTTGCCGCCCCCACAAAGGTCTTACCATTATCCGAATGGACCCGTTGAGGACAACCGCGCCTCGCTACGAAACGAGCAAAGGCCGCTAGAAATTTCTCGGTTGTTAGATCGGAAGTGGGTTCCAAATGGATAGCCTTCGTGGAAAAGCACACAAACACACAAACATATCCCTTCGTTATGAGACACGCTCTCCCTGTATAGTTTTTTATTTCGAACGGGCCGGCATAGTCGATACCCGTGTAGGTGAACGCCCTAGAGAAGGAGACTCTATCTGTCGGGAAATCGCCCATCAGCTGTGTTTGGAGTCTCTTCTTGTAAATCGTGCAAATCTTACAAGGATTGACCACAGCCTTCACCAGATTCTTGATTTTAGGAATCCAATACTTCGATCGGATCAGGCGTACGATCAATTGACTACCGCCATGAAGAGTAATCTGGTGAGTAAATTGGACGACAAGGCGCGACAGTCTACAGTTATAGGGGAGAATAATCGGATGACGTTCATCATATTGCAGGGTTTTGGAGGCAGTGAGACGGCCGCACGCCCTTAACAGGCCGTGTTGGTCAATGAACGGGAACAAATTCACCAACGGACTTGACACTGGAAGAGGCCTTTTCTCGGTCAGATGCTGAAGCTCTTGGCCATATGCTCTGCGCTGCGCAATGGAGGTCAGAGTTCGTTCTGCCCCTCGGATCTCTTCACTTGTAGGACGTGAGTTGGGCAAGAACGAACCTTTGCGGCAGCGTTTAAGGAAGCGTTGAACATAGACCAGAACTCGCAGGGCCTTGTCCAACTTGGAGAAACGCTCGAGAAAGTCGATGGACGGGGCCTTGACAAAATGCACTTTGACCGCGCGCTGCTCTAGCTCGGTCACTGGAAGAGTGTCACTTTGTGCTGGCCATAGCTCTCGTGGCCCTTGCAGCCACTCTGGTCCGTGCCACCAGAGATGGTTATCTGCCAATTCATGTAAGGATACGCCTCGACTGGCTAGATCGGCGGAGTTTTGTTCTGAGCGAACGTGTGCCCAACAGTCGACTGGCGTCGCCTGCGTGATCTTGGCAACTCTGTTGGCCACAAATGTGGTCCAGTTGCACGCAGGCTTTCGTAGCCAGGCTAAGACGATTGTGGAATCTGTCCAGCAGCGGATATTTGAACTGGCGGAGGGCATGTGCGGGAGGATTGCTGTCACCATTTCGGTTAACAGCATGGCACCACAGAGCTCTAGCCGAGGAAGGGAGACGGTTTTTACCGGGGCCACTCGTGTTTTGGCTGTAAGCAGGCGAGTCAGGATCTTTTGCCCCATCTCGACGCGGATGTATATCGCCGCTCCATAGGCTCTCTGAGACGCGTCACAGAAACCGTGGTGCTCTATGATTACCTCAGGCTGGTACCAGATCCATCTCGGAACGCGGATCTGGTTGAGGTCGGAATACTCGGCTAAAAACGATTGCCACCGCTGACACATTTCAGTGGGAAGCTTATCGTCCCAGCCTAAGTTTTGCAACCAAATCTCCTGCATGAACATTTTCGAACGGATTATGAACGGCGCGAGCCACCCGGCAGGATCGAACAACCTAGCGATTTGGGACAAAACTTCTCGCTTTGTATAGGAGGGTTCCACAACTATGTCTGGAGGAACGAAATAGAATTCGTCGGACTTTGCCCTCCACCGAATACCGAGCGTCTTGGCCGTGCTTTCGGCATCGATGTCGAGGAACTCGCTATGAAGGAGGTGTTCGGCCGGGACGTCTTTAAGGACGCCTTTGTTGTTCGAGGTCCACTTTCTCAGCGGAAACCCGGAGGCACTTAGGGCTGCTTGCAACTCTCGAATTGAACTTTGGGCTTCGATTACGGAATTCGCCCCTGCCAGAACGTCGTCGACGTACATGTGCTGCTGGATGATGCGGCTGGCATTTGGAAATGGCACTTGGATATCCTCTGCCAGCTGTTGCAAGACTCGAATGGCGAGGAAGGGGGCGCAGTTGACCCCGAAGGTAATTGTTTTTAATTCGAAGTCTCGGATATCTCCTTCCTTGTTTCGGAACAGAATTCTCTGAAACGGGGTATGTTTCGGATCGACCCAGATCTGACGATACATTTTCGTGATGTCTGCACTGAAGACGTATTGAAAATAACGCCATTTCAGGACCTGGATCGTTAGATCGGATTGTAGGACTGGACCAGCATGAAGAATATCATTTAAGCTGGTCCCATTTGCCGACGGACTTGAAGCGTTGAATACAACGCGAAGCTTTGTAGTGGTGCTTTCGGGCTTAACTACCGCGTGATGAGGAAGATGATACGATGGAGAATTGTGAGTCGGCGGAACTTCTTTCATATGACCCAGATCCAGGTACTCCTGGATCACGCTGTCATATTGCTCTTTTAATGGAAAGTCTCTTTTTAAACGATTTTCGTTTCTAAGAAACTGAGCTAGCGCAATGGACCTTGAATATCCTAAATCGGATCCGATATTCTCGGGATCCCGGAACGGGAGCGTCACCACGTATCTCCCGCTTGCGTCTTTTGTCGTTGTTTGGAGGAAGTTCCTTTCACAATAGGAGTCCGACTCTTTTACCATCTTTACTGGTAGATCCTCCACCTCCCAGAACTTGCTGAGAAGCGTGTCGAGCGTATCAGGGTCGCCTATTTCATGCACCTGGGTCGTGAAGGATGCGACCCGTTTCGGCTTGCCCTTGGAAATCGGCCCCGTTAGCACCCACCCGAAAATAGTTTCTTGGCCCAGGAGCGAGCCGCAAATATTTTGTCGGGTGCCATCCATCATTATGGATGGTAGAATGTCAGCCCCGATCAATACATCAATTTGAGAGCTCTCAAAAAAGGTAGGATCTGCCCAGCGGAGTGCGGGCAGGTCCTTCAAGGAATTCCGAGGGATCGGATAGGAGGGCAGTTTGCCTGAGAGCTCCGGAAGGACGTAAGCTTCAGTGTCTAACTGTAGACCTGGCTTAGTAGGAGAGCGAATCCCGAAGTGACACAGCTTCGAGGACTTCGCGGAGACTGAATGATTTAACCCGGAGACTTGGGTCTGGGTGTTGCGGAATGGCAACTTGATGAGGTTGAACAGGCGTTCTGAAATGAACGTGGCCTCGGATCCCGAGTCGATTAAGGCTCGGGCTCGGTAGCTCATCCCCAAATGGCACACGTCAATCATCGCTGTGCTCAGTAGGACGGCTGAAGTGCCGGACGCGAAAAAAGTTTGCACTGCTGAGGTGCCTGCCGATGCATTTCTGCTAGAGGGCCTCGGAAGTTGCTGTGTAGGGGGCGAGGTTGAGGAACTCGCGTTTTCGGAATTTGGGGGGCTGCGATGCAGCAGCGTATGGTGCCTGCCCTTACATGTAAAGCAGCTGTGCGTGCTTGTGCAGTCACGTAGCTGATGACCTCTGGCAAAACAATTCAGACATAGCTGCTTCTTTTTGATATACCCGGAGCGCGAGTCAACAGACATTTGAAGAAAACGCGGGCACAATCTTACCGGATGGTTCTCCTTCGAACATAAGTCACACCCTTTCTGTTTGGTGCTGACCTTTGTCTCGAAGGATTGAAGCCTTTTTGGAACTGCCTGAGTCGGTTTCATATCTTCGATGGCTTCCAATGTCCGATACCTTTCGCTCAGGAAGGCATTCATTTCTTCCCAAGCTGGGATCTCGGATTTAGCAGTTAGCGACTGTTCCCATAAGGACAGGGTCTGCTTGGGCAGTTTGCTCGCGCAAAGGAAAACCAAGATACAATCCCAGTTCTCTGTGGATACCTGGGAATGCTCTAGTGCTATTAAACACCCCTGAATCGTGGATTGTAGCTCTTTTAGAGCATGACCAGATTCTTGTGAAATTGAGCTCAAGTTAAAAAGAAGCTTGAGCTGGCTGTTGACTAAAAGTCGCTTATTTTGGAACCGATCTCGAAGCGCCTCCCAAGCCGAAGCAAAACCATCATTCGTGAGAGGAGATTTCGCCACGATGGCTTTTGCTTCGCCACTTGTTTTGGTAAGGAGGTGGAATAGCTTCTCGACCGGAGTCAACCTGGGGTTGTTTACGTAAATTGCCGTGAATAGGTCCCGGAAAGTGGGCCATCGGAGGTAGTCGCCATCGAAGACTTCCGTGTCGCATGGAGGTAAGCGGCAGCCGGACGAAATTAACGGCTGAGAGGGTGCTTGCGCGACTTGAGGCGTTGCTCTGTCGATTGTTTCGCCAATTTGTGCTGCACATGACTCGTATACTGAGTAGCAGTAGTCATATTTGGCCTGGAGAATAGGCACTGTGTCGAGGGATCCTTGTTGGGCCATTAGGTCAGAGCATGTTTCGTACTCTCTTTCCACTTTGTCCCATAAGGCTCGCACCTGTTGCAGACGGACTTGTAACGTGTGTAGGGACGGAGAGGCTTGATCAGGAGTGTTGATCTTCGCTTCGAAAAGGCTTACGCGATCGCTGACGGCGATGAATTTATGCAACGCTGCGTTTGCGGGCGTTGGCTGCTCAGAGGATGCCATTTTTCTTGTGTTAGAGCGTGTGACGCGGAGGAAATCAGTCCCGACAGCGGAGGGACTCTCGGATTTTCTCGATAGAGAAGACTCACTAGACGCTCGCGTCACTGGTCGGGAAATGACCAACCTAGGAGTTGTCTTCGAACTGGTCGATGGCAAACCCTTTGCTTTCGGAGTGGGAGTCGCGGGTTTGACCCTAGGACTAACGGACTTGGGTGCTGGCTTACCGCGAGTGGATAGCGGAGATTGCGGGTTGAACTTTTGTTCTTTTCCAGGTGCGGTGGTCTTTTTCTTGTCTCCCTCTAGGGGCATGCTCAGCTATGCCCTAAGAGAAGGAAGTCACGAAGGCCTGCACGCCGCAAACAAAAAAAGTGTGGAATTGAGAAAAAAAGAACAAGAACCAGACACAGAGGGCACCAAATCTGGATGGACAAAGGATCCCGTCGGAATTCGGGAGAAAGTTGCAATTGGGATCTGGAGATTGGAGCACGAAAGAAACAAAAATCGCAGTCTTTGTGAAATAAGGCCCAATAGATCTTCAATCAACTTGAAAAAAGCTTAAATGAAGCACAATATAGCTAAAATTCAGTGTGAAAAAAAAAAAATAGCTAGGAGGATTCACAAAAGAAAACCAACAGCTAGAGTGAAGTCCACAAGAAGATATAGCTATATTGGTGGTCCAGAAAAACAATAGCTCAAATTTATATAAAAAAAAAAAACTATGAATTGCAATTTTTGAAAAAATTGCTAAAAAATTGCTACCAGCTGGAGTCTGGAAAATAGCCAAGGATTTATAAAAAATCGCTATCGACTGGAAATCCCAAAAAATCGCTAATATATAGAAAATGGCTAGAAAATAGCTAGAAAATAGCTAGAAATTGGCTAGCTAATAGTTAGCTATAGCTAGAAAATTCAAGTTTAAATTTATAAAAATAGCTACCGGCTGGAGTCTGGAAAATTGCCAAGGATTTATAAAAAATCGCTATCGACTGGAAAACCCGAAAAAAATAGCTAATATATGGAAAATAGCTAGAAAATTCAAGTTTAAATTTATCAAAATAGCTACCGGCTGGAGTCTGGAAAATTGCCAAGGATTTATAAAAAATCGCTATCGACTGGAAAACCCGAAAAAAATAGCTAATATATGGAAAATAGCTAGAAAATTCAAGTTTAAATTTATAAAAATAGCTACCGGATTTAGGACCACAATTTTATTATTTTAATTTAGTAACCAGAAATGGGAGCCAGAAATAGCTTGTAAAAAAAAAATTATTATTTGGGTTAAATAATTATTAAATAATAATTATTAAATAATAATCAATAATAATAATAATTAAAACAATCGTTTATTTCCCTTTTTTTTTTGTATTAAATTATTTATTTTTAAATTTTATCGTCGGACTTATTTATTTTATTTTATGTCTCGACAATAGGGTATTCTCTCGTCGCTATGCGCTGGTTTTTGTCAGGGCAATAACGAACAAAGAGGAGACGAAAGACCTTGCACTTGGAAAGTCTGCGTAAGTCGCGACTGTGTGTATGTCAATATCGTTGGAAGCTAGGTCTGACAATGGATATGTCGTAATGTATGTATATGGCTATGTATATTTGTGTGTATGTGAACTTTATTTGGGATATTTTGTATGTGAATATATTTGGTGAATATATGTATGTATATATTTAATTTACAATAATTATATATTTAATATATATGTGTATATTTAATTTAATTTAATTGTATTTGTGGATTGTATTTTATTGAGGCACACACAAAAAAAACAGCAGTTTAGCAGCGGACGATAACAGTGAATTTTGGACAGTGTATATATGTGTGTACATGCGCTTGGATATCAGCGGAGCACCGTAATTAGGAGGCCGGTATTGGCAAAGTGCTTGTTTATGCACTTAAAAAAAAGTAATCACGGTGGCTGGGCGCATGTACTTATATATTTTCACTTTTCACTTGATACGGATGGACGGAAAGAATAAACGCCGTTGGAAAAACGAAAATGGCGACCACGGACGGAATAGGATTTAAAGCCGTACTTATCTTGAATTTTCCGCAAGGAGCGCTGACAGGATCAGAGCTCATCCGGCTCGAAGGACCATGAAGTGGAGTGGGCGGAAAATCCTGGGGTGGTGGTTGCTGCGGCTGCTGCTGATTTTTTCCCTGAAATGAAACACTCGGGATCGACTTCACGAGAGTTCCGCTCTTTATTCGCGCACTTGTAACTTAAGACTACCTTAACATTAACAGTAGAAATACCGCGGGACCGCGGAGTGGTGAATACATTGCGGGAAGGGAGGAGAGCGAGAGAGCATTGGCCGCTTACACTGCCGCTCAACTGTTTGCGCCCTTCTGGCGTGAACAGTCGTTAATGAGATTCTTGTATGTCACTAGCCACCAGAGTCTTCTTTTCGCTATTATTTTATCAAGTGTTTTTGCTATACATCAGTTGAGAGATGGGTCGGTATGAGGAAGTTTTCGTTTTGTTGGTGTTT
This sequence comes from Drosophila sechellia, assembly GCF_004382195.2. Lineage (NCBI taxonomy): Eukaryota > Metazoa > Arthropoda > Insecta > Diptera > Drosophilidae > Drosophila > Drosophila sechellia. The sequence continues at coordinate 21,324,207 of NC_045949.1, read as the reverse complement.
GGCTTGAGGATTGGGATGATTAGGCTTGTTTGTAGGCTTGTGGTAAGTGGCTATTGAATATTTCATTAAATAGTTTTGTTATTCTGTTTTTTGTTGAGTGGGAGCTATTTTTGATCATTTGATAAGAGATTCTACTAAGTCCTGGAGCACATCCTTTTAATGTTTGTAGGGCTGAGCCAAGATCGAGATAAGTTATGTTTTCTTCTATGGTTTGGGCTATTGGAGAGGGGGTATAGTGAGGTAGGTTATTTCTATAATTATTGTTCCGGAACTCCTCTAAAAAGTTCCAGTCGCCGGAGAGGTCAGAAAAGTGTTGTGCGAATATGTTAGCAATTTCGTTGCTAGCCAATGTAGTCTCATTGTTTTCTGCGTTAGTGATGGCATGAATTTGTTTTACTGGGTTAAGTCCGCAGAAGCGTCTTATATTGGCCCATATTTTGGATGAGGGAGTAGTGGGTTGGATGGTTGAGGTGAAAGAGGTGGAAGCTTCTTTTTTCCTCTTTATTAGTTCGAATCTAAATTTTTCGTTTATGCGTATATGGTCTAAAATGTTGTATACAGTAATTGTGCGGTTTAATTTTTTCCAGGCAAGTTGTTTTTATTTTCGTAATTGGTCGAGGTGTTTATTCCACCATGTAACCCTGTATGGATGTGTGTTAGGTGAGGTTTGTGGGATGGAGAGGTTTGCGCTATAAAGAATAATTCTATTGATTAGAGTGGCATCTTTGTTTACGTTGTGGGAGGTGGGGTAAGTGAGTTGAACTGTTCCCAATTCGCTTCTTTGAGTTTGAAAAAGGGTCATTTGAAGGATAATAGATGTTGTGATAATAGGGAAATGGTCGCTACCTTGAAGATCGTTTAGTATATTCCACTTGGCGTGGGGGGCTAGGATTGGAGAACAGAGTGTGAGGTCTATGTGTGTGTATGTATTGCGTTTTTTTTTTTAATTCGTTTATTGAACCATTGAACCCTAGCGTATTTATCGCACGAGAAGAAAACGTGCTCAGCTTTTTCGCTCCGTCCACTTCCGCACCGTGGGCAATCATCCGCCTCCTCGTGTCCAAAGCGCTTCAGGTAGCTGCGAAAGCAACCGTGCCCGCTGATCAGCTGCGTTAGGTGGAACGTTATTTCGCCATTCTTCCCTTCTAGCCACGGCTTGAGGTTGGGTATCAGCTGCTGCGTCCAGCGACCCTTAAGCTCGTTGTTCCACCTGTGCTGCCATGTCTCCAGGGTTTGCTGCCTTGCTTCAGCTCGTATTGCCCTTTTGACGCAGGGGGGCAGCAGAGGCTTCGACCGTCGGTTTGGTTGAAGACCACTTTGTTTTCCTGCGCTAACAGGTCTAGAGGCGGTATTCCTGTGATCACCAATGCTGCCGCGTTGGACACTGTTCTGAAGGCGCAGCAGATACGTAGTGCCGACAGTCTGTGGGTAGCATTTAGGCCCTGAACGAAGCTTTCGGTTCCAAGCGTTTTTGCCCACACCGGGGCGGCATATAGCATGGTCGCTCGGGTGACGCTCGTCAGCAGCCTTCTACTCGCCTGTTTTGGGGCTCGGGTGTTCAACATTATGGTTGATAGCTCCCGATTTACTCCTGCTGCTTTCGAGCTAGCGCAGGCTACGTGTTCGCGGAACGAAAGCCTGGTGTCTATCATGACTCCCAGGTACTTAATTGCCCGGGAGGAGGACACCGTGGTACCGCCTACTTCGACAGTGGCCGTCTCCACTGCCTTCCTTGAGCTAATCAGGACAACCTCAGTCTTCTCCGGCGCCAGCTCTAGCCCCATTGAACTGAGCCAAGGTTCAATGGCCCTGATGTTTTGGTTACACCTTTCCTCGGCCTTGCCGGGATGCTTGTCAACCACGAGCAAGGCCTCGTCGTCCGCGAAGCCTACGATCTCGCTCCTCCCGACCAGCGGTAGGCGAAGTATCCCGTCGTACATGGTGCTCTACAGAAGCTGGCCGAGAACCGAGCCTTGCGGGACTCCACCGGTGACCTGGTGCCGGAAGACTCCTTCCGACGACTCGCACAGTAGGACCCGATCAGAAAAATAGCTGCGGATGATCCTGGCTAGGTAGGCTGGGACGCTGAAGCCAATTAGTGCTTCTAGGATCCGGTCCCATCTCGCTGTGATGAAGGCGTTCCTGATGTCTAGTGTGACCATGAGGCAGTACTCTTTGCTACCCCCCTTCCATCTGGTGCGCTCGATTGCTTGGGCCGCTACTTCGACCACTCTGTTGACAGCGTCGACGGTGGACCGCGCTTTCCTGAATCCAAGCTGGGACCGTGAGAGGTCACTCGCGTCGGCAATAGCCCTCTCTAGCCGAGTGCACACCAGTTTCTCCAGGAGCTTGCCAGTTCCATCGATGAGGAATATTGGCCGGAACGATGAAGGCTCCTCGGGTGGCTTCCATGGTTTTGGGAGGAGCAGTAGCTTTTGAATTTTCTAGCAACTCGGAAAAACTCCTTCCGACAGGCACTTGGTGAATGCCTTCGCAAACGAGTCTGGCTGGAGGTAGAGAGCAAGCCGAAGCGCCCTGATCGGGATGCCGTCGGGCCCGGGGGCCTTGCCGTCCTTCAGCAGTTTTGCCAGCTCCAGGATCTCTTCACTGCTGACCGTGGCGTCGGTTTCGACGTGGTCCCCTGTGACTGGGTCGGCGGGGTGTAACGCATCCATCACAGGGAACAGATGTTCCGCAACACTGTGGAACATCGCTGGGTCCAGTAGCTTGGGAGTCCTTGTGTGTCCTTGTGAGTCCTTCTTGACCACCACCTTAAAGGCACTTCCCCATGGGTCGCTGTCGGCTGAATCGCATAGGTCGAGGAATCATTTGGTACGGCGACCCGCTAGTGAAGGTGAGGTCCACCACAGAGCCCAGTCCGACGCGCCTGAACGAGTGCCGGTTTCCATGGTTTAGAAGAGCCAGGTCCAACGTCGCGAATGCCTCCAGCACCATCCTGCCTCTCGCGTTGGTGGTTGAACTGCCCCAGCTCTCTGACCATGCGTCGAAGACGCCCGCTATGAGAACCTTGGTGCGGCCTCTAGCATCCGCTGCCAGTCTATCCAGTGCCCGGCTGAATGCGATTAGGGTCAGGCTGGGAGCTAGGTATACGCTGTACACCCACCATCTGCCTACCCTAGCCCTAACAAGTCCTATGTCCGAAAGAACATCGGTTAATTGCTCGGCTTCTCTGCTGCACCTCCAGATCGTTGCTTTCTTGGTGCGGTCGAAAGCCCAGTCTGGGCTAGCCGCCGTCCGGTATGGCTCGCTAAGTAGCGCAAGCTCCTCTCTGCGTTCACGCACCGCCTGCACCAGCAGGTCTTGGGCTGCCGTGCAGTGATTCAGGTTTAGCTGAATCAGACGCATCATTGCAGTGCCTTTGGTGCTCCTTTGCCCGCCAATGGGCACTTCCGGGTCCCCCTCTGCTTGCGCACAAGAAGCACTTAGCTTCGTTAGGGCAGTCAGCGGCCTTGTGTCCCGCGGTCCCACATCTGAAGCAGCACTGGCTTGTGTCAAAGGTGCAGAAGCACCGCTATGTGCCCTTCTTCCAGACATCTGAAGCATCTTTGGCGTGGCTCCAGCTCCTTGATCAGGCATTGGGACCATCCTACCCTCAGCTTGCCACGCTTGATCAGCGGGTCCGCCAGATTGGATGGGACTGCTATTACCGCAGTCTTCCCTCCCTACTGCGTTTGCCGGAGGCTCTTGTATGTATTGTGTGTTGAAAAGTGTGTGGGAGATTTGTCGTTTAAGAGAATAAGGAGCTTGTTGTCAATGAATCTTTGAGTTATTTTTCCTGGTGTATTTGTTGTTGGGGAGCCCCAGGATGGGTGCCATCCATTAAAATCTCCCGTAATTAGAGAGGGTGTTTGTTGTATGTTAAATATGTTATGGAGTGTCTGGAGAAATGTATGTGGCAAATATGTTTAATTTAAGTTTAGATTCTATATGTATGACTATTGCTTCTATATCGATTAATTATGTTGAGGACAGTATACTGTATTGACTTATGCTACGCCCCCAAATCTGTTGGTGGCAATATTTGTTAATAGTTTGTAGTTTATTGGGGTTGGAATGTTATTAGTGTATTGTATGTGGGTTTCTTGGAGGGAAATTATGTGAGGGGAGTATTTTTTGATTAGAATAAGGAGTTGGCTGTAGTTGTTTACATATCCTTTTAAATTCCATTGGATTATAGTTAGTGACATTTGTGAGAAAATTAAAGCTTATAACTTACTTAAAGGTAGTGTTAACGGTTTAGGTTTTGTGTAGAGTTTAAGGTTCTATATGGATTCGCTGTCGCTGTTGTTAGTGTGCTTTTTTTTGTTTAGAGCTTTGGCATTTAGTTTCGATTCTTTAAGATTTATGGATAGGTTATTGGACTTATCTTTCGGGAAGAGTTGTGATGAGTATGGCGTAAATGGTTTTCTGGTAGGTGTGTAGTCGGTATCCATGTCTTCTAGTTTGTCGTAGCTGTGGTGGTGATGGTTTTGGTGTGGTTGGTTAGATAGTAAGGTTGTTTTGGCTGGTTCAGTTGTTGGTGTCTTAGATGAAGTGTTTTGTGCTGCTGATGTGGGTATGTGGTGCGGATTTTGGTGTTGTGATTGGGTTGTATTTGTGTGAATATTAGGTGACAGTGTCCTCTGGGTTGTGCCGTTTGTAAGTGTTTTGGCATAGGTGTTTTTCGTTTGGAAACCGTGACGTTCGAAATATATGTGTTGGGCAGTTTTATGGTCAACTTTTTGTGTAGTTTTAATGGCTGTTAATTCCTGTTTTTTTATGAACGTAGGGCATATACGGTCAATTGGGCTGTGTTGATGGTCAAGTTCTGGGTTATTTCGGCAATTTAATCAGTTCTTTTCGTTTGTGCATTTTTCTTCGTCGCTTGTGTGTTTTATTTCTGAGCAATTGATGCAAGTTTCTACACTTTTGCATATGGGTGTTGGATGACCGAAGCGGAGGCATTTTTTGCATCGATGTGGGAGTGGGATACAGTCTCGTACTCGGACTGTTTCGTAACCGATTCGTACCATCTCGGGGACCTTATGCGATTCAAAGGTTATAATTATTAGTCCAGTTTCAACTGAGGTGATGTTGTTGGTATCAGAGTTAGAGTTGGGGTTTTGCCGTTTCATTATTTTTTTAACTTCAGATACTTTTTGTGGTTTTAGTTCTTGTAGAATTTTGTTTTCGTCGATGTGTCTATGGTCGTTACAGTAAATAACTCCCTTATTATTATATATTATATTCTTTGGTTCTTTATTGACGTCTTTAAGGGGCATGTCCTCGTTGGTATCTCCCAGCAAAGCGAATCTATTGTTATTTGCCGGCGCTTCATTGTTGATCAAGGTAGTATTGTCGCGTATATTTTTCGGCTGTGCTGTGCAGCAGTACCGTTTCGCTGTCTCAGTAAGAGCGTTTGCAGCCAACGGCGAAGTAGAGCGGGCTGTCGGTATTGCTCCAGTTGTTGTTGTTGCAGATAGCGGGGCTTGTGTCGGAGCTAGAACTGCGGGAGAGCCAGAGCGCGCTCTTTCTTGATTTGTTGGTACAAGAAGGTTCGTTGAGTTATGGGTTATTTTTTTTATTATTTTTATTATTAAATTATTTAAGTATTGTTTTTTTTTTTCTTTTTTAAGATAAAGAATTACAATATACATTTGAGCGATCTTGCATTGCATAGAGGGTCTCTTTCGCTTTCAGACCAAATATTTATTTTATATTATTAACCGTTAACAGTATAGATATATATAATATATATATAATATATATATAATATATGTAACGAAAGTTATCGATATGCGATAATCGATAATCATCGCAAAGGGTAGCGTCGTGAGCGCAGGCAGAAGTGGAAGAAGGAGTTATAAGAAAAAGGACAAGCATAGAAGCATAGAGTCAGTCGAAAAAGAAAAAAGCGAGTTGAAAGTTGTGCAGTAAAAAGATCGTCAAGCCGAAAGTTGTCGTGTCCGGAGTATGTCGTATGTCCGGAGATCAATAAGTGTTGGTACGAGTCATCTTTTTATTAAATACCAAATGTAATAAGCGAACTATTATAATATCAAAATATTACTAAGATAAACAATTGTGCTAAACAATAAATATCCTACATTTGGGGCTCAAGCAGTAAAACAATAAAAAGTTGACCCATTTGTAAAGTGCAGAAAGTTGAACAGTTGTGGAATTACGTCAACAGTGCCAAATATAAAGTTGCAAATAAAAAGTTCTGAAATTTCGCAAGTTGGTTGGCGTCGGTCGGAAATTCCTAGAAGCGTGCAAATACGAAAGCATGAGTGAGGAGGAGAGAAAGGGACAGCGATATGGTGCTGTTACAAGGTCGTCGGCTAAGCGAGGAGACAAAAATGAGATGCAGAAGAGCAGACCAAATAAAAGAGATGCAAGCAGAACAACGAATAATTCAGTTGCTTACTCTTAAGATTTAAGCTGATGAATTTACCCAGAAAGAGCCGAAAGTAACTGCAGACAATTTTGCAAAAATTGTACCCGACTTCGATGGCGTCAGTATCCCAGTGGATATTTGGCTTGAAAATTTTGAGCAGAATGCGGATGCATATGAGCTTACGGAAAAACAACGACATGTGCAGGCACGAGGAAAAATGGTGAAAAGGACCAAGTTGTTTCTGGAATCAGAGTTGGTGAAGAAGTTGGAAGAAGAGCGACGAAAGCATGCATTGTAGCGCTTGGACAAGTCGATGTTGAGTCTATTATCGCTTATATAGTTGACGGGCTGCATTTTAAAAGCGAGTTCAAATTTGCATTGTACGGCAGCAAATCATACCGCGAACTATTGGAAAAATATATAACCGATGGAAAAAGTATCTGTTGTTACAACTGCGGCTCTAATGAATGTTTTTGCAAGGCAGAAACAAAATGTTTTAAATGTGCAGACAGCGGTCATATATCTTCAAATTGTCCACGAGCTGTAAAAAATGTTCAAGTCATAAAAGATACTAAGCGCTTGAAAGTAGTTTTGCTGAACGGTACAGAGGTCGCCTGCCTTGTGAACGCAGGATCCGATGTGTCAATCGTATGTCAGTCTTTGTACAATAAACTTCAAAGTGCTGAGATGCAGAAGTGTTATTCCCTTCTACGAGGCCTTAGAAATACTAAGACGCAGCCGCTGGGTTCATTTATGGACAGAGTACACGTGGACGGGATCGAAGCCATATAAAAGTTTGTTGTGATACCAAACAATCACATCGAGAACGACGTAATAATTGTCTTTGACTTTGCAGCGCAGTTCTGCGTGACTTTGAATGACGGAGAATTCATCTTTACAAAGGCGTCAGCGCGGCCGGGATGCGCTGAATTAAAAGAGCTAAGTATGTACAATATTGTTGAGACTGGTAGTAACATATATGCTTCTCCACAGTATAAGCCGATGATCGAGTCAATGATAGCAGAGTACAAGCCAGCCAAAAACAACGCTGAATGCCCATTTCGTCATCAACCAAGCCGTCACTCAGCTGTGGAATCCGAGTCGATCAGAAAAGAAGTTGACGTCTGGTTGCAGGATGGCATTGTGCGCAAATCTTCATTGAACTCTGCCAGTCGAGTCGTCGTGGTCAAGAAGAAGGATGGCACGGACAGAATCTGCGTTGACTTTCGTCAATTAAATAGTATGGTACTTAAGGACTGCTTCCCAGTGCCACGCATGGATGATGTGCTGTTTTGTGCAAATGATGTGCAAATGTATTCGTAGTTATGGATCTGGAGAATAGCTTCCTCCACGTACCAATTGAGGAGTCCATCCGCAAGTTTACAGCGTTCATAACCAAGAATTCAATTTTTGAATTCAATCGATCGCCGTATGGTTTTTGCAAGTCGCCGGCTGTTTTCAATCGTTTTGTCAGTTACGTATTTGAAGACTTGATTATGCAGGACGTACTTTAGTTGTACATTGACGACATTATCATATACGCAAACACAAACGAGGAATGCATGTCAAACTTGAGAGCAGTTCCAAATCAAGCAGCCAAATTTAATCTAAAAATCAAATGGAGTAAGTGCCACTTTCTTAAGGACAGAATTGACTTATGGGCAAGATTCGACTAGGACAAGAGAAGACGCAAGCTGTGCAGAGGTTCAAATGTCCAAAGAACATAAAAGGCGTCCAATCTTTTTTGGGGTTGACCGGATTTTTCCGCAAATTCATTCCGAATTACGCTCAGATCGCTCGCCCATTAACTAACTTGTTAAAAAAAGACGTGGTTTTTAAGATGAAGGCAGAAGAACTAAACGCTATAAGCTGCCTAAAAAATGCTTTGCCATCAGAACCTGTACTAAGCATATACTGTCGAGAGGCGCCAACTGAACTACATACTGACGCGTCCAAGGATGGATTTGGTGCAGTATTGACACGGGAGTTTGACAAGCAGCAGCGTCCAGTATTTTATTGGAGCAACAATTCGTCGCAGAGCGATTCAAAGCGCCACAGCTACATTCTGTAGGTTAAAGCAGCGTATCTTGCCGTGCAAAAATTACGCTACTACCTGCTAGGCGTACATTTAAAGTTGGTGACAGATTGCGTTGCTTTTTCGCAAACAATAAGAAAAAAAGATGTGCCGCGAGAAGTTGCACAGTGGATACTTGCTCTGCAGGACTTTAATTTCGAAGTCGAGCATCGCTCCGGCAGTAGGATGAAGCACGTTGACAGTCTCAGCCGATATCCACAAGATGTTTTTGCCATAACTTCAGAAGTTGCAGCTAGATTAAAAGTTGCCCAGGAAAAGGATAACTACATTAAAGCTATAGCAGAAATATTAAAATTGCAGCCGTATGAAAATTTTAAGCTGAAAGGTGGAGTTGTATACAAAACCATGAACGGCAGTGACTTGTTGGTTGTACCCAAAGTAATGGAGTATGAAGTTATAGCGGATGCACACAGTGTTGGCCATTTTGCATTGCAAAAAAAATTCACACACTACAGCAGCAGTTCTGGATACCACATTTGGAGCGAAAAGTAGCCCAGCTGATTAACACTTGCGTCAAGTGCATTATTGTCAACAAGAAGTTGGGAAAGCCAGAAGGATTTTTGAACTGCATTGAAAAGGGAGATAAGCCACTTAATACCCTCCACATCGATCACTTGGGGCCCATGGATTCAACGTCAAAGGGATACAAATACATATTGGCGTATCGTAGATGGGTTTTCCAAATTCGTATGGCTTTTCACCACAAAGAGCACCGACACCGATGAAGTTGTAAAAAAATTGGAGGAATGTTCTAATATTTTTGGTCAGCCCTTACGCATTATCAGTGACAGGGGCATGGCATTTACCTCAAACAGATTTGAAGAATATACCACGTCAAATGATATTGAACACGTTTGGACAACAACAGGAGTTGCTCGCGGCAACGGTCAGATAGCGCGAGTCAACAGATGCATTCTATCAATAATCAGCAAGTTATCAATTGATGGCACTTCAAAGTGGTACAAGCTTGTATCCCAAGTGCAGAAAGCAATCAATGCCCATGTTCATTGCTCCACAAAGAATACGTCATTTCAAGTAATGTTTGGAGTAAACATGAGGAATAAGGTTAGTGACAATATACTAACTACTCTAGAAGAAGAGCTGGTGACAGACTTCGACGCCGAGAGAACTGAATTACGGAAGGAAGTAAAAACACATATTCAGCAGGCGCAGCAAAAGTATAAGGACGGCTATGATCGCAAACGCAAGGGCGAGCGTACATATAAAGAAGGAGATCTGGTGGCTATTAAACGAACTCAGTTTGTGACTGGCAAAAAACTAGCTAGCAGTTTTCTCGGGCCATATGAAGTAACTAAAGTAAAAAGAAAGGCCCTACAATAACCGCAGAAAATATGAAGTTATGGAAGTACGCGGCTACAAATGAAGATCTACGGTCGTCTGGGTCAGACGACAGTGATCAGGATGCCCGATAGTTATCGATATCCGATGATCGATAATCATCGCAAAGGGTAGAGTCTTGAGCGCAGGCAGAAGTGGAAGAAGGAGTTATAAGAAAAAGGACAAGCATAGAGTCAGTCGAAGAAGAACAAAGTGAGTTGAAAGTTGTGCAGTAAAAAGCCGAAAGTTGTCGTGTCCGGAGTAAGACAAAGTTGTGTAGTCGTCGTATGTCCGGAGATTAAGAAGTGTTGGCACGAGTCATATATAGTAAGATTGTGGTTTTATTTTTGAGTCGAACTAATGTCCCGTCAGTTGACTAAGGACAACGCCAAGAAATAAAAAATAGTTTTTAGGAGAAATAGTTTCACGACTTTATTCTTTAGATCTCAGCTTAAGACTAAAAATCAAATGCAAATTGGATTGAGGAGAAGCCTCAGTATTTGAACAATATTTGTATTTCGGGAGAGTCTCGCTCTTGGGTTCTTAGGATTAGGAAGTGTTGAAAGAGGGCAGTCAAATCTGCTTAGGTCAGGCTTTAGGATGTTTACAAGAACGGCTGCGCTGCCAAAGATAAACGAATGCTGCGCAGCTGGGATACATTATGGAAAATTACTAGAGTGCATTCCTGTTTTCTTTGAAATAATAGAAGTGGCTGGTTTGGACCACCCAAATACGTCACTATATATATTTACGAATTCAGACCGAGTGTTTAATAAAAAAAGAACACAGGAGGTTTTTTTTATTTATTATTAAACGTGTTGTTATTTCCAATAAAGGAAGAACTAGAGCCTTTGGATTATCACTAGGTTGGATAATGGACTTCGAGGTTGAAGTGGGCTTAGCAGTGTTATCGCGATTGATAAAGTACTCAGAACTGAACTTATGTATGGGGACATGTTTGGGTTTATATAGGCGGATTGGGATAGCTTAAGAGCGAAGTTTAAGAGAATAAAGTTATCAACGTTTATTCTCCCGCGATTGCGTGGGCGGAAGTTTTTGTTATTTCAGTTGGCTCGCCAAGTGCTCGAATGTTTAGGGGACGTGGACATTGGCTCGCCCCAGAGTCTAGACTTTGGACTTCGGACTTTTGCACTTTGCTGTGCGTAAATGAAAGCTAAGCATAATCGAAGGGCTCTCGTTCTTTGACTACATTTCGTACTTAGACATTAATGTGTGTGTGTGATTGTATACAATAGTGTGTGTGGTTGTGATTGGGGAGTTGTGGGTGTTGATATGTTACTTCCCCATCCTTAAGAAAAAAGCCTGTCCTCAGGCGTTTAGAGTAGGGTACAATACAGGTGTATTGGGGGGTGCAGCATTGTCTGTTTCAGGACTTATAATATTTTCATTTTTTAGCGTTTGATTTTTAAATTTTACAATTAGCTTTTGGGGTATAGTTTTATATTTTTAGATAAAGAACAATATTACAATAATAACTATCATGATTAATGTTGCAAGTATTATTATTTGAAAGATATTATTCGTCTGATTGTGTTGTTCGATTATTTCTTTTGCCTGGATGTATTCGAGTGGTTCAAGTTTTGTTACATTATTGTTTACATAGATAGTTTGAGTATAGTCTAACATTGTGTTGGTAATTAATATTTCTTCTAATTGGACCGAACAATTAAATGCTTTTATCATGTTATTGGCTTCTATTATAGTTTCTCTATTGATACAGTTTTGGTTTAGGATAGTCTTAGGAAGGTTCCAAGTTGTGATTATATTAGGTTCTACATATTTTATTTCAAAATCAGAATGTGTTTTACTGTATCTACATTGTGTTGGGACCTGGTTTAGTATACCAATTATACATTTATTTACAACTAAGCTTTGAGAACTTGCCGTGTATGTTTGATTATTGTGTGAAAAATATTTGTCATGTATTGTTTCGGTTAGTATGTAACATTTTCCGTCTGGGTAGGGTATTATTTTAAAAACGGGTGTTTTAGTTATTTCTCTTGGAATGTGAGATATTATCAGGATTTCGTTCGTATCAGATTTAAGCCAAGCTGAAGTTTTAATATTAAGAAGTTTTTCAGAATTGACGTGGATTAATGAGTCGTGTTTTAAAAGTTTTGGATTAAAGATACCTAAGCGTGTCAGTTGCAAACCAAGCTCTATGTCTTCAATGTATTCAGTGAATTGTTGTAAGTTGAAAATTATTAGATTTATCATTTGTTCTCCTTCAAAAGTTATTATTTAAATGGTTGGTCAATTCGATTCTTTGCTTAATGACTTCTATTACGTGGTTAAGTTCGCTTATTTGTACATTATTTTTAGAGATGTCGGCTATTTTTTGTTGTAATTCTTCTTTATCTTCTTGATCTAAGGTACCGAATAAGTATTTGTAAATTGTTCCCATAAAGTTAACAAGACCGCGTTTACTACGTTTTACAATTCGTATGCCGTTCATTTCTCTGTTAAGTTTTTCTACTAGATACTGTATTTGTGGTGAGTTATTAAAATGTTGACTTTGATTAATAAGTTCTTCATAAGTATTTTCTGTTTTCGTTAAGTTAATAGATAAGTAATGATATTCGTGGTTTATCGGTAAATCTATTGATCCGGTTTGAAAGATTAGGTAACCGTTTTTGGCCTGGATAGGGGTTACTTCTAGGTATTGTGTGTTAATTGTCGATAGGAGGCATAACATGAGTATCATGCTCGGGAGTAAGCCTGGAATTATCGTTATTATATTTACTTTTATTAATATTTTTTTTCTTTTTAAACTTAGACTTATAGTATGTTATATTTCTACCTCTATTTGTTTCTTCGAAATGTTTATCATCTATTTGTCTTACATTTCCTGTCTTTTTGAATGGGTTAGTCGTTTTTGATCTAACTAGAGGGGATTCTTTGAAGTTTGTGTCTATGTTAAAGTCGTGTCTATTTTCACTGAGTTTGTAAATTTTGTTTACTTTATTTTGTTGAGTGTTATAGGCAGGGGTTCCTGCAAAAATGAAGATATCTGCTGGGGCTCGACCAGTTGTGTTGTGTTTTGTTTTGTGATTGTAAATGTAAAGTATTTTTTCAAATTTTGTGAATTGGTTTTCAGGTTCATTTTCGCTTGTTATTATTCTTAATTTTTCATTAACGGTTTTATGAAATCGCTCTATGTCAGAGATTCCATTTTATACTTTTTGTTATATTTAGAGTTATTCCTTCTGATTCTTACCAAAGTTAAAGTGCAATGCACATGAAGACGGAGTCTTTGTCGGCTTTTATTTCTATGGGTTTACCCATTACGTTGAATATGCGTAAAATAGCTCTTTTAGTTTCAAGCCAATCTCTACTATTTACTTCTATCAGGGAGGCGTATTTAGAATAAATGTAAATGTCAATGCATGATAGAAATTATTTATTGTTTACTAAGTAAAAATCCAAGACATACTTTTCTCTGGGACTAAAGGATTCTGGGGTTGTTTCAAGGATTAATTTTGTGTTTCTATGTTCAGTTTTAGCGATGTTACAGATTTCACATTCGTTTATGATGTTTTGGATAAGTTTTTGGTAATCAGGGTAATAGTAAAGTTCTTTGAACTGAAGTGTGAGTTTTTCTATACCAGGGTGTAATAATTCTTTATGTGTTTTGAGAAAGATTTCCTTGAATTGGGCGTATGTTTGAATGTCTATCAGTTTTCTGCTGGTTTTCATAGTTTTAGTGAAACTGTCGGGACTTATGAATATTTGAATACATATCTTTAATGATATCTTTAGCAAGGGTATCAGTCATTTCTTTATAACTGATTTTAATTCTGGTTTTATGGAAATATTTTATTATTTGGACGTCGTCAAAATTGTCTTTTATGAATTCGAATTGTCTGTTTTATTAAAAATTAAGAGGTCTTTCTGTTATTGAAATGTGATTTTGGTTGTCTTCTTGTGCATTATGCACAGTAGCTGTTGTGAGCAGGGAAGCTGGGTCATCTTCTCCTAGGAAGTTTTCCTTAATTTGAACTCTAGATAGAGCGTCAGCTACATGATTTTCTTTACCGGGTAGATATTGAATATTATAATCGTATTCGTTAAGTTTTATCTTCCATCTCTGTAATTTCATATTGGGGTCTTTTATGTTACTTAGCCATACAAGTGGCCTATTCGCTTAATATGTCGAACTTTCTACCGAATAGGTAAAACCTGAAACATTTTGTTGCCCATACTATAGCTAATAGTTCTTTTTCTATAGCCGAATAGTTAAGTTCGTGTTCGTTTAGAGTTCTGCTTGCATAGCAGATGGGTTTATGTTCTTGGGATAATACAGCACCTATGGCTATATTACTAGCGTCTGTTGTCAGTGAAAATTTCTTTTTGTAGTTGGGGTATATTAGGATTGGATCGGACGTGATGAGTACTTTTAGTTTCTCGAAGGCGGACATGTAATCATTATCTTTTGTGTCAATTACTGCTCCTTTCTTTAATTTGGACGTCATAGGTTTTGCTATTTTTGCAAAATTGGGAATGAACTTACGGTAGAATCCGCAGAGTCCAAGGAATGATTTTATTAATTAATAATTGCATTTATTTTGATAGGGTTTGGTTTTACACCTTCTGTCCTGATAATGTGACCGAGAAATTCAGTTTCTTTCTTCAGAAATTCACAAGTCTAGAGTCTAGAGAATGGTTCGTGTCTAATAACACGCAACTGAAAAGTGGAAAAAAAATGGACAAGTCCAGAATACTGACACATAAGTAGTAAATAGTGACCCCCCAAGTCACTATCAGTGAAATAATAGTGATACTTAAACATTTTCATTCAAAAAAGAAAGAGTTAATTTACTCGAAGTAGGGCTCCGCTGCCCAGTTGCCACGCGATCGCACATACAGCTGTTTGTGATCTCAAAGCTCTTCTATCACAGGGTTCAAGTCTTGGCTAGAACCCTGGTGATTTCTTGCATACTTACAGTAGGAATTATTTAAGTGAAACTCCTGCGGCTGATGAAACATTGGTTACTGCACTTCTCTCGAGCCCTCAATGTGCTGCCCCGCAGCGCTTCCATTAAATAAAGCGAAAGTCTCATGCTTCTCCGGAGACTGACAGGAAAAAACCTAAATCAATTTAGGCAAACAAGGGGAAAACCCTTCGTCTACAGAACCTAGATATGGCGGCAACTCAAACCGTTTTGGCTTACTTGCGCATCTCTCAGTCGACAAACAAGTAGGCAATGATATTGGCGATCTGTATGACCAGCCCAGCACCAGTCACCAAGTGGACATAGAAAAGGTTGAGGCTATGGCGTTAATGGGCGGTGTTCTGAGGCTTTACGCGGCTGACGCTAACACATTCCGCATCATAGTGAAATGGCTCGAGAACAAAGAGTATGAGTTCCACTGTTATCAGCTAAAAGAAGACAGGCCTTACAGGGTATGCGTGAATGGCCTCCAACACAGTACGCTACATTACCAGATCAAGGATGAGCTGGAAAAGATCGGGCACAAGGTGCTCGACATACACCGTTAAGGTGAAACAAACCATGTGTCTCAAAAGCGTCGCCAGTCAACATGTTCTTCCTGAACATTGCTCCTGCGGCAAACAATAAGGAGATCCTGCCTGTAAAGGCACTATGCCATATGAGAGTACTTATTGAGCCTCTCCGCAAGCGTAACGCTATTGTTTAATGGCATCGTTGTCAGCAGTTTGGCCACACAGCCAAATACTGCCGTAAGGCCCACATTTGTGTGAAATGTGCCGGTGAACACGTAGCCAAGGACTGTACTAGGCCACACATCGAGCTGTGCACTTGCTATAACTGTGGTGGACAGCATCCTGCAAACTACAAAGGTTGCAGCAAGCTACAAGCGTTCATGCAGCGATCCAGGCCCAGAAGTGGAGTGGCTGGAAGAACCGAGGTCAGCGAGCGACCAACTACACGGGGCTTATCTGGAGGTAAGAAGATCACCTCTTCTCAAGGCGGTATATCTTATGCAGATGTGGCTAAAGGGTCCGTTCACCACAAGCAACCACTGAGCCTGACGCACCGACAAAAGAATCAACAGTAACACCCCAATGATAGAAGCCTCAGTCGTCAAAGGAGCCGCAGCCGGTTAAGGTCGTCTAGGGGTGCACTTCAGCGCTCGACGGATGCTAACAACAGCATTGAAGCCATCCTGCAGACGCTAAATGAAAATATTAATTCGTTGCGCTCGATTCAAGAGAAGCAGATGGAGTTAATGATGATGATGATGAAGCAACAGCAACAACAGTCACAGCAGCAGGGGCAGATAATCAATCTGCTCACTGCTCTCCAAGCGCGTCAAGCGCCATAATGATGCCGCTGCGCATCTTAGTGTGGAACGCCGATGGCGTGTCCACGAAACTGCCCGAAGTGGAATGCTTTGTGCGGCGTTACGAGATCGATGTCCTTCTGCTCAGCGAGACTCATTGTAAGGAGGCACAGGCATTTGGATTTGAGTCCTACACTGCCAACGACCCAAGCGACGGTAACGCCAAAGGTGGTGCTGCGATTCTGGTCAAATCCAGTCTAGGCCACTTCCCTCTTACACCAATAGCCACTGACAAGGTGCAACTCGCGGGCCATGGCCCTATCAATTTTGGCGCAATATACTGCCCTCCGAGGTTCATATGGAATACGGATGAATTTAAATGCATTCTGGATCAACAATGTTCCAAACTCCTCGTCGCGGGCGACTGGAATGCATTCCACTAGCTATGGGGAGCGGGGAGATGCAATCGAAGAGGGCGAGCGCTAGCGAATGTGGACGTAAGGTCAAATATGAGCTCCCTAGCAACCGGAGGTCGTACAAGATTCCCGTACGGCAGTAGAGGCTCCCCAGGCTATATCGATTTTGCTGTCAGCAGGGGCATACTGGACATGCATGCTGAGATACGGTCCGTTGCTGAGTTCAGCTCAGACCACCTACCACTTATAATCACACTAGATGCAACAGCTACTGCTTATCCCAATATGGAGCGACTTATCGGTAATAAGCGTGGTTCGATGACAGGCTTGCAAACACTGGTAAAGAATGTGATGCGACGCACTAGCTATAGAATTCTACGCTCGCTATCAAAAGGCGCTGTGCAGGGAAAGCGCCATTGGCTGATAAAAGTGGTGCATGGTGCCGGACTGATATAGAGCAAGCTGAAGTGTTTGCTGTTCACCTCGAGGAGCCATTCCAGCCTCTGAACCTCGCCAGTCCCCAGGATGTTGACGCGACTCACGACCAGCTGTCCCAAGCGCTCCAAATGGACTTGCCGATACAACCGATCACCCCGAGCGAGATTGCTGACGTCATCGCCAAACAAAACCCCAAAAAAAGCTCGAGGGCATGATACTATCTGCAAATCCACCCTAAAGGCACTACCGAGATGTGCGATCCTCTACATTGCGTTGTTATTCAACGCAATGGTGAGGCTGCAATACTTCCGTCCACAGTGAAAGCTCGGTATTATTTCTATGATTCACAAACCTGGAAAGCCTGAAAAGAACCCTGGGTCCTACCGGCCAACCAGACTCCTTCCTTCGATCTCGAAGGTGTTTGAGAGACTGATTGCTGCTCGGATGGTCAGGATTGTGGAAGCGAAGGGTATCCTGCCCGAGCATCAGTTTGGTTTTCGTGTTGGACACTGTACGGTAGAACAACTACACCGAGTGGTCGAGCAAATCCTATCGGCTTTCGAAAACAAGGAGTACTGCAACGCACTCTTCCTGGATGTACGTGAGGCGTTCGATCGGGTGTGGCACTCCGGTATCCTGTTTAAAATTAAGAATACGCTGCCTGCACCATACTTCGGCCTCCTGAGGTCGTATCTCGAAAAGAGAACATTTGTGGTACGATTCCACTCGGCCCTGTCAAATGATGAGCATAATGTGACAGCCGGAGTACCACAGGGAAGTGTACTTGGCCCGCTGATTTACTGCCTGTACAGCTACGACATGCCTCGGCCAGACGTTAGCCTTCGCGGGACGTCAATGTTGGCCACATTTGCTGCGAACAGTATGCTGCTGACGGCATCCAGGACTTCGCATCAACATTTGCTGAATGGGCAAAACTGCGAATGTGTGCTACACGCTGAAAAGAAAAACACCACCGGCTGTGCTCATCGATGGCACCCCTGTCCCACAGTCCAATACAGCCAAATATCTTGGTGTAATCTTGGATCGGAGACTCAACTTCTCGAAGCAAGTGAGTGCGATGAGAGTGCGCATACGAGAAGCAGCGACAAAGCATTTCTGGCTAATTAATTCGCGAAGTAAATTGTCACTCTCCAACAGGGTGATCATTTAAAAGCAAATTATAGCGCCAATATGGAAGTATGGTTGTCAGATTTGGGGCTTGGCTTGCGACAGCCAAATTCGCCGCATTAAGCCTACCCAAAACAAAATGGCCAGGACGATTACCGGCTTCGAATGGTACGTAAGGAACTCAACCCTGCACAAAGACCTTAAGCTAGCCATTGGAAATAAACATGCACTCTAGCCGGTACCACGACAGACTGGAAAGCCACAGAAATCGAAAAAAAAATTCACATTTATAAAGTTATAATTTTAGATTAGCTGATCGTAGCTTATCAAATACCTTTTTTAGTGACATTGTGTGTTCTTCCAATGAAGTAGAATAAATGATAATATCATCAAAATAAACTAAACATAAATCAAGTCTTCTAGAAGAGGTTCATGCAGCGTTGAAATGTTGCTGGTGAATTTTTCAGACCAAAAGGCATACGAGTATATTCGTAATGTCCATGTTTTGTTGAAAATGCTGTTTTGGATATTGATTGCTGGTCCATTTGAATTTGATGGAAACCTTTAGCTAAATCAATGGTTGTGAAGTATTGACAGCGTCCAAGCTTGTCTAATATTTCGTCCATTACTGGAATATCGAATTTGTCGTCAATGGTTATTTCATTGAGACTACGATAGTCTATGACTAATCGATATTTTGGTTTACCAGAAGCATCACTTTTCTTTGGCACAATTTAAATTGGAGAACAATAGGGGGATTTAGATTTCCTAATTATTTTTTGTTCTATCATTTCGTTGATTTGCCTGTTGACTTCTTGATCAAACGCTTGGGGGTATTTATATGTTTTTTTATAGATAGGGTCTTCGTGTTTTGTATGAATAGAATGTTTAATCGTACTTGTGAAGGTCAAAGTTGCACCTTCTTTGTACTGAATATCACGGTATTCAAGAAAAACGTGGGAAAGTTGCTCCCTTTCTTCTGTATTTAGATGTTCTAATCTGAATATGTTAGATTCTCTTAACTCGTAATCTTCTATGTATGAGGTAATAAGAGAATTTTCCTCAGATTTAGACACTTGGGACACTCATGGGTAGTCTTGGACTCTTCTGGGTTAGACCTGGGGCACTCATTGGAGATCTTTGACTCATCTGGTTTTAAGTGGGGTTTCCGCTTAATTTTCTGGGGTTTTTCTCCTTTTTCTGTATATGTAGAGGGGTTTCCTCTGAATTTGATGACCTGGGGCACTCATTAGTAACCTTTCATTGTAATTTTTAAGAATGGGTTTCCTCCTCCTCTGAATAGCTTTCTGATTCCGAGGCTGGTTGAAGAAAATTTTCGCATCCTGTATCCATTCTGTATTGGGCACTATCACTTTCTCTCTGTCGTTTGACGGGAGGGTTTTGGGCACATTATTTCTTTGTTGAAAATTTAATGGATTCTGGACTCTACCTGTATTTAATTGTTATGTGAGTTCTCTTGCTAACCTTGGATTTGGTTTGCAGGGTTTCGGAGTAGTGCTAGGATTTGACTTAATTGTGTTATGCATAGCATTGTTCACGAAATTTTTATAGTTTCCCTTATTCTTAGAGGTTTGGGGTTGGATTTTGTTAGGATCGGAATAATTTTGGGGTCTTGTTCTGTCATTGAAAGTTATTTGGTATACGCCTTCTTGTTGCGCTATTTGTTTGAGTTTAGATACTGTCGTTATGTCAAATCTAGCAAGAGTCATAAATAACCTATCGGACAATTTTCTCATGATTACATCTTTGATTGTATTATTTAATGCATTTGTGTATAATACAGTATTATTGATATCATTTTCTAGCATAAGTTTATTCGATATCGTGAATGATTTTATTTCTAATTCTTCGACGAACTTACGGATACTTCCGTTGAAGGGTGTGTTGTAAAGACGACGGAGTAGTTCTTCACATGGTGTTTTGATTTTATAGTCGCTGATGAGCGCATTCATTAGGGTTGGCCAGGTTGTTGCTCCGGATAACTGGGATACTCGTTGAACATCTCCTGCCAGTTGCATCTCAATTGCGCTGAAGAATACATGCCTTTGCCTGGTGTCCGTTGATGGATAGAGCTGAAGTATGAACTCAATCCTTCGGATAAAGGCACTGAGTTCTTGGGTATTACCGTTGAATGTTGGTAAATGCCTAATTTGGCTTAAGGCTTGATTAAGATGGGATTCCGATAACAGTCTTACTTGCTCGGTTGCCATGGTTGTTGATTTTATTATTATATTTTTTTTTTTGTTTTTACACTTTCTTTAACCGTATGCAGTAGGCTTGACTATTATGTGTCAACCACCGATTATACGTAGTTCTTTTGCGGATAAATAAGAGTTAATTGTATTACGATTTTATGTTCACTTTAGCGCCGATTCGCGTGGTTCAATCTTAAAAGATACGCTTGGTCGTACAAGGATCTTTTGTCACTAGATTGATATTTGTAAACAACTCGCACAACTTTTTCTATTTATCCTACCGACTGCGCCATTTACGAATTCAGACCGAGTGTTTAATAAAAAAAGAACACAGGAGTTTTTTTTATTTATTATTAAACGTTTTATTATTTCCAATAAAGGAAGAACTAGAGCCTTTGGATTATCACTAGGTTGAATAATGGACTTCGAGGTTGAAGTGGGCTTAGCAGTGTTATCGCGATTGATAAAGTACTCAGAACTGAACTAATGTATGGGGACATGTTTGGGTTTATATAGGCGGATTGGGATAGCTTAAGAGCGAAGTTTAAGAGAATAAAGTTATCAACGTTTATTCTCCCGCGATTGCGTGGGCGAAAGTTTTTGTTATTTCAGTTGGCTCGCCAAGTGCTCGAATGTTTAGGGGACGTGGACATTGGCTCGCCCCAGAGTCTAGACTTTGGACTTCGGACTTTTGCACTTTGCTGTGCGTAAATGAAAGCTAAGCATAATCGAAGGGCTCTCGTTCTTTGACTACATTTCGTACTTAGACATTAATGTGTGTGTGTGATTGTATACAATAGTGTGTGTGGTTGTGATTGGGGAGTTGTGGGTGTAGATATGTTACTATATATAATTATATATATATGTAGTTCTTTGTTTATATAGTTTTTATTAAACAAATAGTAGAGCTTATAAGTGTAACAAATCATTAGTGTTCTTCAAGACTTCACATTTAATTATTTAGACTTATGACGAAATTTATTTTTTAGATTTAGGATAAACCGCTCTTGGAAGCAACCTCACTCCACTCCACTTCACTCTACACTTGCTCCCTTTCTATCGATAGCTTGCTCTTGTCTAGGGTTGCATTTTAATCAGGGCTGCAAAGTCGAAGTATCGAAAGATCTAATACCTATTTCCACTGCGAGTATTCTTACTCGAACCAATTCCCACAATCGGCCCTACTGACAGGACATTCGCCTCGAATGGATCAGGCCATAGTTTTATATACTATGCAATTGTAATTGTTTTTATAGGACCTTCATTGTCTCCTATGTCATGAAGGCATTACAATTAGTTACTATGGTAAAAGATATACCAAAAACATACACACGCCATTTCATTAGAGCTGATATTATTGCTAAAACCTCTACCTCATACGAACTGTAGTTCTCCTTACATGGCTTAGTTTTCCGGCTCATCAATTTTACTGGGTGAAACATATTATCCTCTGGATCTTTTACCGTACCTCGCAGCATCTGTGTGAATCTCTGTTCATAACTTCGGGTTATACAGCTTTAATACTGGCTCACTAACTAAAGCTATTTTTAATTCTTCAAACGCCTTCTGCTGAACTTCTGTGAATCCGAACTGAGCATCCTGCCTTAAAAGATGTAATAATGGCTTAGCAATAGTTGCATATCCATTTACGAATTTTCTAAAGTATGATGTTAACCCTAAGAAACGTTGTATACCCTTATTAGCTTTGGGTACCGTAAATTCTGTAACGGCTTGTATCTTTTCTTTGCTTGGAGTTATGGTTGAACGATATACCCCAAAAAATTGACTCTCCGATGTAATATCTGGCACTTGCCCTAATTAATTTGTAGCCCATTTTGAGAAGATACTTCTAACACTTGGTTCAATTTTCTTATCCCCTCATCAACATCGTTACTAGACACAATAACATCATCCATGTAAAGTATTACAATGCCACTATCGAGCAACTCTCGTTAAACAGACATTATAAACCTAGTTAAAGCAGGCGAAATCGAAATGTCAAACGGTACAAACAAAAATTCGTACTGCCCACTATTAGTCACGAACGAAGTGTATTTTCTTGAACGTGCTTTTACGGGCACATGGAAAAACCCATTTTTCAAATCCAATGTTCTATATTTTCTTCGCATTCTGAAGTTTGCCTAAGACATTGTCCATGTGTGCCATCGGAAAATTATCTCGTATAATTTTCTTATTTAATTTGCGATAGTCGCATAGTTACCGCCTCAGCATACGCCCTTGGCGGCCCCCCGCCGAAACCCCCTCGTCAGCCAGAGACTTAAGTGTCGCCTCAGCAATTACCCTCTGCGGTCCCCGCCGAGACCCCTCATGACAATCGGAGATTTAGATGACATCCACAATTAATTCAATTAGATTACCTATTCTTAAGAAAGAAATATTTTCAATGCGAAAAATAATCGCTCTCCCAATGAATAACACAGAATTTGTAATAACACCAAATTATTTGGCGATTCATGAAGACAAGATGTATTATTATAAGGAAAAATGTCAGTTTATAAGGAATACATATATAAGTAAGAACGATAAGAATGTATAAGAAGGCTGATAGGTGGAATGGAGGCGGAATGCGAGACGAAGGATGCAGGATTCATCACCGCGATATTTGAACCAGAGGCTGGGTACATCGCGATATTTAATGGAGAAAACGTGAAACTACAAACCGATGCGGACCGGAGACACGTTAAATGGATCGGCGTTAATAAAATTTAGCCATTGCACGGCAATGGTGAACAAAGTAGAGAAGCTTGGCGCAGCTGGATTGAAGATGGATATTCTGCGGATAGAGACGATCAAAAAGAACAGGACAACCCAAGAGTTGGGAATACACGAGTTAAGGATGGAGGATCTCGAAACCAAAATACAGATCAACAAAATACGATGGGGAACCACGGTCCACGCGACAACTACATACACGATGCTTGGCGTCTTACTGATAATGGTATCTGCTGTGGCGTGTTTCTCCAGGAGGACAACCATTTTCTCACCGGCGGACACACCGCTTGCCACCTTCACACCAACCACCGCTCCAGTTGCTACGTTTGCAGCAATCATGGCCCAGCTTTGGTCGGTAGTTCAGTCTGAGAAGGGAGGAGTTACCGCCTCAGCATACGCCATCGGCGGCCCTCCGCCGAAACCCCTCGTCAGCCAGAGACTTAAGTGTCGCCTTAGCAATTACCCTCGGCGGTCTCCGCCGAGACCGCTCTTGACAATCGGAGATTTAGATGACATCTACAAGTATTTGGTAACGAACGGCACTTGAAATGCTGAGTCACTACAAAAATCGGGGTTCACCTCCTCGACACCACAGAACTGCATCCGCTCTAATTCCACTTTTCGGCCAGATCAGCACTTTAAGTAAACAAATATGTAACAAACAGAGTTGAGAATAACTTTCTTGACATCTTTTTTTTTTTGCTGTACATTGTGCTGCTATGTTGTTGTGACCGCCGAAGTGTGAAGACGTTTTTTATCGAGCGCCGCACAAAATCGGTTGTTTTGAGTGAAGTGAACGCCAAATAAAGTAATGTAAATAAAAAAAAAAAAAAAATCCGAAAGCGAAAGAGACGCTCTATGCGATGCAAGATCGCTTAAATATATAGTGATTTGTTATCTTAAATTATAAAACTATGAGTCAGAACGACACTCGCGCTCAGCGACAGCGCGAGCAAGACGAACGCCGGCTCTCAATTCAACGCAACAACGCGTACTTCTCCTACGTCTCACCGATAACCCCAAACGCAGACATAGAGCGGTCAATAACCCATAGCCCAAGAAATCTTCTTCTACCAACAAATCAAGAAAGAGCGCGCTCCTGCTCTCCCGCTCTCTTAGCTCCGACAGAAGCCCCGCTACCTCCAACAACAACAGCTGGAGATAGACCCATCGGCTGCACCCGCTCACGCTCTGACTGAGTCAGCTAAAGCAAAACCGCAAACAATAAACGGTACTGCTGACCTACCAGCAAAACAAAACGAAAACGTAAACAAAAAAGCTGGGTCGACCTGGCAGACTGGAATGGACCGCTACATTACAATAAAGCGAAAGCTCAGCCCGGAAAATTCAGATTTGGAAAACAAACCGAAAAATACACGCGACAACTCTACCTTAATCAAAAATGTAGCCCCTGCAAATACCAACAGATTTGCCTTGCTGGTAGATACCGCTGAGGACGTGCCGCTGGGATCCGTTGATATCGAACCGAAGAAAACAAAACCTCCGCCAATATACATCCGCGAGAAGAGCACAAGCGGTTTTGTAAATACTTTGATTGGCCTTATATGAAAAGATAGCTTTCATATAATTCCCCTCGTAAGAGGTACCATCAATGAAATCAAACTTCAGACGAAAACGGAGGACAACTACAGAAAAGTCACTAACTATTTTACCGCACAAAAAATAGGCTTCTACACTTACCAGCTTAAAAGCAGCAAGGGCCTGCAAGTAGTCCTGAAGGGCATTGAGTCTGATGTTACGCCCGAAGAGATAACTGAGGCGCTAAAGGAAAAGGGATTTTACGCCAAAAGCGTGTTCAATATCAAAAATAGAAACAGGCAGCCCCAACCACTCTTCAAGATTGAGCTTGAACCAGAAAACAAACCTCCTAGAAAAAACGAGGTTCACCCAATTTACAAACTCCAGCTCCTTCTGCACCGTAGGATCACGGTAGAAGAGCCCCACAAACGTAACGCTCCTGTACAATGTACAAACTGCCAAGAGTATGGCCACACGAGGTCGTATTGTACACTTCGCCCGGTGTGCGTAGTCTGTCGAGATCTCCACGACTCCAAACAGTGTCAAACTAACAAAAAAAATGCATGCGAGAAAAAATGCAATAACTGTGGGGACAATCACACAGCAAACTACAGAGGCTGACCAATCTACAAAGAGCTGAAAATCCGTCTTCACAAAAGAATGAACACGGCGCGGGCACACCAAGGAACAGCTACGCTGATGCCATCAGAGACAAATCCTGAAGTAATTTTCTCGAAAGCAGCAAGTTTCGCTCCCTGGCCTACATCCAACGCTAACAAGACAACATTTGCAAACGTTTTAAAATCAGGTATGACGCCTCCAACCCAAAATTCCCGAACTCCACATGAAGTGCACACAAAATTAGACACACAACAAAACTATAACCCAGCTGCGCAGCAGGAAACAAAAACTGAAGCTATGATGCAAGCCTTACAACAGAGCATGATGGAATTTATGACATTTATGAAGACCACCATTCAAGACATGATGCGTAATCAAAACCTTTTGATACAAATGCTTGTAGCCCAACAATCAAATAAATAATGGCTACCTTACGCATAGCTACGTGGAACGCCAATGGCGTTTCACAGCGCAAACTTGAGCTAGCTCAATTCCTACATGAGAAGCATATTGACGTAATGCTTCTTTCGGAAACTCATCTCACAAGCAAATACAATTTTCAAATAAGAGACTACCATTTCTACGGTACAAATCATCCCGACGGAAAAGCACACGGTGGCACCGCCATACTCATAAGGAACCGTATGAAGCACCACTTTTACAAAGAATTTCCGGAAAATAATCTTCAGGCCACATCTATCAACATTCAGCTGGATGACAACACTCTCCTTACACTAGCGGCCGTATACTGCCCCCCGCGTTTCACAGTATTAGAAGCTCAATTCCTGGATTTCTTCCAAGCACTAGGGCCACACTTCATTGCAGCAGGCGACTACAACGCTAAACATACTCACTGGGGATCGCTACTTGTGAACCCAAAAGAAAAGCAGCTTTATAAGACTATAATAAAAGCCACTAATAAACTTGACCATGTTTCCCCCGGGAGTCCTACATACTGGCCATCAGACCTCAATAAGCTGCCTGACCTGATCGACTTCGCAGTTACGAAAAATATTTCCCGCAGTTTGGTTAAAGCTGAATGTCTGCCGGATCTGTCATCTGATCACTCGCCTGTACTAATTCACCACCGCCGGTACGAAGAAAACGTGAAACCACCATTCAGATTGACTTCTCACAAAACAAACTGGCTCAGGTATAAAAAATATATAAGTTCACATATTGAGCTAAGCCCAAAACTCAATACTAAATCTGGTATAGAGAGCTGCACGTGTGCATTGCAATCCATCCTTACTGCAGCAGCTCTTACTGCAACACCCAAAATAACAAATAATACAATTAATTCAAAAAAGACCAACGTACAAATCGAGCAACTCGTCCACGTAAAACGACGCTTACGCAGAGAATGGCAATCTTCCAGATCCCCAACTGCAAAACAAAAGCTAAAAGTAGCCACACGGAAACTGGCCAACGCTCTGAAACAAGAAGAGGACGACGATCAGCGCCGATACATAGAGCAACTCACATCAACAGGCACAAAACAAAAGTCACTGTGGCGAGCCCACTCAACTCTTCACCCACCGACTGTAACCGTTTTGCCGATAAGGAATTCCTCAGGTGGCTGGGCCCGTAGTGATGAAGACAGAGCCACCACATTTGCTGCTCACCTACAAAATGTGTTCACGCCAAACCAGGCTACTAGCACATTCGCGCTACCGTCCTATCCCGTAAACACACCCCAATTGCGTTTCGTCCTAAAGAAGTAACTAAAATAATCAAAGACAATCTCAGCCCAAAAAAATCCCCCGGCTGCGACCTTATAACACCGGAAATGATCATCCAGCTGCCACATTCTGCAGTTCGATACATAACCAAGCTCTTTAATGCCATCACCAAACTTGGTTACTTTCCAAAACGATGGAAGAGATTCTATCATAATGATTCCAAAGCCTGGTAAGAACCACACAGTCGCTTCATCTTACAGACCAATAAGTCTACTCTCATGTATTTCGAAACTATTCGAAAAATGCCTGCTGATCCGACTTAATCAACATCTGATATACCACAATATAGTCCCAGCCCACCAATTTGGATTTCGCGAAAGCCATGGAACCATTGAACAGGTGAATCGTATTACAACGGAAATAAGAACTGCATTTGAATATCGCGAATACTGCACAGCAGTATTTTTAGACTTATTTCCCACGCATTCGACAGAGTCTGGCTCGACGGCCTAATGTTTAAAATTAAAACATCCCTACCCGAAAGCACACACAAACTTCTAAAGTCTTACCTCTATGACAGAAAGTTTGCAGTGCGATGCAACACTGCCACTTCCACTGATCATACAATTGAGGCTGGAGTCCCCCAAGGCAGCGTTCTTGGGCCAACCTTATACCTCATCTATACAGCCGACATCCCTACAAATAGTCGCTTAACAGTATCCACATTTGCCGACGATACAGCTATCTTTAGCCGTTCAAGGTCCCCTATCCAAGCTACAGCACAGTTGGCACTGTACCTCATCGACATTGAGAAGTGGCTCTCTGACTGGCGAATAAAAGTAAACGAGCAAAAATGCAAGCACGTGACGTTTACGCTAAACAGACAAGACTGTCCTCCGCTCTTGTTGAACCACATACCACTCCCGAAAGCAGATGAGGTAGCGTACCTAGGAGTACACCTTGACAGAAGACTCACATGGCGCAGGCACATTGAAGCCAAAAAAACCCAAATTAAACTCAAAGCCAACAACTTACACTGGCTCATCAACTCTGGTTCTCCGCTCAGCCTATATCACAAGGTCTTGCTCTACAATTCTATATTGAAACCTATCTGGACCTATGGCTCACAATTATGGGGCAATGCCAGCAACAGCAATATTGACATCATACAGCGAGCACAATCAAAGATCCTGAGAACCATCACTGGGGCACCGTGGTACGTTCGGAGTGAAAACATCCAAAGAAACTTAAATATCCCATCAGTTACCAACGCAATCACGGAACTTAAGGAAAAATACCATAGCAAGCTTTACACGCACCCCAACCACCTAGCGCGAGGTCTAATCCAGCTCAGCAGCCGTTCCCGTCTCCGGCGAAAGGACGAATAAATAAATTATTAGGGCCGCTTAATCATAGAACAGTTGGAAAAATAATACAACTGTTCAAAAAATACTTGTTATAGTTAAGATTTTTAAACTTATTGTTAGTTCTTATACAAGAAGATTCAATAAATAAAAAGCAAAGTAAAAAAAAAAAAAAAAAAAAAATTGTGCTGCTCGGTGTCCTGCCTGACCACATTTAAAGCAAACAAATTCTGTTTTCTTCCAGTCTTTCATTACGTGGAAGCTATCGCCGCATTTGAAACATTTCCTGGATGTTTCAGACTTAAACTGACCTTTGCCTTGATCTTTCCTTTGCTCCTGACGTTCCCCAGCTGATTGATTCGATTTGCCAGATGTTTCAGTTCTTGTTTATTTCTTATTCCTTTTCGAATCTGGAATACCCTTTTTGTAATAGTCAATTAAACTTGACTCATCAATATTAACTGGCTTTGCGATTTCTTTTAGAGCATACAAATATGCAAATAATGAACCTCAGCTGATGACACGTTGATTGAAAACTCTTTTCTCAACTTAGCCTTTAAAACAGTCCAACTATGAATACTCGCCTCACTACGCACAAACAGTTTAGCCGCTCCCTTTAGCATTTGTTTCGAATAGATAAAAAGTTGCAAATCAGTCCACTGGACAGTAGTTGAATAACTTACTAATTCATCGATTTATTGTTCTACATCAGTATTTCCTGTTCCAGAGAAACTAGATTCGCTGCTGATTCCTGAATTCCAAAATCTGTAAGCAATCCTTCCACTTGTTGGTAGCGCCAACTCCGATAACTTTAACCTCAAATCTGCTACGCGAAGTGTCAAGATCTCGTCAAGTTGCATTTTGAAATGGTTAGAAAACAATCAAAATTAGTAAAAGTATATGTCGTGGCGAAAATAATGAGTATGCGTGTAGTCGCTGTTTACTTCTTCTCCATGTTCTCTTTGCTATTACGCGTGTTCCTATTTATTGTCAATGTGTGAGGATAAATAGATGAATTATCTATGAACGGGATTTTGCAAAAACGAGAGCGATAGAGCTGTTGCTGAACGTGGCAACTTGCGCTGCTTGGTTAGAAAACGATATAATGAAAAGGGAATGCCAAAAATTGAGAAGAGACAAAGCAGGCTGCACGAAACTGGAGTGAGGGCATTAATCGTTGAGAAGCCAAAGCAGACGCAAGTGGACTCGTTGACTGCGCACAGCTGCATAAAATTATACAGTGAAAAGAGATATAAGCGACGCCGATATGGACGGACGGACGGACGGCGAGGCCCCTGATATTCATAACCCGACATCAGAAGTGGGATCTGTGCCACACCCTGCATTTTCTGAGGATCAGTGGCATGCAATAGTCGAAATGCAAAATCGGAATTTGGCTGAACTTGTAAAAATCATGCAAGTGACGCCGGCACGTGAGCAGCAACCTAGTTATGATGTTAAGCTACCCAAATTTAACCCTGATGCTGCATGCGTAGAGGCAGCAAAGTGGTGTTCAACAACCGATATAATTCTAACTGAGCACCCCCTTAAAGGAAGTAAATTGATCATGGCACTAAGTAACTGCATGGAGGGAACTGCATCTCAGTGGCTAACACAAATTTCGTACCATGGTATGACTTGGCAAGAGTTCCAGGAATTATTTCTGCAGCGCTTTGAAACCGAAGAGACGCCGGCCGCTACGTTTTTAAATTTACTCAACAGCCGCCCGACTGCCGCCGAATGTTACGCGGTGTATGCGAGTCGGCTGGTGACGACGCTAACTACGAAGTGGCAAAATATGGAAATAGAAGAAATTGCCGTTACAACTGTTCTTGCGCATATGGCAAACATTGACAGTCGTTTGCAGCGCGTCCTCTTCACATCCAATGTGCGTACCAGAAGTAAGCTACAGGCGGAGTTAAAAGTGTTTACGTTCGACAAGAAGCGCCATGCTCGAGATGACAACCTTGGACCTGATCAGAAGAACCGTAAGGCATCGCCAGTTGTATGCCACTTCTGTTCAAAGCCGGGACATCGAATTGCTGAATGCCGAAGTAAAATGCGACAAGATAGAGAGGCGAAACCGCAGCGTGAAAAATCAAATGTTACGTGCTATCGGTGCGGCCAACCGGGACATTTCTCCAACCAGTGCCCGAAAAACGGAAGTGCAGCCAAACAAGATGTGACTCAACAGAAGACTGTTAACCAATGTTGTGTGACTGAGCCAAAGGGAAGCTTGCATCAACGAGGTGAGATCTATCCAATTTGTTTCGATTCCGGTGCAGAGTGCTCCCTTATTAAAGACGACATTAGCAGTAAGTTATCTGGTAAACGTATAAACAATACTGTAATGATAAAAGGCATTGGTGGTGGCAGTGTGTGCAGTACATTGCAAATCCTGAGTGAAGTCACTATAAACGAAAATATTATGGAAATATTATTTCATGTAGTCCCGAACGAGCAAATGAGGAATGATATTCTGATAGGGCGAGAAATACTTAAACAAGGCTTTTATGTAATTTTGACATCCGATAATTTTAAAGTTGTAAAATCAAAAACTGTTAATAATTGTTCCGTTACTGAGCGATCGTTTACTTTGTCCGATATTGACACCGAATTAGTCGACAATGAGAAAGCTCAATTAATTGAGCTACTTGAAAAGCACTCAACTTCATTTACCAACGGGATACCTCATACTCGAGTAAATACAGGCGAAATGAAAATCCGTTTGATTGACCCAACTAAAACTGTTCAGCGCCGACCTTACAGACTTAGCCCCGAAGAGAGAGAAGTAGTGCGAATGCAGGTGAGCGAATTGATAAGATGTAATATTGTTCGCCCAAGTTGCTCTCCCTTTGCTAGCCCCATGTTGCTCGTCAAAAAGAAGAACGGAACCGACCGTCTATGTGTTGATTTTAGAGAGCTAAACTCGAACACGATTTCGGATAAATACCCCTTGCCGCTTATCAGCGATCAAATTGCTAGACTTCGCGGAGCAAATTATTTCACATGCCTGGATATGGCAAGTGGTTTCCACCAAATCCCGATTCACCCTGAATCCGTGGAATATACTGCATTTGTGACCCCAGACGGCCAATTTGAATTTCTTACAATGCCTTTTGGCCTCAAAAATGCGCCATCTGTTTTCCAGCGCGCAGTCATAAATGCACTTGGTGACCTTGCTAACTCTTTTGTAATCGTTTACATGGACGATATAATGGTAGTATCGCCAACCAAGGAATTGGCTTTGGAAAGGTTAAAAACTGTTTTGAATGTTCTTACAAAGGCTGGTTTTACCTTTAACCTTGCTAAATGCAGTTTTCTCAAAACAACGGTTCAGTATTTGGGCTATGAAGTGCGAGCGGGAGAAATTCGTCCGAATGTGCGAAAGATAGCTTCATTAAGCTCCTTGCCTCCTCCTCAAACTGTCTCCGGCGTTAGACAATTCATTGGCTTGGCCTCTTACTTTCGCAAATTCGTGCCTGGATTCTCCCAACTTATGAAACCATTGTATTCACTTTCGTCTGGTAGCGGCAAGATTACATGGAGCGCTGAGCTGGAAGAGATCAGACTTAAAGTTGTGACGATCCTCACAAATGAGCCTGTTCTGGTAATCTTCGACCCGCAATATCCTATTGAGTTGCACACTGATGCAAGTGCCTGTGGATATGGAGCGATACTTTTGCACCGTATAGAAAGTAAGCCCCATGTAATCGAATACTTCAGCAAAACAACTACCTCTGTTGAATCTAGATATCACTCCTACGAGCTGGAAACCTTGGCAGTGGTAAAAGCCGTTAAACATTTTCGCCATTACCTAATTGGCCGTGAGTTCGTTGTCTATACAGACTGCAATTCATTAAAAGCTTCTCGCACAAAAATATCGTTTAATTTCGAAATTCAGTATAGAGAGGGTAAGCGTATGGCTCATGTGGATTTCCTATCAAGAAATCCTTTATCACCCGAACACATTTTGTCAATAAATAAGATTCCCGAAAAACGAGTAAATCTGTCTGAAATTTCAAGTACTTGGCTTCTTGCTGAGCAACGGTTAGACCTTGAGATAATAGAAATTGTTAATAAATTGGAGTCAGATGAATTGGCCGAAAACTTGGCCAAAACGTATGATTTGCGAAAAGGTGTATTATATCGCAAGGTCCAAAGACGAGGTAGAACAAGTTATTTACCAGTTGTACCCAGAGCTTTCAAATGGTCAGTAATTAACCAGGTACACGAGTCGATAATGCATTTAGGGTGGCAAAAGACACTTGATAAAGTGTACCAGTATTATTGGTTCGCTAAAATGAACAAGTATGTTCGAAAATTTGTTTTAAACTGCATAACTTGTAGATCAGTGAAATCATCTTCCGGGAAGGTTCAGGCGGAACTTCATTCCATTCCGAAGACAAGTATACCGTGGCACACCATCCACATAGATATAACGGGGAAATTAAGTGGCAAGAGCGATTTGAAGGAGTATGTCATTGTTCAGATCGATGCCTATACAAAGTTTGTTTATCTGTATCACACCTTAAAGATAGATGCCGAAAGCTGTGTTAATGCTATGAAATCTTCCATATCCTTATTTGGAGTACCAAATCGCATCATCGCCGACCAGGGCAGATGTTTTACTAGCTCTAAGTTTTCAGAGTTTTGTGTATCGCAGAAAGTTGAACTTCACTTGATTGCTACGGGAATGAGCCGCGCAAATGGGCAAGTGGAACGGGTGATGGAAACACTGAAAAATTTGTTGTCAGTGGTAGAATCAAGTCAACGATCGTGGCAGGACGCACTTGGCGAAGTCCAACTTGCACTGAATTGTACAATTTCTCGTGCCACTGAGGCAAGTCCGTTAGAAATGTTAATTGGTAAACAGGCTCGACCCCTTGGATTAGTTCCCCCATGTGAGACCGAATGTGAAATAGATTTGGCAACTGTTAGAGCTCATGCGACAGAAAATATGAATTCCTTAGCGTCTTACGACAAATCCCGATTTGATAGCAGTAGGGCAGCCGTTGACAAACACCACGTAGGTGACTATGTGCTATTGAGGAATGAAGAAAGACACCAAACTAAGTTAGATCCGAAATTCAGAGGACCGTTTTTGGTGACTGAAGTATTAGAGGGTGACAGGTATACACTAAAGTCGTTGACGAGTAACCGATCGTTCAAGTATTGCCATGAAGATATACGTAAAATGCCGGATGCAGAAATCCCGAATGAGTTAAACGAGAATGTAGAGCAATAGCTGAAATATAGAAACAGTTGAATGAAAAGAAAAGCCCGCCAATGAGTTCTTTTGTGAACGAGAGATATCCGTCTAGGTGAGACGATGAATTGTGAGTTATCCGTCTAGGTGAGACGATGAATTGTGAGTTATCCGTCTAGGTGAGACGATGAATTGTGAGTTATCCGTCTAGGTGAGACGATGAATTGTGAGTTATCCGTCAGGTGAGACGATGAATTGTGAGTTATCCGTCAGGTGAGACGATGAATTGCGAGTTATCCGTCCAGGAGAGACGATGAGTTTGGATTGAATTAATAATTAAGTGTGTGTGAACTGGCGGAAGATCGATTTATAGAAATCGATAAATGATAATGTTAAGATAAGTTGTAAGCTGATTTATTACTGATCAATGGAACTGAATATGAAAACAGAATAAGTTATCCCAGCAACAATGAAATAAAAGCTGTTTTGTTTCTTCACAGAATTAAGATTTAAGAAATACACCTAAGAAAGTCAAACTAATGAAATTAAATGTTATTGAATTGTGATGAAAGTATGTGATCTTGATATCTTGGTATCTCGGTATCAAAAGCTTACACGAGGACGTGTAAATGTCAGAATGGCCGTGTCGTGGCGAAAATAATGAGTATGCGTGTAGTCGCTGTTTACTTCTTCTCCATGTTCTCTTTGCTATTACGCGTTTTCCTATTTATTGTCAATGTGTGAGGATAAATAGATGAATTATCTATGAACGGGATTTTGCAAAAACGAGAGCGATAGAGCTGTTGCTGAACGTGGCCACTTGCGCTGCTTGGTTAGAAAGGGAAAACGATATAATGAAAAGGGAATGCCAAAAATTGAGAAGAGACAAAGCAGGCTGCACGAAACTGGAGTGAGGGCATTAATCGTTGAGAAGCCAAAGCAGACGCAAGTGGACTCGTTGACTGCGCACAGCTGCATAAAATTATACAGTGAAAAGAGATATAAGCGACGCCGATATGGACGGACGGACGGACGGTGAGGCCCATGATATTCATAACCCGACATATACAACACAATACTACTGTTAGTTGAAGTAACCTTACACTAGTACTGCCTCTGTGGATGCTCGCCCCAGCTCTGCCTCTATTGACGCACACACCAGCTTTGCCTCTGAAGTTTCACGCAACAGAGCTGCCTCTGCCGACGATCGTATTAAGCTCTGCCTCTGTAGAAGTTCGCACCAAATCCTGCCTACTCACACAGAAACGCTGCTTCTGCCGAAGCACACAACAGCTCCAGCTCTGCTTCTACCAACTTAAGCAGCAATTTTGCCTCTGCCGACTTATGTACCTGTCTAATAAACCGGCAACTTTGGTTTGCCGACTCTCGAAACTTCTTCGAGAATTCTGTGTTTTGTTGCTCGCGTTTGTTCCAGCGTCTATCGTGCAATGGTTCCATTTTACCGTTCACTGGTTCACTGGTTCACGAACTGAGTCATATGCACAAATTTTGTCTTTACACTTAAGTTCATCCCGGTTGAGCCCCCAATTTGTAGTTCTTTGTTTATATAGTTTTTATTAAACAAATAGTAGAGCTTATAAGTGTAACAAATCATTTATGTTCTTCAAGACTTCACATTTAATTATTTAGACTTATGACGAAATTTATTTTTTAGATTTAGGATAAACCGCTCTTGGAAACAACCTCACTCGACTCCACTTCACTCTACACTTGCTCCCTTTCTATCGATAGCTTGCTCTTGTCTAGGGTTGCATTTTAATCAGGGCTGCAATGTAGAAGTATCGGAAGATCTAATACCTATTCCCACTGCGAGGATTCTTACTCGAACCAATTCCCACTTATATTATATATTAAATAAAACACCACCAATAGTAGTGGAAAAGTACCTGAAGGGTACTATTGATTTGAAGTTGACTTTTGTCAGAAATGATTATTTTGATAATATTATTGTTGGATTTGGCTGGGTGTGAAGTAGACAGAAGAAGTACAACTGGCTTTATTTATAAAATATTCGAATCCTGTTTAGTATGTTGGGGTACAATAAAACAGAAATCAGTCGCAGCTTGATCAACAGAAGCAGAATATATGGCACTGTTTAAAAGTGTACGTGAAGCATTATGGCTGAAATAATTAATGAACGGAATAAAGATTGAGTTATATAGACATTTTAGAAGGTAACTAAGGTTTTATTAGTATTGCCAATAATCCAACTTACCACGAGCGAACAAGCATAACAAATACCATTTTACTAGACAGCATATTGAAAAGAAACTAATTTGTATTAAGTATATTCCCACAGATATGCAGCTGGCGGATAAAATGACTTAACAATTGCCATCGGACAGATTTTTGCTTCTAAGACAACAATTGGGTCTACTTTCATAAAAAAAGTTTTAATTACTGCATAATGAAATCCGAACATGAAGTTCCTATATTAATCAAAATGTATTATGTATTTTACTTTGAAGCATTGAAGCTATTTTGTTGATTTTGTTTTAAACTCATTACTAATTTTAGAATTATGATTAGGCTTTACTGGGTTTCCCTAATCCTTTGCAGTAAATGCTGGATCATAAAATTGTATTTTCTCCAGAACGCACAAACTCGTCAAATAAGAATTTTGTAATTTTATTTTAACAATTGAATTCAATCAATGGATCTTTTGAGAAGTTGTGTTGCAAATGTCCCTATGTGTGTAGACGACGAGTGAGTGCACATCGAAAGGAGATAAAAAAAAACTAAACTAAATTTCAGACAAGTTTCTGTTGTTTGATTGTTTAATCTGGATATTATTATTACTTTCAATACAATCTGTCAGCACTGTGAAATGTCGTCCATGTAAATAATGGCGAAAATACTTTATAGAGCTACAAACAGCCAACGTCTCCAACTCGTATGAATGATAACGAGATTATGTGGGAGACGTCCGTTTACTGAAATACTCAATCACACGAGGCTTATTTTCTATTTTGTGTAAAAAATACCTCAATAGCCGTCTGCATAAGCATCTGAGCGAAGCTAAATAGGAAACTGTGAATCAAATATTATAAGAAACAGGTTCATTAGTCAAAATTGATATGGCCTTTGATGTTAAAGCATAAAGAGGTTTTAGCAATTGTGAGAGCTTAGGCACAAACTGGCGAAAGTACGAAGCTAGCCCAATAAACTGCCTCAACTGTGTCACAGACTGCAGCGGCAGATCAACAAGAGCTGTTTTTTTTTTTTTTGAGGATTTGGACTCGTAAACGGAGAGAAACTGGGTCTTATAATGTTGGCACTCATAAAATGTTAAATCAAACATCTAACATTCTCTTTCTCCACACTCAATCTATATGGGAGTATTTTTACTGTCTTGTTTGGATCAATTAAACGAATCTTTAATTGTCCCGTAGATACGCGGCTTTGTGGAATACCACTTAAGAACTTAAGTAGTCTAGTAATAATGATAATAATTTATCTTTGTCTGATCCACGTAAATCAGTATCGATATTAGCCAAATCAAAATTACATTCAGAAATCAAAGCAGGTGGAACGGACTTCTCACTTAATATAGTTAGAGCGTTAGATGTTATTGGAACTCCGACACCTTGGCTCAATATATCTCGCCCAACTAAGATATCATACTTAATATAATCATCTAAAACATTACGGAATACAATTTCAAATGTGTGTTCGCTTAATGTAACATTTTCCAATACCGGAGAAACCGTAATGTTTCCAATGCCTCTTAATACAACTACGTTGGCTTTCCTAGTTCCGGATAGTCTCATTGAAGCAGCCTCCTTAATCAGCGAGCACTCTGATTTAGAATCAAAATAAAATCGGAACGACTGACCATACTGCTTCAGCGTTCTCCCAGGCTCCAGTACTGTGCATATATTGACGTCCTTCACTATATTACTTTTGGTTGTAGTTGGGCACACGCTGGCCACTTGTCCAACTATTCCACATTTGAAACAGGTCAAGGTTGACAGGTGTTTACTTTCAGAATACCCAGAACGTTGACCAGCAGAATGATGGCGTTGAGTTGCGTCCTTATTTAAACGACACTCAGTCTGTTTATGACCAAGTTTTTGGCATTTGATGTGAGGGAATGTCTTGACTCTTTTCGTTGATGGTGCTGACGTGGTACCATATGAAGATTGACTTTGTCGGGCATCAAAGGAATAGGCTTTTGATTCCTGATGCAGCTCGTTCCGATTGTTCACATCTGTCCTAAGAGCTAGACGCCGTAATCACTTATCAAAACCACTTGCATGCGCCAGCACCCCGAAAACATCAATTTGTTCCACATCCAGTGACTTCCACCTAGACACGAGAGAAGTAACCATCCTGCTCCCATACAACGATAAGGACTCTTCTTCTTTTTTGCGTCCATCGAGCAAATTCATGCGGCCAATGTCTCAGTTCCTGCATAATTTTGCAAAAAAAAACCTACCGAAACTGCATCCATGTGATAACCAATGAGACGCGCCTCCCTCCAGCGCCTTGCTGAGAGATGTCATGTAGTTGATTTTCAGATAGAATATAATCCAGTGCAAACGGGGTTAGATTTTGGAAGCACTACATCTACTGCGTCAATAATTTGGCACATTTTGCGTTCGCTGCATAGCCTGTAAGAGTTCCGCAAAGGTGTGATTCCAAGAGTGTTCGCAGGCTGTCCTTGTTGTCTCCACAGTTGTGAGTTGGAGATACCTTTCACTTTCTGGCACGTGGCATGACTATCTCTCTCAATTTCTTTCCTTTCAATTCCAATTCCTTTTGCTTTCTTATTCTCTTTCACACACATCTACACAGACACCCTTCGTCTCATTCATGCCCATGCCACCTTGCGTTGACAGAAACTATTTCTGCCTCGCTTTACGAATACAGAAGAAATTCCCAAATGTATAAAAATGTATAAAATGTATAAAATGTATAAAATGTATAAAATGTATAAAATGTATAAAATGTATAAAATGTATAAAATGTATAAAATGTATAAAATGTATAAAATGTATAAAATGTATAAAATGTATAAAATGTATAAAATGTATAAAATGTATAAAATGTATAAAATGTATAAAATGTATAAAATGTATAAAATGTATAAAATGTATAAAATGTATAAAATGTATAAAATGTATAAAATGTATAAAATGTATAAAATGTATAAAATGTATAAAATGTATAAAATGTATAAAATGTATAAAATGTATAAAATGTATAAAATGTATAAAATGTATAAAATGTATAAAATGTATAAAATGTATAAAATGTATAAAATGTATAAAATGTATAAAATGTATAAAATGTATAAAATGTATAAAATGTATAAAATGTATAAAATGTATAAAATGTATAAAATGTATAAAATGTATAAAATGTATAAAATGTATAAAATGTATAAAATGTATAAAATGTATAAAATGTATAAAATGTACGTTATAATTTAAAATTAAAAAGGAATATACGACATATACATCTAACTGAAGTTTAAGAAATAAAGAGACCAAAAAAACTTTTACATCAGCCGATATGCTGACAGACTTTCCGCCCACCCGAACACGTTGCCGAATGATCTTGTTGACCCTATTTCCCTCCGACGTCTGAAGAGAATACATCACCAATGAACTCCTTACACGTAAGATAGCATAATCCCTCCACTGTACATTTGCATATATTATAATTAAGGAACAGTGTCCATAATATTATCTTTTATGCTACGCATTAGGTTATGTTCAGAAGGAACTGAACGATTCCTAGTGACTCTAAGCTTATTGAATAATAAATGTCCTCTCTCCGCTTTAGGATAAAGCCTGAGATGATGGATGGAAAAAAATGTATGCAGGAAAAAGTATGCAATATTTATTTCTTTAAATGGGTATGCAATACAATTGAATCCGCCGAAGGTATGCGAAGACAAATTAATCAAATTGAACTTGACAACCATTACGTGGTCGGATAGAAAAAAAATTTTTGTTATAAGCTTTTGCTTTTGGGATGCCGTGGAAATAACTAGTCGAACTTTTTTATGTTCTGTACTTAACTACCCTGTTAAGTTGGACTGTTGATCGATTTGAAGTTGAGGGCCAAGTAGTGATGTCTCCTCCTTGATGATCCAAAGAATTAATGAAGTCTTTTCCGGGGATCCGGAAACTTTTAGTGTGAATTTTTTTTTTTCAAAATTTTTACATAATTTTATTAGTCGTGTAAATTTAAATCGATTTGCCAAAAAACTCTTACGCCCTAAAGCTGCCGAACCGGTCACGCCCACACTGTGGAACAATCTTTCAAATTATTCTCATATTATTCCCCAATATCTATCGATATCCCAGAAAAATGATGAAATTTTGCACTCACACCAGCTGAGTATCGGGTATCTGATAGTCGGGGAACTCGACTATAGCATCCTCTCTTGTTTTATTCTCGTTCCGAAAGGACACTTCAGTGGTTACTCTGCCGGTAATTCTTTGGGATTGTCCGTCGGCTGTTATGACATCTGCGGTAAATTTTTGGCATAAAATGTTTAGTCCTATCAGTTCTGTTGCTAGCCTACCACATATGCAGCTAACTGATGCCCCTGTATCTAGTAAATCAACTAATGTCTTTCCGGCATTTGCAACTGAGCAAGCGGCCTAACATCGCGTTGTTTCCCCACCATGGCTGAGAGCAGCAGCTTCCGTTCTTCCTTTCATAGTCTTTTTTTTTGCTTTTTTCGAACTTTTGAGCGGCTTGTATCTGTGCCTTCTGGTTTTTGTTGGATCTTTTCCACCTCAAAGGTTGTAGGTGCACTGCTAATTGTTTGTTTGGAATCGCTTAATTGGTCGTCGTCGATTTCGAAACCATATGTTTGCGTGCCTTTGTGTCACTCCCTGGTTGGTTTTTTGGAGCGTAACTAGCACATTTACTGCATGAAGGCTTATATGTACGTATCTGCTTTACCGCAGTCACATAGCACTTCTGATGCCTGTGACCATTTT
The DNA here is from genome assembly GCF_004382195.2 of Drosophila sechellia. Taxonomy (NCBI): domain Eukaryota; kingdom Metazoa; phylum Arthropoda; class Insecta; order Diptera; family Drosophilidae; genus Drosophila; species Drosophila sechellia. The sequence goes on along the minus strand of NC_045949.1, from coordinate 21,283,763 downwards.
CCTGGCTTTTCCAGGATGGCAAATCCCTGGCCGCTAACTCTAGGTGTTCCTATCTTCAAATTGACATTGTTGTGGAACGAGTCTACTCTACGGTTACATAAAGATTTCCCGAGTCCTAACCAACCTTCTTAACTCGGAAACTGTATCGGCACGCTCATATAAAATTTCGTGAATGCCTGCGGTGATCGCTTGGGTCAGGCTATTTGCGTGTTGGTCCAAAGCGTCCGCAAAGCATTTTGTTTGCTACGCCAAGTCAGCCGTAATGGCTTCCGAGATAGCGGATCTTATACTTTCAGCCATTGCGGTCTGAAAATCGGTTTGGGGTTCAGTCGGACGTGAAGGCTGCTCCTAATTGTTTGCTGTTTTCTTTCTAATAAGCTTATGATTTACACCGTCCTATCCTATAAACTCAAGGATATATAATAAATTAAATAAATAAATAATGTGATTATTAAGGAAAAAATATCCTATTAAATGAGTAAACGAGAGCGCAAAAATATGGTAAAAGAAAATAAACAAACAAATAAAAATCCGGTTGCCATGCAATCGTTTTCAGGTATCGCTATGTAAAATTCTTTGTTACTAAATCCATGACGCAGTTTAATTGTACGCTGTTGATGCTACTGATTTAATAACAGAAAATTAATATAATGGAAGGTGAAGGATGTTGTATTCAGACATAAAAACCATGTAGTTTTCACAAGTCTTACATTTAACATTCTATGTAAATTAACCTTTTTGATTTTATTAATAAATGACAAATTATACAAAACACAAAAGGCAAAAGACAACAATTGGCTTGTACAATTTTTTTAATTCTTTTTTACAGCAAATTTAAAGGGGAATAAAAATAAAAAATAAAGCATTAAAAAATTTAGTGAACTAATTATGACTCGGCGTTAATGCTGAATAGGTAAAACTTTTCCAGCAGATAATAGGACAATTTAATATAATAATAATAAAAGACAATACGTGTTCGGATTCAGTAGCCGAATTGCTAAAACTTTTCCAGCAGCCTGAATTTATACAACCATCGGATTTTTAGATTGTGGAGATCTTGGATTGAAAATGGTGGTTTGAAAATATTTTATTTATTTTTAATTTTAGATCTGGCCTTGCCGGATAGATCTGCCGCCATGACAGAATCGGGCCTCACAAGTTTGGCCGCCAAAATAAGCTTATAATAGTTAATAAGAATACTGTAAAGAACTACGTGTATTACTTCCCCGATCAGATGGTAATATGAAGCTGGTCGACCAGCACGTGCTGGTTCCGCCTACCAAATCTCTGTAGATTCAGGAGGGGGAATAATTAGCATCGCGACTACTCGCTCGGCACGTATCAATCACTTGTTTATGATTGATACGTGATCACCAGAGACAAACGGGCAATTGTATTAACGGAAGACAGGAAAAAGAACAAACAAGGGCATAGCAACTTCTTAAGACAGCAGCTGATGCTGTGGACGCCTACCCTACCATGACCAGCAAAAGCCAGTTTACATAAAAGGGAAACATTACAAGTATGATACACTTTACACAAAATAGACAATTTGACGGCGCTACATGGACCACCTAGAGAAATTTGATCCGATTCACACAACATTATACATTTTAATTTTTAACATAAAAGAAACTTAAAAACTGCCAAAAATTGGTTCTGAACAGGTTCATGAAGCTTATCCGAACTGATCACACAAGGGCTCGAAAATAAACATACTAATTGAAATTGTTTAAAAATCGACTTTGGGTTTGTGGCCGTAAAAAAAAATTATTTTAACCTATTTAGATATTATTTTTTTTATAAAATTTTATATCGGCTGCTGTTTTATGGTATTTATGTAAAGGTTTTTTTTCATGTTTTGCTTATTTATTGAATCTTCCCTTTTACTTAAGAGACTAACAATAAGTTTTCAAATCTTATTCTAAACTAAATAAATATAATTTTATGAAATGATTCGTGCTGTGTGGCCTACAAAATTTAACGCTGGGCTGGTTGGTCGTTCCGGTGCAGTCGGCTTTGGCTGCATACTCGAATAAGTTTTCTTGCAAGAGGATTTGGATGTGAGGCTAATTTTTCATTGTATTTTACTTTCTTCTCTGCTATTGTCTCAATGACAAGTTTTATTTGTAAGTCTCTGTGTATATTCTCGTTCCGAAGATACCATGGAGCTCCAGTAATGTTTCTTAGAATCCTGGAATGTGCTCGCTGTACTATGTCGATGTTGATTCTCGATGCGTTGCCCCATAGCTCGGAGCCATAGGTCCATATGGGTTTTAAAACGGAGTTATATAAGAGGACTTTGTACTCCAAGCTTAGGGGAGAGCGAACGTTTATAAGCCAGTGTAGATCCCTTGCTTTTAGTCTGAGGTGCGTCGTCTTGGCCTCTATGTGTTTCCGCCAGGTGAGCCGCTTGTCCAGATGAATACCTAAGTATGTTACGTTACCGACTTGTGGGATACGCGTGTGGTTCATTACCAAGGGTCGGCAGGTTTGTTTGTTTAGGGTAAATGTTACCTTTTTGCACTTTCCTTCGTTTTCTCGTATGCGCCAATTTGCATGCCATTGTTCTACACAAGTTAGATGGCGTGCTAGTTGCATCGTAGTTTTTTCTGGGCATCTGGATCGACTTAGTATCGTTAGCTGCTAGTTTGTTGGGAAGTCCGCCGTGTATAGGGTGTATAGAATTGGGCCCAGAACACTTCCTTGAGGCACTCCGGCTTCTATAGTACAATCGCTTGAAGTGCATCTGACCGAACACTCTTTTATAAAGGTAAGACTTTAGAAGCTTATGTATGTTTTGAGGCAGCAGTTTGATTTTTTTAAACATAAGTCCATCCAGCCATACTCTATCGAATGCTTGTACAACGTCTAAGAAGAGAGCTGTGCAGTATTCACGGTGTTCAAAGGCAGTGCGAATTTCTATTGTTATTCGGATAACCTGTTCAATGGCTCCATGTTTTGCCCGAAAACCAAATTGGTGCGATGGGAGTGTGTTGTGTGTTTTTAGGTGGGGGCTGATGCGTAGCAGCAGCACTTTTTCAAATAACTTGGATAGACAAGTAAGTAAGCTTATTGGCCTGTATGATGATGGCTGTGTTTTGTCTTTCCCAGGCTTAGGGATCCTAATTCTAATTGATTTCTTCCACTTTTGAGGGAAGTATCCAATTTTAGTAATTGCGTTGAAGAGCAAGCACATTCGTAGAACTGCACACATTGGCAGCTCAATGATCATTTTCGGGGTTATTAAGTCGTAGCCAGGCGATTTTCGAGTCTTCAGTTGCTCTTTAATGACTTTCGTTATCTCGCTTGGCCGAAATTCTAAAGGATCTTGTGGTGCTAAGTCAGATGCAGTTAAAAGCGGGAGACTAAATGAGTTAGTGTCTGGGTTTGGTTGAAACACTTTTTTAAGATGATCAGCGAAGACTCTTGCTCTGTATGTGTCACCAGTTTCCGGTAGAGTTACGGAGAGGTACAACCGTTTCTGCTGGTTCCTGTAGGTTCCTGTGGTCTTTCCACAACGAGTTCTTTGTGCCTGTGTGGGTGAGATTCTCGATGTACCTTAGTTATGCGTCCGCTTCTTCTTTCTTAAGCGCTTTGGTAAGTCTGCGAGAAACTGCTTTTAATTTACTCTTCTATCTTCTATACTCTTCTATTCTATATCACCAGCAAACTGATCAATGTCTTCCTCGGTTTCCAGGGGGCTATAAAAGCCGGTGTGGGAACAAACATACTTTTTGTACCTCGCCCAGTTGGTCCTATTGCTTGAAAGCCTACACGGTCGCTCGATGTGTTGTAACTGGTACAAAAGATGAAAGAGCCCCGGACAGTGCTCAGATGAGAGTTCTGAAAGTGCCTCAGCTGTAATCATTGATTGGGGTATCCTTTTTGTGATGGCAAAGTCAATCAAATCTGGAAGCTTCATGGGATCTGCTGGCCAGTATGTAGGCGCTCCCGGGGAAACATAGTAAAGTTTGTGTTGCGGTTTGATTATCGCGTTGTACAGCTGTTTTCCTTTAGGGTTCGCTACCCGAGATCCCCAGTACATGTGCTTGGCATTCCAATCGCCAGCTGCAACAAACCTTTCACCGAACGAGTCAGAAAGTGTTGTGATTTTTTCCTCAGAGATTGTGAAGCGAGGTGGGCAATAGACAGCAGCCAGAGTGAGAGCACCGTTATGGCATTGGAGGTTTATAGAGGTACATTGTAAGCAGTCTTCTTGCCAATTACCAAGAAATTGGTGCTTAATTCGCAATCGTATTAGTATCCCAGTGCCTCCATGGGCCTTGTCATCCGAGTGATTCGTAAAGTAAAATTTATATCCTGGTATTTGGAAATTGTACTTTTCGGTAAGGTGAGTCTCTCAGAGTAGCATAACGTCAATGTTTCTGCCGGCTAAGAACTGAGCAAGTTCTAGCTTGTGCCGCGAAACGCCATTAGCGTTCGAGGTAGCTATTGTTAAGGGAGTCATTATCCTGTTTTAGAAGAAACTAGCTGTTTAAGTTACGGGGTTTGGACTGTCTCCCGCTCTCCGCTCCCTCTTTCGCTCTCCACTCCCTCTTACGCACTCCCGCTCTTCACCACAGAGTCTCCGAGGAGTCTCCGCTGCGTTTGGGAGAACCCAACGCATTAGAATAAGCTTTAGTGTGTAAAAACTACCCATGATCAATAAACATACGCCCGGTCGCGCCTGCGCAATTTCTACAAGTCTTCAAGTGTTTTTTCGAGTGTTCTATTTTCAGCAAACTAGGAATTTTCCAGGACCAGCAAACCCCATCATCCTAACATTTTGGTCCTTCGAGCCGGATATCCTGGATTTTTCAAGTTTGTCCACCAGCGACCAACTTATAAGATAAGTACGAAACTTCCATCCCCTTTAATTGCCGGTCTGCAGCAAAAGGTTCGAAAATCCAATTTCGTTTAATTTGCTGAGATTTATTGTCAAATCAAACGGATTTATCCGACAAAAGGCAATTAAAGGAAAGTACTTATCCATTCTCACGGGCGCCGCCATATTACCCACCGTTCTAAATTTCTAAGTCCCAATTTTCCGAATATATTTAAATATTCATTCAGTCCGAAAAGTGCAAAATTCCAAATGTGAAGAAAGTGAAATTAATTTGTGCCAAGTTCAGTGAAAATTCCTAAAGTCCAACACTCTGCCAAAAGTGGCAAAAATTCTATTCTCGTTTCACTGTGTCCAACGCAAGCCAAATTCTTTTCGCAAATTTCGCACATTTTTTTGCTGCAACTCCGCAGTCCGCTTAACACAATTTGCTTTGCTATACATTCAAATACAACAACAAACAACACATACCCTCTGGCCATTCCAAGTAAAATATTAATTAAATATTTACCCGCCATTTACCCATATACATTGCATGCATTACATCTCCATATAAATACATATACGCATACATCTCCATATACATAGATATACGCACACATCTCCATATACATCACACATATTAGCGACATACATTGCGCAGATTATCTGCATTCCCTTTAACCAAAGTGTACCAAAGTTTACATTGCCTGTTTCCCAAGTGCCGACGCGGAAAAGGCGTATAACCAAAGTTTACCTAAGTTTTGATTGTTTCCCGTCGGCAAATCCATACCACAAATAAAATTTATTCCAAGTGCCGACGCGGAAAAGGCGTTTTATTTTCCATCAATATTTTTCCGTAAATTTCCAAATTAATTTCCGAACAATAAATAAATTGTAAATTAAATTAAACATTTTCAATATTTATTAAATTATTTTTAAATTTTTTTTTTAAATGTTCAAAAATAAATAATCATCCATAAATAAATGGATAAACGGCCAAATACAAGTCGTTCACCCGACAAATATTTCCTTTTCGTATTCGCTTGTATATTAGTTTGTGGTTGTTTTAGAAGTATTTACAACGCGGAGAAAAGACTTCAATTCCAGTCATTCCATTTTCTCCGTTTCCAGTTGTAAATAAAAGAATAAAATTTTCTTCCTTCTAATAAACATTTTATATCAACGTGTTCCACATTCCAAGGGTTCCAACCATAAATAAGGTGGACCCAATTACCGTAAATCCCAGGTCATTTATACAATTCGCTGTTCACTCCGAGTCACCTGTCCGATCAGTCTAAACTACCACGTTTCCACTTCGTAAACTTTACACCACTTAAATTATTAAGTGCAGTCTGAGGAATCTGTCTACTTTTTCAAAAGTTTGACCGGGCTCCAAAACCGCTTCCCTTCCATTTCGTATTTCTTCGATTATGCCCATCGGGGACGATAAGAAGAAATTGTCCGCTGACAAACCCAGGTCTATTTTTTCACCACAAGGCCCCAAGAGTCCAAGAATCCCAAGCATTTCGGTGAGAACGCCTGCGCAGATTTCCGACGACTGTGCTACTCCATCAAAAGCCACAGTACAGGGCACAGCTAAAAATATGGCTGCTTCCGATCTAGCGCTAGCCAAATTCATTTCGGTTTCTGACCGCTTAAGCGAATTTGAGGCTCAGATCAACACTCCGGAATCCGCAGCTCCAACCGTCACGATGCTTGGCGTCCGTCGCGACCAAGTCCGAACCCTATGGGACAAGGTTGAAAAGGAATACGATCTCTGCTCAGAGTGCCTTGTGTCAGCAGGCGAAGCGGCAGCAAGCAACATGCCTATTCTCAGGGCTAAATACAATTATTGCTATTCAGTCTATGAAAGGTGTGTTTCCCAGCTCGTTGATAAAATCGAGCAGGGCACTTCTCAGTCCATCCCAACCGCGAACGCTGCGCCCCAGGCCTACATTTCCTCTGGCTGTCGGTTGCCTCCATGCGATACAGAAGTTTTCGCAGGCAACTATCTTCGCTGGCCGACTTTCCGGGATCTTTTCACAGCCATTTATATCAATTATCCACGGCTGACTCCGGTTGAAAAGTTATTCCACTTAAATGCCAAAACTAGTGGCGACGCGTAGCCCAAGTCTCGGGCTTAAACCAAACAGTAGCTGCTCAGTCCAAGAAGCTCTGCAGTTTCACCATCCGATCTTCGACTAGGCCCGCGTTGCTGTTGGAGACGAAGGCCTACGTCCTCCCTCAACTAGCCGGAAATCTGCCTTCCTACCCAATTCCGCAAAATTTTCTTCGGGATCTTTCCGATTTTCCACTGGCGGATCCAAAATTCTATGAGAGCGCACAAATAGATGTACTTATCGGAGCCGACATCCTGCCTTCGGTGCTTCTGAGTGGAGCAAAAACCAACATCTGTGGCTCTCTCTTGGGGCAAGAGACCATTTTCGGCTGGGTACTAACTGGGCCAGTGTCAGCCTCAGCCCAAAGTAGAATTTCCTCTTTCTCGACACAGATCACCCACGCGTACGATAATTCACTGGACAAACTCCTCACAAAATTTTGGGAGGTGGAGGATATACCAACAAAGTTGGTAAAAGAGTACTGCAGCAGCTAGCAGCTGACGTAGAACTCAGCCATCCAAAAGCTAGCAATGTCATTCGAAATTTCATGTATGTGGATGATGTTCTGGCCGGAGCGGACTACACGGAAGAAGCTCAGCTCATGGTGCAAGAGCTCCGAGACGCCCTGAATTCCGCCGAATTTCCATTGAGGAAATGGACCTCCAACCAAAAGGAAGTTTTAGCGGCCATTCAGAGCAACCATCTTTTAAATACTGACTTTCTCGAGATCGATGCAGAAAGTACTGCCAAAACCCTTGGTATTCGCTGGAAAGCAACCTCCGACGAATTCTTCTTCGTCCCGCCAGAGTTGGCTATCGAAACGTCCTTTACAAAACGCCAATTCCTGTCCCAAATTGCCAAATTGTTCGACCCTGCAGGCTGGTTAGCGCCGTTTATCGTTCGAGCTAAAATATTCATGCAGGAGATTTGGCTGCAGGAGCTTGGATGGGACGAAAACATTCCAAATGAGCTTTTTCAGCGATGGCTTAATTTTCTCCAAAGTTATTCAGTGTTAGAGCAGATACGCATTCCACGCTGGCTATCGTTTCGTCCAGATTTCAAGGTCGAACATCATGGCTTTTGCGATGCATCGCAAAAGGCTTATGGGGCGGCAATATATGTCCGCGTAGAAGTGGGCAGCACCATTATGGTGCAACTCCTAACCGCGAAAACCCGGGTAGCACCAGTCAAAACGGTTTCGCTCCCAAGACTGGAGCTGTGCGGAGCGTTATTGCTTTCCGAAATGGCTGCAGCCATCATTCCGCAGATGCCTACGATTAACTCCGAACTTTACTGTTGGACGGACTCCACGATAGTGCTTGCATGGTTAAGCAAGTCAGCGTGCCAGTGGACCACATTTGTAGCCAATAAGGTGACGAAGATCGCCCAGGCCACAAAAACAGAGAATTGGTCTCATGTTCAATCTGAGCATAATTCAGCAGACCTGGCAAGTAGAGGAGTTTCCCTCCAAGATCTAGCCGATAGCCAGTTATGGTGGCACGGACCGACTTGGTTTGCAAAATCCACGCAACCAATGGCCAACTCAAGTCGACAACGCTCCGGTGACCGACCTGGAGAAGCGTGCTCTAAAAGTCCATCTCGCAACAGCTCCTTCTGAAGAGTTGTTGGCACGTTTCTCCAAGATAGAGAAAGCTCTACGCGTCCATGCTTATGTTCATCGCTTCATTCAGCGGTGCAGGAAGCAGACATCTCCATCTGATGTGCATTTGCTGGCCACTGAAATCGCCGGCGCCGAGCGGTTCCTAATCTTGAACACTCAGCGCAGAGAATTCCCTGTGGAATATCACTGCCTAAGTGAAAAGCGTCCAGTGCCAAGTTCAAGTGCCATCCTAAGCATGAACCCGTTTCTAGATCCGCAAGGACTGATCAGGGCATGCGGCCGTGTGGCGGCTTCCGAAAGCCTTCAATACAATGAACGCCATCCAGTGATTCTTCCGTACAACTGCCTGCTTTCTCGCCTCCTTGCGAATTTCACTCATCGCATAACTCTCCATGGTGGTAACCAGTTAATGGTGCGCCTCATCCGGTCGAAATACTGGATTCCGAGAATTAAGAACCTGATGAAAGCAGTAGTTAATTCGTGCAAAGTATGTGTGATCCACAAAAAGCGGCTGCAAAGCCAACTGATGGGTGTCCTGCCCAAAGAAAGAGCATCGTTCTCCCGACCATTCACGTATACGGGCATGGATTACGCCGGTCCGTTCGATATAAAGAACTATACGGGAAGAGCATGTCTTATTACAAAGGGGTATGTGTTCGTTTTTGTTTGTTTCTCCACCAAGGCCATCCACTTAGAGCCTACATCTGACTTAACGACCGAGAAGTTTCTTGCCGCTTTCTCTTGTTTTGTATCCAGAAGAGGGTGTCCACGTCAAGTCCAATCAGACAATGGCAAAACCTTTGTTGGCGCTGCCACCCTGCTTTCCCGCGATTTCCTTCAAGCCGTAAAAGAGTCGGTGACGAATGCCTATATTCATCAAGAGATGCAATGGCAATTTATTCCTCCGGGGGCACCCCATATGGGAAGCAGGCGTAAAAAGTTTCAAGACGCTATTTTACAAATGCACTGCCACACGAAAATACACGTTCGAAGAGCTCTCCACGCTCTTGTCAAAAATAGAAGCGTGCCTTAACTCCAGGCCGCTCTCTCCCATGTCTGAGGACCCGACAGATTTGCTGGCTCTGACGCCAGGTCATTTCCTTGTCGGGGGACCCCTTATGTCCACGGTGGAACCCGAAGTAAAGGGGGAAACGAAATCCATTCTTAATCGGTGGCAGCATTTGAAAGCTCTTCATCAGCAGTTCCGTGTGCGATGGAAAGAAGAGTACCTCAAAGAACTCCACAAGCGTTCTAAATGGCAGGCCCCGTCCAAAAATCTCCGCATCGATGACATGGTCGTCATCAAGGACGACAACTTGCCCTCTAATGAATGGCGGCTCGGCAGAATTGAGTCTGTTTTCCCAGGAGCCGACGGCAACGTCCGTGTAGTAAATATCCGTACTGCGCGTGGAGTTGTTAAACGTCCAGTAGCAAAAGTGGTGCTTTTGCCGACGGAGTCTTCCGAATCTCGACAATAATAGGCGCTCCTATCGTCCTTAGTTGTAGTTCACTAGCTATCCATTATCATCCACTAATCATGCATTATTTTTCATTTCGTTTTCGATCTCCGTTCGACATTCGACTACGCGCAGCATGGCCCCTCGTCAACAAAACGCACGCAGTGCTCGTGCCGTGGAGAGCAGACGTACCCGAGGTATTCAATCCTACCGATGCCGAGTCTGCCGCGGTATCCATCCTCTTCGGAAGTGCGCGAGGTTCCTAAAGCTCAGCGCTGAAAAGCGTTTGCGAGCAGTCCTCATTAACAAATACTGCGCCAATTGCCTCGCTCAAGTGCGACCGATCCCACCACACGCTGCTCCACATGCACGAGCAGGTTAGCTCGTTGTCGCGGTCGCGAGCGCGCTCGCGTCTCCAACCGGTGCCAACCCGGCAAGCAGCTTCGGCCTCGTCCCAACGTTCCCGCCGGCACAGTCCGCCAACTCAGCGTAGGAGTTCACCGCCACGACGCCCGGAATCGACGACGCCAGGCCCATCGCTCTCGTCGCTGCTGCAACGCCACAGCGTGAACATCCTTCCCACAGCGCTGGTCAAGTTGGAGACCGGGACGAAGACCTTCGAGACCGCAGCACTTATCGATCCGTGCAATCCCATGAGCTGCATCGACGCTTCGTTGTCGTCAGCCTTTAAGCTTCCGATGACCAATGTTGGCGACGAGAAGGTCTGCACGACGACGATTCGCTCCAGGATCGACGGGAACACGAAGCTCGAGGTCGTGCTCAAGATCGAGCCCAGGGTGCGGATCCGTACACCGGTCCGGGCATTGAGCGACACCGTAGTGTCCAAGTACCGGGACATCATGCTGGCTGATGACGGGTTCCATCGGCCTGCTACCGTATCCATGGTCTTAGGAGCAGATATTTATCCTAAGGTTATCCAATCCGGATTCCTGACCTTCGACGAGGGAATGCTGGTCGCTGAAAACTGTCTGGAGTTGGACTGGACTGTCACCCGCTCTCCGCTCCCTCTTACACTCTCCACTCCCTCTTACGCACTCCCGCTCTTCACTACAGAGTCTCCGAGGAGTCTCCGCTGCGCTTGGGAGAACCCAACGCATTCGGATAACCTTTAGTGTGTAAAAACTACCCACGATCAATAAACATACGCCCGGTCGCGCCCGCGCTATTTCTACAAGTCTTCAAGTGTTTTTTCGAGTGTTCTATTTTCAGCAAACTAGGAATTTTCCAGGACCAGCAAACCCCATAATCCTAACACTAGCATTTGAATAAGCTCTTGCATAGTTCCTTGCATGAAGGTCATGAAGTCTTTCATGGTTTGCTGCGTCGAGAGCATAATCGCTTCAACGCCAATAGGCTGCTGTTGCATAGACGCTGGAGGTGACTGCTGTCGGTTCTTGGATCCCTGATTTTAGTACACTGGCAAAGGAGGAATTTGGCATTGTTCGGTGGCTGGCAGACGAAGGGATGTTAGTTGTAGTCGGTTCCATTACTTTGTGAGCTGTTGGTGTGATACGATCTCGAGCTCAATCCACTCGTTTGTTTAGGCGACTCTTGAGTTCCTTGTAAACAATGCATCATCGCCAGTTGGCTGTGTGTTTTCGCCACAGTTGCTGCATAACTTAATTGAACTGTCGTTTTTATCCTTAGGACAGTTTACAAAACTGTGGGCATCGCTGCAAACGACGCAGATGGATTTTAGTGTGCAGTACGCTTTGGTGTGGCCATATTCTTGGCAGTTGGTGCACTGCACAGGTTGCTTGCGCTTGTGTGGCTCTTCTACGGTTATTCCTTGGTGCAGTAAATAATGTAGCCTATATATAGGATGTACTTCATTTTTGTTGTTTTTCTGACTCGATGGCTCCAGTTCGACTTTAAAGAGTGGCTGCGTTGGAGGCGTTGCCTCGATTTATTTTCGTCTGATTACCAGCCTGCTTGTGTTGTGTGCTTAGCTTTCGCTTTATTTGGATGTAGCGATCCAGCCCTGTTTGACAAAGTTTTTTGTTTTGGTTCTTGTCCGCTTCCACTTTCAAACTCGGTGTGAGTGCTCTTGCTTTCGTTGTTGTTGGTACAACAGAATTGTACACCGCTGTCGGTTTTGAGCATAGAGTTGGTGTTGGTGCTGTTGCAGTTGTTGTTACTGAAGGTGCAGTTGAACAGCTCTCCGTTCCTCTACTACTGGGAACTTCCTTTCCTCTATTCCATGATTCGGCTCTCACGCCAAGAATTGGCGGGCTCTCGCGTTAAAGCGCGAAGAGGAGATACATTTTGGATGAAAGGAAACGGAAGGTAAAGGGAATTGTCCTATATCATTAATTATTTTCTCTTAAACTTAAGCAAAACTCCTAAACATACAAAGGCGAAATAATTGTCCATTCGGACACTTAAACATTTATCCTGCTTTATCTGTTTGCTTAACAAGCAGTATACATGGCGGGTGCAATGTAGAAAATGTTAAATATGTATATGTATGTAAATATGTAAAATGGGATATGAAAATAAAATAAAAAACTAATATATAAATAAAAATAGAAAGAAATTTCTATCTATTTTCCTATCCTTCCATATATAAATTAGAATAAGACTGTTATTTATTAATGTATTTATTTGTTTTTATTCATTGTACGTGACAATTGGAGAACAAATTAAAACTGAAACTTTGGGCAAGCTCCGCCGGGCCACGAAGCCTCCGCTGCCGCTGGAAAGTCGGCTGAATGTTGCGTCAGCGTCTGCAACGGGCGGTCAGGCAGCTTGCGCGTGCGGGTTTCTGGTTTTGGCTGCAACTCCGTCGCGACGGCATCCGGCGTAGCAGCGTTGTCAGCAAACTTAAGCTTGCGCGTGTTAACTCCTCCCCTACTAGTTTGAAACGCGTCCTCGGGTTTCTTCCTTCCCATTCTGTACCTTTTTTTCAGTACCTGTCTCATATGGTCTTTGGGTAGTTTGTCTATTAATTTCCATGTCTCGTAGTTGTCAGTTTCGAACGATGTCAAGTTCGTCGTGTGTCCTAAATAAGTGTACGAGTCCCAGATTGTTACATCTCCGTCAACTATAGGTATGTAGTCCGCGTGGGAGTAGTCGTTGAGTCTCAATGTCGCTTCGGTCAAGGTCATGGTTGCTATTATTAAACTGAAAAGATATAACCTAAATAAAAATGTAATTAGTTAAAAATAGTTGTCATGATTTTTCAAATGTCAAGACCCTATTTAAGATTGTCCTTATGGACCACCCTCCCTTTAATAAGAACAGTCGTACCTAGATCTGCCTCCACTATACCCTCTGTAAATAGGGGTGATAGTTTATTTCCTAGTCTCTTATTGTTTTTTATCCAAACCTGATCGCCTACCAAATACGACTTATAGACCCTTTTTTTATTCATTTGGTCAAGTGTCTTTTGCTGTGCTGATGCAATTTTTTCTTTGATCTGCTCTGTACTACCTTTGGAGGCTGCGTGAATTACGTCTATGGGTCTCTCGTTTGTCACCGAATGAATTGACCTGTTGTACTTTATAGTTGCAAAGAGAATGTTTTCGACAGTGTCCTCTACTTGTGTTTCCAACTTATAAGAGCGTGCTATATCCCCAAGAGGGCCATGGAACCGCTCGACTTGTCCATTAGAGAGACTATGCAAGGGTGGGGCGTTTGAAATCACGATGCCAAAGTTATTGCTGAGCGTTGATTTAATAGTTTCTAAGTTCAAGGATTTCTCGTTGTCGCAGTAAATTGCCTTTGTTTCGGGGAACATTCCTGCTTTCTTGGGTGCCGATCATGTTTGCTCATAGTACAAATTCTACAGTTTGCAGCTATTTCTGAAGTTAAGTGACCCATTTTTGGAAAAATGTAGTCCCTAAGTATTTGTTTCGCATTTTCTTGGGCTGCTCTGTGCGCGCGATTATGTTCGGCCGTCGCAATTTCCCTCTGTTCCATTGGGTTTACAATGTCTGTTACCAAGTTCTTGCAATATCTAAAGGTGGTGGAAGGGAAGGCCATAACCAGTCCGTGTTGGATAAAAGCCAGTATGGGTAGCTCGCAATGAATTGCGTTGACTACGTCAGCATTTACTGCATCTTTAATGCTTTGCAATAATGTGCTGCGATCAGAAAAATGTAGTATGTGACGAGTTTTTGCCTTAAACAAAATAAGCGTCTTCTGTTGGGGAATAGTTCCTTCTTTCAAAATAATTTGGTTCCGGAAACAATTCACCGGTTTGTCTGTGGCTTCAATGGTATACGTGAGGGATCTTTCGCTGTGGATGGTGGCGACATCCGAGTCTACTGAGTCCTCTAGTGCGTTGACATTTTGGCGAGACAGAGCGTCTGCTACCAAGTTCTCTTTTCCGGGTTTATAAATTATGTTTGCGTTGTGCTCATCAATGAAGGCTTTCCAACGCTTTATTTTGGCATTCGGGTTCTTGTCCGATACCGAAAAGGTTAATGGCTGGTGGTCTGTATGAATGTTAAGATTCTTGACACCATACAGGTAATTTCTGAGGTTCTTAAGTGCCCATACAATGGGAGAAGCTCACGCTCATTTGTGGCAAAATTTACCTCGTTACCTCGCAGTGTTTGCGAGATTATTGTTCTCGGGCGGCCGTCTAGAGACAGCACCGCTCCCAGTCCGCAGCCAGACGCGTCTGTTGTGAGGTCAAAAGGCTTCTTGTAATTTGGGTAGGACAACATTACATCTTCGGAGGCCAGTATATTTTTTAGCCTATCGAAGGCTTCATTCTGCTCTAGTGACAACTCGATTATCACCTTTCTTGAGTAGTTGGCACTTACTTTGCCATTTTCGCCTTTCAATATATCTGTTAGGGGCTTTGCGATGTTGGCGAAGCCCGTTATGAAGCAGCTATAATAGCGTGCTAGGCCTAAAAATGACCTTAGAGCGAATAGGGTTTTTGGTGGGGGAAAGTCCTTAATAGCCTTAATTTTATCGGGCGAAGACTGAATCCCGCCTCTGCACACTGTAAATCCCAAGTATTCCACGTTTTTTTTAAAAACTTGGATTTTTCTTGAGACACTCGCATGCCTGCGTCCCTTAGGTTTTTCAAGACGTCTCTGACGTGGTCTTCTTTGGACTTGGAGAAAATTATTACGTTGTCGACGTAAACATATCATATCCTACCAATTTGTTCGCGGAGCACATCATCGATGACTCGTTGAAAAATACTTGGGGCATTTTTCAGTCCGAAGGGGAGTCTACAAAACTCGTACTTCCCGTTGTTGACAGAGAACGCTGTCTTTTTCCTGTCTCTTTCAGCCAATTCGATTTGGTGAAACCCTGACTTGAGGTCCAGCGTAGTGAAATACTGGGCCTCGCCCAAATTTGACAATATAGTCGAAATGGATAGGTTAGGGTATTTGTCGTCGGTTGTCTTATGATTTAGTTTCCAAAAATTAATAACCAGACGCTTTTGTTTGTGACCTGCTTCGTCGATGCCTTTTTTGTCGACGACCCATATCGGGTTATTGTAAGGGGACTTTGACGGTCGTATTATGCCATTCGCTAGAAGTTGTTTAACCTCTGCATTGACAAAGTCAGACACGCCCTTTGGATACGGATACAGTTTTGAGTAAACTGATTCGTCATCCGTTGGTATGGTGGGAACCGTATTTATGTTGTACGGTAGGGACTCGTTAACGTCCGCAAATGAATTTACCATTTTTTTGATCATACTATCAAAAGTGGGTCTGATAGCAGGAGGGACATCTGCGTCATTAATTTGAATATGGTTCACCTGTTGACATTTAGTGAACTCAATTTTTTCCATCCCATGGTCATGTTTAATGACGTTGTTTGTCAGATCTATTTGGGCATTGATCTGTTTTAACAGGTCAAGGCCAATTATGCCATCAAAGTCATTAAGTGACTCTAGCATGAAAAAATAGGACTTTACACCGAAAAGGTGGATGGGGCATTTCTGCTTGATCTTAGTGTGCCCATGAATTGATTTGACTTGGAAAGGGCTGTCAACTGACACCCAATGTGCCAGTTCGGGAAGGGGTTTTATATAATTTTTTGAGGCCCCTGTGTCTATCAGAAGTCTGATAATTCGCCCTGCAACCGTTCGTCTTATTGTTTTTTTTTTTTTTTTTTTTTGTTTTCGCACGGGTCCCACGGCCACACCTCCCGCCCAACCGACCGAGGGGCGCTGCCGTGTATCGTACGGCTCGATTCGCGAGAAGATATAGACGCGATATAAAAAAGAGAACAGGAACGAGGAAATTAATATAATGTGGAATAACTATGTTAAATATTAGTGTTAGTAGGATCTAGTTATGTAATAAAAAAGATAAAATCGATTGCTTTAATAGCGGCAGAGAGTCAAGATTACAGATAATAGGATAAAGTCTATTATGAACGGAAGCAGGGAGCTTCCGCTAAAAAATTAGAGCTTTCGACTTCGGACAAATCGTCCTCAACCTGTGTCGTTTCATGCTGTGACCGTGACTCGTAGTCACCGCTACTCTCTTCTAGGGGTAGATGATTTCGGTTTTGTTGGGTCCTTTGCGCGAGGAGGGATCCACCTCCATTGGCTCGGGACCCCGCCCTTGGGACTTTTGGTTGTTAAAGCGCTGTTTTGCGCTATTTGGGTTTTGCTGGTCATTTCTGTTCTTTTGGAACTGTTTTGAGGATTTTCTTCCTTTGCCTGTTGGGCGTTCTGACGCCAATTCTGAGACTTTTGCGAATTTTGTTTTTGGGTTTTTTCCTCAAGATGTCTCGCAAAATTTGCTTCGAAATAGCCTCTCTCATTGCTTGATTCAGCCTCTTGGGATAGAGCTAAGGCTGAGCGGAGATCTATGGGTTGCGCCGGGAAGACTGCCCACTTCAGAGATTTTTTTAATCCTGAGACGAAAACGTGAAGCGCGTCGCTTCTAAATTTTTCGTTTAATATAGCTGCTGCTACGGAGTCGTGCGTCATTAGTGTTTTATTTGTCAATAGTGTGAGTTTTTTTCGACTTCGTCGAAATATTGTAGTAGTGGCAAGTTGCCCTGCTGAAGAGTGCTTAGTTGCTGTTGGATTACGTGAACCGGTGTGTTTAGCTATTGAGCTTTTTCAATAGCTGTTGCGAATAATAAAAAACCGAAGAAAGTTTGTTTTTTATTACGACAGTTTTTATTTTGCGAAATAGCGATAATTTACGATAGCGACAATAAGTAAGTAAGTTTGGTCTTTTCCGAAGCGCGACGAAAAGGCAATTGGCGGGCAGGCAGCCGAAATGCAGCGCCCAAGCTTAACATAGGTAGCTAACAACAACAAAGGAATGAGCGCCGTACAGATAAATGCGCGCGAGAGCAGCGGTTGCACTATGGGCATGCTACTGCTAATTTGGCTTAAATATTAACAAGTATGAAATTAGTCTACTGCACAGTTTTGGCGGCTGCATGACCCAACATCCTCCCCCCGTTGGAAGCTTGTGTTCCAACAGAGTCCTCAAGGGGGAGCAGACACAGCTTGTTCACTGCCCGTCTTATTACTCCAGACGCGGTCCTCAATTCTGCAACTCGAGCGACGCCGTCTCTGCCAGGAATCAACTGCATGACTCTCGCCAAAGGCCATCTCATTGGGGGTAGATTCTCGTCCTTAACAAGAACGACGTTGTCCACGGCTGCGCCAGGCTTTGGGGTGCGCCACTTGGAACGCTGCTGGAGCAACGTCAAGTACTCTTCCTTCCATCGCGACCAAAATATTTGCTGAAGAAAGGAGATGCGCTGCCAAGAGTCAAGCCGATTATAGTTTAGGCCCGTTATATCTGGCTCGTCAAACGACGAAGGCGGACCACCATTGAGAAAATGCGCCGGAGTGAGGACATCTAGATCGGCAGGGTTCTCTGAAATGGGAACTAAAGGTCTGGAGTTAATAACTGCCGAGATGTGGCACACCAGCGTCCTCAGCTCGTCGAAGGTCAGAACCGCCGTACCCACAGCGCGGTAGAAATGATGTTTGGCCGTTTTCACCGCTGCCTCCCAAAGTCCACCGAAATGGGGCGACCGTGGAGGGATGAACCGCCAGTCAATCGTCTCCGAAAGGCAAAAATTCTGAACGGAGCCTTGATGCTCGCTGCTGAGAAATAACCTTCGAAGCTCCAGAAGCTCATTTTTGGCGCCGACAAAGTTGGTGGCGTTGTCTGACCAAATTTGCTTCGGCTTCCGCCGGGTGCATATGAACCTCTTGAGTCCGCACAGAAAAGCAACTGTCGAGAGATCCTTGATCAGCTCCAGGTGCACTGCCTTGGTTGCAAAGCATATAAACACGCAGACGTAGCATTTAACAGCGGGCTTGTTGCGACTATCCGACTTGTGAAAGAAGGGTCCACAGAAGTCTATACCAGTCACCTCAAAAGCATGAGATCCTTCCAAGCGCTCCTTGGGAAGTTCCGCCATTATGTGCTCTATCAGCCGCGGCTTACTCCGGAAACATCTGATGCACCTGTTCACGGCCTTGGTAACCGTCTTCCTCCCCCCAATAGGCCAATATTGGGATCGAATTGCACCCAGAAGAGCCCGAGGTCCGGCATGAAGATTGCTTTCATGGTAATGCGAGATAATTGCTAGAGTCACCGGATGGGACCTTGGAAGGATTTTCGGATGGCGGCCATCAAAGTCCAACGACGAATTCCGGAGGCGACCGCCTACTCTAAGAAGTCCAAATTGATCCAGGAACGGCGAGAGCGATGATATGGGACTAGACGAGGAAACTCTTCCCAGCGTTTTTAGGGACTGCAGGTCCTCCCATAAATTCGCGCGCTGCACCAACCGCAGCATCATATGAGTACCCTCTTGAATGTGTGCGACGGTGAGCCCAGGATGACGAATTCCATTACAAAGTTTGTAAATGTATGCAAATACTCGTTGCAGTAAGGGGAAAGAATTTGCGAATTTGGAGCTAGCAATTACATCCACGTACGGCGACTTTACGATGAACACACTTCGACGAAGCTCAAGCACCGGTTTGTCAGGACAAAGCTGTTGGCCAATCTCTTTCAGGCTCCGTAAGATAGGCGGGTCCATGCGACCAGAGTGACGATTCGCTAAGCTCAGACGGCAGGGATCCTCTGGATAAGATGTCAGCCGGACGCTGTTGGAACATACCGCCAAGCCGTGACATCTGTCAGCTCCTGAATGGCAGCAACCCTATTTGCCACAAATATGTTGAACCTGGCGGGCTCATCTCGGTTCCAGGAAAGTGCCACCGTCGAGTCGCACCAACAATAGTAGCGTCCTTTAAATACTTTCAAGCCAACTATTTCCCTCATGATTTTAGCCAGAAGATCCGCACCACAAAGCTCCAGCTTTGGTACTGTTATGGTCTTCAACGGAGCTATGCGCGACTTCGAACAAAGCAAATGGCTAAAACTTTGATTCCCTTTAGAAACCACATAAACGCAGGCTCCATAGGTAGCAATGCTTGCATCACAAAACCCATGCACCTCAAGATCAGACTCTGCGCTAAACACAAACCGAGGGAAACTAACATGACTTATTATTTCAAAACTGCGACATATATCAAGCCATTTCGTGTTATGAGTTTCCGGGAGGCTTTCATCCCAGGACAGCTTTTCCTTGCAGAGCTGCTGCAAAAAGATTGTTGGGTCATGCAGCCGCCAAAATTGGGCAGTAGACTAATGTCAAACTTGTTAATATTTAAGCCAAATTAGCAGTAGCATGCCCATAGTGCAAACCGCTGCTCTCGCACGCATTTATCTGTGCGGCGCTCATTCCTTTGTTGTTGTTAGCTACCTACGCTAAGCTTGGGCGCTGCATTTCGGCTGCCTGCCCGCCAGTTGCAAATTCGTCGTGCTTCGGAAAAGAGTTACTTACTTATTGTCGCTATCGCTATTTCGCAAAATAAAACTGTCGTAGTAAAAACAAAACTTTTTCGGTTTTTTATTATTCTCAACAGCTATTGAAAAAGCTCAATAGCTCAACATTTGGTGACCCCGACGTGATCAGTGTTAATTTGCATACATTAATTTATGCACTTATCGCGTTTATAAATAAATATAAATACATTAAAGCGCAATCGGTTGGACAAGTTAGTGGAGATTTCGGTGATAGTGGCTGTGTTTAAGCGAGCTAGCATTGCGTATATACAAACATTGCTACATATAGCTACGTGCATTGACCCCGCTTGCATTTTCGGCCTCTATTTTGTGCTCATCTTCCCGCTGAACCGAATCAAAAGCGATTTGTTGCGATGCCCGCTGAAGGTGAAAAAAACAGGGTGACCTTTTTGAAGCGCAAAGCCAATGCGCTGTTCAGCAGGTTGCAGAGGCTACAAACGTCGCTGTCTAATGAGACGCTAAGCGGATACGACGAATACACTCTCACGGTGAGGTTGGAGCATATTGATGAGCTGCAAAGTGCCTTCAATGTTCTGCATACAGAACTGGAGGAATTGGACTTCGACGAAATTGGCAGTGAAATGAGCGAGTCTTTCGATGAATTCATCGTTGAATTCAAGGCTAGTGTGCGCGCGGAAATAGCCAAACGCAATGTGCATTTCGCGCCGCACTCAACGCTTGCGGAAGGTGTTGTGCCCCACCAGTGTAGTGGTCCTCAAACGCAGCCGCGGCCGAGGCCGACGCCGTTGCCTCCTGTGCAGCTGCCAACGTTTGGCGGAGGCTACGCAAACTGGGCGGATTTTTATTCCGTGTTCACGAGCATAATCGACAGCCATCCGGACCTCTCCAACATTGAGAAATTTCAACATCTGCGGTCATGTTTGAGGGATTCAGCGCTGGAAACTATCCGATCATTGGAGATTTCAAACAGCAATTACGAAGCGGCTTTAGAGTTGCTTCAAAAAAGGTTTGATAACCGGCGTCTCGTTTTTCAGGCGCACATTACCGAGATTCTGGGCTTAAAGGTAGTACGGAATGGGTCAGTGGCATCGCTTCGGGAATTGTCGGACAAGTTTAACGCTCACATTCGTGCGTTGAA
The DNA here is from genome assembly GCF_004382195.2 of Drosophila sechellia. Lineage (NCBI taxonomy): Eukaryota > Metazoa > Arthropoda > Insecta > Diptera > Drosophilidae > Drosophila > Drosophila sechellia. The sequence goes on along the minus strand of NC_045949.1, from coordinate 21,262,778 downwards.
GGGTTTGGGCACCACTGAGCAAATCGCTGGCTGCATCATAGTGCAAGTGCTGCTGCAAAAGCTGGATGCGGCGAGCCAAGCTAAGTGGGAGGAGCGCCTGGAGGATCCGGTCTTTGCCAACCTTATTCCGTCGTGGGAATCGATGGCTGCATTCCTGGAGCAGCGATGTAGGACTTTGGAGGCCGTGGATTGCGCCATGGCAACCTATGCGCCAGGCGTTCAGGTGGCCAGAAATCGCTCGACGCTAGTTGCTACCACCCAAAATTCTCTTGGTTGCATGCTTTGCCATAGTGCAGAGCATGCCATATATTATTGCTCGCAATTTAGAGACTTAGCGCCAGTAGATCGGCTGCGCGAGGCAAAGAGACTAGCACTTTGCCTAAATTGCCTAAGGACAGGTCATCAGCTACGGCAATGCAGCTCGAGCCGCTGCCGCACCTGTGGAATCAGGCATCATACGCTGCTCCATCTGGATGATCCGCCTTCCTCGCAGCCACATGTTCCGGTGTCTTCAAGCTCCCACACTGAGACTTCTGCCCCGCTTTCGACTTCTTCTACTCTAATTGCCCAGGATCTCGGTAGTGACCTTGTGCTGCTAGCCACTGCAACCGTTCTAGTGCAGAATCGGTCGGGACTGTTCGTTCCCTGCAGGGCCTTGTTAGATTCTGGCTCTCAACTGCACTTGGTCACCTCTCGGTTTGCAAATCAACTGCAACTCAAAAGGTCGAGGTCGTCCGGCTCCGTCACTGGAATCGGGGATTCCAATTTCGCGACTGATGGATTCTCGGTAGGAATTGCGATTCGGTCTGTCGCTTCGGATTTCTCAACAAGCATAACAGCAGTTATCGCTCCCAATATCACGGATCGCCAGCCAAGTTTTAATGTGGACATTGGGGACTGGAAGATTCCAGAAAACCTGCAGCTCGCCGACCCGGATTTTTATAAAGCTCAACGTGTTGACCTGTTAATAGGAGCTAGCCTGTTTTATGAGCTGCTGTGCGTAGGCCAGATAAAGTGGTTGCCAGGACTGCCCCTGCTTCAAAAAACTCGTCTGGGCTGGGTCGTGTCTGGAGGCTGCGCGCGCCCTTGCGGTAGCGCCTTAATAGCTTCACGCGTTCCTTCTTCAGCCAGCAAGGAAAGCAGGATTGATGTTGAACTTGATTCACTTCTGCAGCGCTTTTGGGATGTAGAAAATTGTCCCGGCCCAATAGTTCAAGCCACTAAGGAGGACCTAGATTGCGAGGCCCACTTTGTTAAAAATTACACCCGACTGCCAGCTGGCGATTACTCGGTACGGTTGCCGCTAAAACTCCATTTGGACTCTTTAGGAGATTCCTATCCTCAGGCTTTGCGGAGATTCTTGTCGCTGGAAAGGAAGCTTACAAAGCACCCTGGCTTGAGGGTTAAATATGCGGCGTTCATGAAGGAGTATCGTGATCTGGGACATATGTCGCCTGTGCCCGCCTCCGAGGTCAGCTCGTGCCGATATTTTTTGCCACATCATTGCGTCATGAAGGAGGATAGCACTACCACCAAGCTTCGCGTTGTCTTTGACGGATCAGCTGCCACTTCCACTGGTTACTCGCTTAACGATGTGTTAATGGCTGGCCCGGTCATCCAGCCCAAGCTATTTCACATCCTGATTCGATTTCGCTCACACCCAGTTGCCGTTACAGGAGACATATGTAAAATGTACCGATGTGTAAAGGTCGCGCAAGAAGATAGCTATTTGCAGTGCATTGTATGGAGGGACTCCCCGATCGATGACCTTCAAGTATACAAACTCGATACAGTTACCTACGGCACCAAACCAGCCTCCTTCTTGTCCGTAAGGGCTATGCAGCAGTTGTCAATCGATGAGCAGGCATCGTTTCCCATTGGATCAGAAATCCTTCGGCGTGATTTCTACGTGGATGATCTTATCTCCGGCTCAGGCACGGTAAAGGATGCTATCAGCATAATGCAACAGACGACTGGCATTCTTGCGAAGGGCAAGCTCAAGCTAAGGAAATGGTGCTCTAACATTCCGCTTGTGCTGGAGGGTGTGCCCGCCGAAGACAAGGAGTCATTCATGAAGTTTGAAGATGGTAGCGATTTCACCAAAACTTTAGGTCTCGCTTGGGATCCCGCCTCCGACCAGCTATTGTTTTCGTTCTCTGCCTTTCAGTCGCCACTGAGACCCTGCAGGCGCTCTGTTTTGTCTGCGATCGCTAAATTTTACGATCCTCTCGGCCTGGTCGGTCCGGTAATTACAAGGTGTAAAATCTTTTTGCAGCAGCTCTGCAAGGAAAAGCTGTCCTGGGATGAAAGCCTCCCGGAAACTCATAACACGAAATGGCTTGATATATGTCGCAGTTTTGAAATAATAAGTCATGTTAGTTTCCCTCGGTTTGTGTTTAGCGCAGAGTCTGATCTTGAGGTGCATGGGTTTTGTGATGCAAGCATTGATGCCTATGGAGCCTGCGTTTATGTGGTTTCTAAAGGGAATCAAAGTTTTAGCCATTTGCTTTGTTCGAAGTCGCGCATAGCTCCGTTGAAGACCATAACAGTACCAAAGCTGGAGCTTTGTGGTGCGGATCTTCTGGCTAAAATCATGAGGGAAATAGTTGGCTTGAAAGTATTTAAAGGACGCTACTATTGTTGGTGCGACTCGACGGTGGCACTTTCCTGGATCCGAGATGAGCCCGCCAGGTTCAACATATTTGTGGCAAATAGGGTTGCTGCCATTCAGGAGCTGACAGATGTCACGGCTTGGCGGTATGTTCCAACAGCGTTAAATCCGGCTGACATCTTATCCAGAGGATCCCTGCCGTCTGAGCTTAGCGAATCGTCACTCTGGTCGCATGGACCCGCCTATCTTACGGAGCCTGAAAGAGATTGGCCAACAGCTGTTTGTCCTGACAAACCGGTGCTTGAGCTTCGTCGAAGTGTGTTCATCGTAAAGTCGCCGTACGTGGATGTAATTGCTAGCTCCAAATTCGCAAATTCTTTCCCCTCACTGCAACGAGTATTTGCATACATTTACAAATTTTGTAATGGAATTCGTCATCCTGGGCTCACCGTCGCACACCTTCAAGAGGGTACTCATATGATGCTGCGGTTGGTGCAGCGCGCGAATTTATGGGAGGACCTGCTGTCCCTAAAAACGCTGGGAAGAGTTTCCTCGTCTAGTCCCATATCATCGCTCTCGCCGTTCCTGGATCAATTTGGACTTCTTAGAGTAGGCGGTCGCCTTCGGAATTCGTCGTTGGACTTTGATGGCCGCCACCCGAAAATCCTTCCAAGGTCCCATCCGGTGACTCTAGCAATTATCTCGCATTACCATGAAAGCAATCTTCATGCCGGACCTCGGGCTCTTCTGGGTGCAATTCGATCCCAATATTGGCCTATTGGGGGGAGGAAGACGGTTACCAAGGCCGTGAACAGGTGCATCAGATGTTTCCGGAGTAAGCCGCGGCTGATAGAGCACATAATGGCGGACCTTCCCAAGGAGCGCTTGGAAGGATCTCATGCTTTTGAGGTGACTGGTATAGACTTCTGTGGACCCTTCTTTCACAAGTCGGATAGTCGCAACAAGCCCGCTGTTAAATGCTACGTCTGCGTGTTTATATGCTTTGCAACCAAGGCAGTGCACCTGGAGCTGATCAAGGATCTCTCGACAGCTGCGTTTCTGTGCGGACTCAAGAGGTTCATATGCACCCGGCGGAAGCCGAAGCAAATTTGGTCAGACAACGCCACCAACTTTGTCGGCGCCAAAAATGAACTTCTGGAGCTTCGAAGGTTATTTCTCAGCAGCGAGCATCAAGGCTCCGTTCAGAATTTTTGCCTTTCGGAGACGATTGACTGGCGGTTCATCCCTCCACGGTCGCCCCATTTCGGTGGACTTTGGGAGGCAGCGGTGAAAACGGCCAAACATCATTTCTACCGCGCTGTGGGTACGGCGGTTCTGACCTTCGACGAGCTGAGGACGCTGGTGTGCCACATCTCGGCAGTTATTAACTCCAGACCTTTAGTTCCCATTTCAGAGAACCCTGCCGATCTAGATGTCCTCACTCCGGCGCATTTTCTCAATGGTGGTCCGCCTTCATCGTTTGACGAGCCAGATATAACGGGCCTAAACTATAATCGGCTTGACTCTTGGCAGCGCATCTCCTTTCTTCAGCAAATATTTTGGTCGCGATGGAAGGAAGAGTACTTGACGTTGCTCCAGCAGCGTTCCAAGTGGCGCACCCCAAAGCCTGGCGTAGCCGTGGACAACGTCGTTCTTGTTAAGGACGAGAATCTACCCCCAATGAGATGGCCTTTGGCGAGAGTCATGCAGTTAATTCCTGGCAGAGACGGCGTCGCTCGAGTTGCAGAATTGAGGACCGCGTCTGGAGTAATAAGACGGGCAGTGAACAAGCTGTGTCTGCTTCCCCTTGAGGACTCTGTTGGAACACAAGCTTCCAACGGGGGGAGGATGTTGGGTCATGCAGCCGCCAAAATTGGGCAGTAGACTAATGTCAAACTTGTTAATATTTAAGCCAAATTAGCAGTAGCATGCCCATAGTGCAAACCGCTGCTCTCGCACGCATTTATCTGTGCGGCGCTCATTCCTTTGTTGTTGTTAGCTACCTACGCTAAGCTTGGGCGCTGCATTTCGGCTGCCTGCCCGCCAGTTGCAAATTCGTCGTGCTTCGGAAAAGAGTTACTTACTTATTGTCGCTATCGCTATTTCGCAAAATAAAACTGTCGTAGTAAAAACAAAACTTTTTCGGTTTTTTATTATTCTCAACAGCTATTGAAAAAGCTCAATAGCTCAACAAAGATTTTACATCTTGTAATTACCGGACCGACCAGGCCGAGAGGATCGTAAAATTTAGCGATCGCAGACAAAACAGAGCGCCTGCAGGGTCTCAGTGGCGACTGAAAGGCAGAGAACGAAAACAATAGCTGGTCGGAGGCGGGATCCCAAGCGAGACCTAAAGTTTTGGTGAAATCGCTACCATCTTCAAACTTCATGAATGACTCCTTGTCTTCGGCGGGCACACCCTCCAGCACAAGCGGAATGTTAGAGCACCATTTCCTTAGCTTGAGCTTGCCCTTCGCAAGAATGCCAGTCGTCTGTTGCATTATGCTGATAGCATCCTTTACCGTGCCTGAGCCGGAGATAAGATCATCCACGTAGAAATCACGCCGAAGGATTTCTGATCCAATGGGAAACGATGCCTGCTCATCGATTGACAACTGCTGCATAGCCCTTACGGACAAGAAGGAGGCTGGTTTGGTGCCGTAGGTAACTGTATCGAGTTTGTATACTTGAAGGTCATCGATCGGGGAGTCCCTCCATACAATGCACTGCAAATAGCTATCTTCTTGCGCGACCTTTACACATCGGTACATTTTACATATGTCTCCTGTAACGGCAACTGGGTGTGAGCGAAATCGAATCAGGATGTGAAATAGCTTGGGCTGGATGACCGGGCCAGCTATTAACACATCGTTAAGCGAGTAACCAGTGGAAGTGGCAGCTGATCCGTCAAAGACAACGCGAAGCTTGGTGGTAGTGCTATCCTCCTTCATGACGCAATGATGTGGCAAAAAATATCGACACGAGCTGACTTCGGAGGCGGGCACAGGCGACATATGTCCCAGATCACGATATTCCTTCATGAACGCCGCATATTTAACCCTCAAGCCAGGGTGCTTTGTAAGCTTCCTTTCCAGCGACAAGAATCTCCGCAAAGCCTGAGGATAGGAATCTCCTAAAGAGTCCAAATGGAGTTTTAGCGGCAGCTGGCAGTCGGGTGTAATTTTTAACAAAGTGGGCCTCGCAATCTAGCTCCTCCTTAGTGGCTTGAACTATTGGGCCGGGACAATTTTCTACATCCCAAAAGCGCTGCAGAAGTGAATCAAGTTCAACATCAATCCTGCTTTCCTTGCTGGCTGAAGAAGGAACGCGTGAAGCTATTAAGGCGCTACCGCAAGGGCGCGCGCAGCCTCCAGACACGACCCAGCCCAGACGAGTTTTTTGAAGCAGGGGCAGTCCTGGCAACCACTTTATCTGGCCTACGCACAGCAGCTCATAAAACAGGCTAGCTCCTATTAACAGGTCAACACGTTGAGCTTTATAAAAATCCGGGTCGGCGAGCTGCAGGTTTTCTGGAATCTTCCAGTCCCCAATGTCCACATTAAAACTTGGCTGGCGATCCGTGATATTGGGAGCGATAACTGCTGTTATGCTTGTTGAGAAATCCGAAGCGACAGACCGAATCGCAATTCCTACCGAGAATCCATCAGTCGCGAAATTGGAATCCCCGATTCCAGTGACGGAGCCGGACGACCTCGACCTTTTGAGTTGCAGTTGATTTGCAAACCGAGAGGTGACCAAGTGCAGTTGAGAGCCAGAATCTAACAAGGCCCTGCAGGGAACGAACAGTCCCGACCGATTCTGCACTAGAACGGTTGCTGTGGCTAGCAGCACAAGGTCACTACCGAGATCCTGGGCAATTAGAGTAGAAGAAGTCGAAAGCGGGGCAGAAGTCTCAGTGTGGGAGCTTGAAGACACCGGAACATGTGGCTGCGAGGAAGGCGGACCATCCAGATGGAGCAGCGTATGATGCCTGATTCCACAGGTGCGGCAGCGGCTCGAGCTGCATTGCCGTAGCTGATGACCTGTCTTTAGGCAATATAGGCAAAGTGCTAGTCTCTTTGCCTCGCGCAGCCGATCTACTGGCGCTAAGTCTCTAAATTGCGAGCAATAATATATGGCATGCTCTGCACTATGGCAAAGCATGCAACCAAGAGAATTTTGGGTGGTAGCAACTAGCGTCGAGCGATTTCTGCCCACCTGAACGCCTGGCGCATAGGTTGCCATGGCACAATCCACGGCCTCCAAAGTCCTACATCGCTGCTCCAGGAATGCAGCCATCGATTCCCACGGAATGGTTGGCAAAGACCGGATCCTCCAAGCGCTCCTCCCACTTAGCTTGGCTCGCCTCATCCAGCTTTTGCGATTTGCTCAGTGGTGCCCAAACCCTTCAACGCACGAATGTGAGCGTTAAACTTGTCCGACAATTCCCGAAGCGATGCCACTGACCCATTCCGTACTACCTTTAAGCCCAGAATCTCGGTGATGTGCGCCTGAAAAACGAGACTCCGGTTATCAAACCTTTTTTGAAGCAACTCTAAAGCCGCTTCGTAATTGCTGTTTGAAATCTCCAATGATCGGATAGTTTCCAGCGCTGAATCCCTCAAACATGACCGCAGATGTTGAAATTTCTCAATGTTGGAGAGGTCCGGATGGCTGTCGATTATGCTCGTGAACACGGAGTAAAAATCCACCCAGTTTGCGTAGCCTTCGCCAAACGTTGGCAGCTGCACGGGCGGCAACGGCATCGGCCTCGGCCGCGGCTGCGTTTGAGGACCACTACACTGGTGGGGCACAACACCTTCCGCAAGCGTTGAGTGCGGCGCGAAATGCACATTGCGTTTGGCTATTTCCGCGCGCACACTAGCCTTGAATTCAACGATGAATTCATCGAAAGACTCGCTCATTTCACTGCCAATTTCGTCGAAGTCCAATTCCTCCAGTTCTGTATGCAAAACATTGAAGGCACTTTGCAGCTCATCGATCTGCTCCAGCCTCACCGTAAGAGTGGGTTCGTCGTATCCGCTTAGCGTCTCATTAGACAGCGACGTTTGTAGCCTCTGCAACCTGCTGAACAGCGCGTTGGCTTTGCGCTTTAAAAAGGTCACCCTGTTTTTTTCACCTTCAGCGGGCATAGCAACAAATCGCCTTTGATTCGGTTCAGCGGGAAGATGAGCACAAAATAGATGCCGAAAATGGAAGCGGGGTCAATGCACGCAACGATATATGTAGCAATGTATGAATATATGCAATGCTAGCTCGCTTAAACACAGCCACTATCACCGAAATCTCCACTCACTTGTCCAACCGATTGCGATTTAATATATTTATATTTATTTATAAACGGGATAAGTGCATTAATTAATGCATGCAAATTAACACAATCACGTCGGGGTCACCAAATGTTTAGCTATTGAGCTTTTTCAATAGCTGTTGCGAATAATAAAAAACCGAAGAAAGTTTGTTTTTATTACGACAGTTTTTATTTTGCGAATTGTTATTCTTTTACGATAGCGATAATTGAATGCGTAAGTTTGGTCTTTTCCGAAACACGAAGAATTGGCAACTGGCGGGCAGGCAGCCGAAGTGCAGCGCGCAAGCTTAACGTAGGTAGCTAACAACAACAAACAAGGGATGAGCGCCGTACAGATAAATGCGTGCGAGAGCAGCGGTTTGGACTATGGGCATCCCAACTGCTACCACTGACTAATTTGGCTTAAATATTAACAAGTATGAGATAAGTCTACTGCACAGTTTTGGCGGCTGCATGACCCAACAAGATATATATTTTCTTTGAGTGTATATAGTTTTGTTTTATATGCACTTATTTAATAGTTCGTATTAAATTTTTTTTTTTTTTTTTTTTTGTAACTGATTGATTTGGGTTTACTTCCTTATGTTTTGTTTCACTTAGATTTTAATTTTTCACTTATTTGGTGATTCCTTAATTATTTAGTTTTAGGTTTTTTTTTTATTTTTTTATTTTCCTGCAATTCCACAAATTTTCCACTTGTTCGGAGTAACCAAAAAAAATTTCTGGATTTATAGCTCCGGTAAATGTTGGAAGTTCACTGTTGTTTAAACAGATGTGTCTCACTGATCTTTTAAGTGTAGGCGTATTAATGGCCATCACTTCACTTTCACAGTAACACTACGTTAGTTCTTTGGCGGATAACACAGATTACAGGAATTAAAAATCCTACCGACTGCGCCAGTTATATAGTTTTTTAATTGAGCCGAACAAATGATCCGTATTTAAACTAAGATCAACGCTGAAAGTTAAATAGATTTTATTTTCCAAGTCGAACACATGATCCGTAAACTAGGATCAACTCCGAAATAAATGAAACACTGAATAAATTCGTTTTTGGTTTTATTGAATATCGGTTTAAGACTAATTGAACTTTACTTTATAACTTTCAACTTAAGACTGATTTCGAATGTGAGTGAGATTGAGGAGGGGCCTCTATGGGTTACAGAAATAAAGAATAGGAAAAACGGAATATCTCCCAAGGTTGTGAAGTGAAGAAATAGACAATCGACACGTGTGCGGTAATTCAGCAGAATGGGACAGCAATATAGTTTGGTGAGCGGTTTCCATTTTTCTTTGATTCTCGTTCCGAATGCTCGTTAATAAAAGAGACAATTAGCGAGAAGAGACGCCATAATCTTGTAGTTTTGAGAGGCATAGGCGACAATGTTGTCAAGAGTAATTTGCAAATTCTGTTCACTGTAAAAATTTCTGAATTCAATCTTCAATTGTTATTTCACGTAGTTGATAAGAAATGGCTTAAATACGATATGATGATTGGGCAAGATATTTTTCAGCTTGGTTTTGGAGTAATGTGAAAAAGTAACAGGTTCGATATTTACAAAACACAAACGGTATTATCGATAAATGACGATAGCATGTTAAATAAGGTCGACTCAATTGCTAGTGATAAATCGAAACTTAATGCTATATTGGCCAAATATTCAAATGGGCTTTGTATTGACTATCGTGAATTGAACGCAAATACAGTGTCAGATAAGTATCCCTTGTCGTTAATATCAGACCAGATTTATCGCTTACGTGGCAGGAAATATTTTTCCAGTTTGGATATGGCCAGTGGTTTTTATCAGGTGCCAATTCACCCCGATTCTGTTGAGAGAACAGCTTTTGTGACGCCTGAAGGTCAATATGACTTTTTGGCAATGCTGTTCGGATTAAAGAATGCGTCATCTGTTTTTCAGCGTGGCATAGTCCGAGCCCTGGGAAATTTAGTTAATACCAATGCGGTGGTCTATATTGATGATGTGTTGATTGTCTCAGATTCTGAAGAGGAAGCGTTCGAAATGATTGAAGCTGTTGAAAGAGGCAGTAGCGAAATGATTGAAGCTGTTGAAAGAGACAGTATCGAAATGATTGAAGCTGTTAAAAGAGACAGTAGCGAAATGAGTGAAGCTGTTGAAAGAGACAGTATGGATGCCTGAAGGGCTAATAATGGAATTTGTAATTATAATGTAAGCACAAGTGCAAGGAAAATGTCTTGATCATGGCGTGTTGCGCATTAGATAGGAATATGAAGAGAATGAATTATGTTAAAGAAAAGAAGTTTGTATTGGAAATTTAAATTTGATTTGTCAATTTGCTAATATTTTGTTTTTTTTAAATGATGTAAAATTAGTTTTACAATATAATTATAGAGAACGAATCATTTTGGTAATATTTCACGAGGACGTGAAAAGGTCAGGATGGCCGTGTCGGCGCATACTTTTGTAAGCTAGTGTATGTTCTAGAATATTTCACAAGAATAGTAATTCCATCATTTTGGGAAATCAATGGTATTTCATCATATTGCATTATGTGTTAGAATATTCCAGAAGAATAGTAATTTCATCATTTTGGGGAAATCATTGGTAGTTCATCATATTGCATTATTGCATACTGCGTTGGTATTGGTCGGCTGTATTTTTGTAGATTTGGCATCTCCCGTTTCAGCGCGGCGGCAGCGTGTGGTCGCTATCGCCGAGTGTGTTCGAAGGTTAGCACGGAGAAGAAATGAGTGACACAAATTAATTGTGTGTAGACCTTCGGTGCCTTCGAAACTCGCTGCGTGAAATGGAAAATAATAATTGTGCTCCGACATATATATGTAATGCTAGCTCGCTTAAGCACAGCCACTATCACCGAAATCACCACTCACTTGTCCATCCGATTGCGATTTAATGTATTTATATTTATTTATAAACGAGATAAGTGCATTAATTAATGCATGCAAATTAACACGATCACGTCGGGGTCACCAATGTTTAGCTATTGAGCTTTTTCAATAGCTGTTGCGAATAATAAAAAGCCGAAGAAAGTTTGTTTATATTACGACACTGTTTATTTTGCGAATTGTTTAAGGCAGCTAGGGCCGACAAAGAGCTATATCGAATGCACAAGTTTAGTCTTTTCCGAAACACGAAGAATTGGCAACTGGCGGGACAGACAGCCGAAATGCAGCGCCCAAGCTTAACGTAGGTAGATACAAAAAGAACAAGGAATGAGCGCCGTACAGATAAATGCGTGCGAGAACAGCGGTTTGCTCTATTGGCATCGCAACTGCTTCCACTGACTAATTTGGCTTACAATATTAAAGAGTATGAGATTAGTCTACTGCACAGTTTTGGCGGCTGCATGACCCAACATCCTCCCCCCGTTGGAAGCTTGGCTTCCAACAGAGTCCTCAAGGGGAAGCAGACACAGCTTGTTCACTGCCCGCCTTATTACTCCAGACGCGGTCCTCAACTCTGCAACTCGAGCGATGCCGTCTCTGCCAGGAATCAACTGCATGACTCTCGCCAAAGGCCATCTCCGGAGTGAGGACATCCAGATCGGCAGGGTTCTCTGAAATGGGAACCACAGCGCGGTAGAAATGATGTTTGTCCGTTTTCACCGCTGCTTCGCAAAGTCCACCGAAATGGGGCGACCGTGGAGGGATGAACCGCCAGTCAATCATCTCCGAAAGGCAAAAATTCTGAACGGAGCCTTGATGCTCGCTGCTGAGAAATAACCTTCGAAGTTCCAGAAGTTCATTTTTGCCGCCGACATTGTTGGTGGCGTTGTCTGACCAAATTTGCTTCGGCTTCCGCCGGGTGCATATGAACCTCTTGAGTCCGCACAGAAAAGCAACTGTCGAGAGATCCTTGATCAGCTCCAGGTGCACTGCCGTGGTTGCAAAGCATCTAAATACGCAGACGTAGCATTTAACCGCGGGCTTGTTGCGAGTATCCGACTTGTGAGAGAAGGGTCCACAGAAGTCTATACTAGCAATCTCAAAAGCGTAAGATCCTTCCAAGCGCTCCCTGGGAAGGTCCGCTATTATGTGCTCTATCAGCCGCGGCTTAATCCGAAAACATCTGATGCACCTGTTCACGGCCTTGGTAACCGTCTTCCTCCCCCCAATAGGCCAATATTGGGATCGAATTGCACCCAGAAGAGCTCGAGGTCCGGCATGAAGATTGCTTTCATGGTAATGCGAGATAATTGCTAGAGTCACCGGATGAGACCTTGGAAGGATTTTCGGGTGGCGGCCATCAAAGTCCAATGACGAATTCCGGAGGCGACCGCCTACTCTAAGAAGTCCAAATTGATCCAGGAACGGCGAGAACGATGATATGGGACTAGACGAGGAAACTCTTCCCAGCGTTTTTAGGGACTGCAGGGCCTCCCATAAATGCGCGCGCTGGACCAACCGCAGCATCATATGAGTACCCTCTTGAATGTGTGCGACGGTGAGCCCAGGATGACGAATTCCATTACAAAATTTGTAAATGTATGCAAACACTCATTGCAGTGAGGGGTAAGAATTTGCAAATTTGGAGCTAGCAATTACATCCACGCACTGCGATTTTACGATGAACACACTTTGACGAAGCTCAAGCACCGGCTTGTCAGGACAAACAGCTTTTGGCCAATCTCTTTCAGGCTCCGTAAGATAGGCGTGTCCATGCACCCAGAGTGACGATTCGCTAAGCTCAGACGGCAGGGATCCTCTGGATAAGATGTCAGCCGGATTTAAAGCTGTTGGAACATAACGCCAAGTCGGGACATCTGTCAGCTCCTGAATGGCAGCAACCCTTTTTGCCACAAATATGTTTTCCTTGCTGGCTGAAGAAGGAACGCGTGAAGCTATTAAGGCGCTAACGCAAGGGCGCGCGCGGCCTCCAGACACAACCCAGCCCAGCCCAGACGAGTTTTTGAAGCAGGGACAGTCCTGGCAACAACTTTATCTGACCTACGCACAGCAGCTCATAAAACAGGCTAGCTCCTATTAACATGTCAACACGCTGAGCTTTATGAAATTCCGGGTCGGCGAGCTGCAGGTTTTCTGGAATCTTCCAGTCCCCAATGTCCACATTAGAACTTGGCTGGCGATTGGTGATATTGGGAGCGATAACTGCTGTTATGCTCGTTGAGAAGTCCGAAGTGACAGACCGAATCGCAATTCCTACCGAGAATCCATCAGTCGCGAAATTGGAATCCCCGATTCCAGTGACGGAGCCGGACGACCTCGACCTCTTAAGTTGCAGTTGATTTGCAAACCGAGAGGTGATCAAGTGCCGTTGAGAGCCAGAATCTAACAAGGACCTGCAGGGAACGAACAGTCCCGACCGATTCTGCACTAGAACGGTTGCTGTGGCTAGCAGCACAAGGTCACTACCGAGATCCTGGGCAATTAGAGTAGAAGAAGTCGAAAGCGGGGCAGAAGTCTCAGTGTGGGAGCTTGAAGACACCGGTACATGTGGCTGCGAGGAAGGCGGACCATCCAGATGGAACAGCGTAAGATGCCTGATTCCACAGGCTCGAGCTGCATTGCTGATGACCTGCCTTTAGGCAATTTAGGCAAAGTGCTAGTCTCTTTGCCTCGCGCAGACGATCTACTGGCGCTAAGTCTCTAAATTGTGGGCAATAGTATATGGCATGCTCTGCACTATGGCAAAGCATGCAACCAAGAGAATTTTGGGTGGTAGCCTCCAAAGTCCTACATCGCTGCTCCAGGAATGCAGCCATCGATTCCCACGGAATGGTTGGCAAAGACCGGATCCTCCAAGCGCTCCTCCCACTTAGCTTGGCTCGCCGCATCCAGCTTTTGCAGCAGCACTTGAACTATGATGCAGCCAGCGATTTGCTCAGTGGTGCCCAAACCCTTCAACGCACGAATGTGAGCGTTAAACTTGTCCGACAATTCCCGAAGCGATGCCACTGACCCATTCCGTACTACCTTTAAGCCCAGAATCTCGGTGATGTGCGCCTAAAAAACGAGACTCCGGTTATCAAACCTTTTTTGAAGCAACTCTAAAGCCGCTTCGTAATTGCTGTTTGAAATCTCCAATGATCGGATAGTTTCCAGCGCTGAATCCCTCAAACATGACCGCAGATGTTGAAATTTCTCAATGTTGGAGAGGTCCGGATGGCTGTCGATTATGCTCGTGAACACGGAGTAAAAATCCACCCAGTTTGCGTAGCCTTCGCCAAACGTTGGCCGCGTTTGAGGACCACTACACTGGTGGGGCACAACACCTTCCGCAAGCGTTGAGTGCGGCGCGAAATGCACATTGCGTTTGGCTATTTCCGCGCGCACACTAGCCTTGAATTCAACGATGAATTCATCGAAAGACTCGCTCATTTCACTGCCAATTTCGTCGAAGTCCAATTCCTCCAGTTCTGTATGCAAAACATTGAAGGCACTTTGCAGCTCATCGATCTGCTCCAGCCTCACCGTAAGAGTGGGTTCGTCGTATCCGCTTAGCGTCTCATTAGACAGCGACGTTTGTAGCCTCTGCAACCTGCTGAACAGCGCGTTGGCTTTGCGCTTTAAAAAGGTCACCCTGTTTTTTTCACCTTCAGCGGGCATAGCAACAAATCGCCTTTGATTCGGTTCAGCGGGAAGATGAGCACAAAATAGATGCCGAAAATGGAAGCGGGGTCAATGCACGCAACGATATATGTAGCAATGTATGAATATATGCAATGCTAGCTCGCTTAAACACAGCCACTATCACCGAAATCTCCACTCACTTGTCCAACCGATTGCGATTTAATATATTTATATTTATTTATAAACGGGATAAGTGCATTAATTAATGCATGCAAATTAACACGATCACGTCGGGGTCACCAAATGTTTAGCTATTGAGCTTTTTCAATAGCTGTTGCGAATAATAAAAAACCGAAGAAAGTTTGTTTTTATTACGACAGTTTCTATTTTGCGAATTGTTATTCTTTTACGATAGCGATAATTGAATGCGTAAGTTTGGTCTTTTCCGAAACACCAAGAATTGGCAACTGGCGGGCAGGCAGCCGAAGTGCAGCGCGGAAGCTTAACGTAGGTAGCTAACAACAACAAACAAGGGATGAGCGCCGTACAGATAAATGCGTGCGAGAGCAGCGGTTTGGACTATGGGCATCCCAACTGCTACCACTGACTAATTTGGCTTAAATATTAACAAGTATGAGATTAGTCTACTGCACAGTTTTGGCGGCTGCATGACCCAACAAGATATATATTTTCTTTGAGTGTATATAGTTTTGTTTTATATGCACTTATTTAATAGTTCGTATTAAAAATTTTTTTTTTTTTTTTTGTAACTGATTGATTTGGGTTTACTTCCTTATGTTTTGTTTCACTTAGATTTTAATTTTTCACTTATTTGGTAATTCCTTAATATATTTAGTTTTAGGTTTTTTTTTATTTTGTTATTTTCCTGCAATTCCACAAATTTTCCACTTGTTCGGAGTAACCAAAAAAAAATTTCTGGATTTATAGCTCCGGTAAATGTTGGAAGTTCACTGTTGTTTAAACAGATGTGTCTCACTGATCTTTTAAGTGTAGGCGTATTAATGGCCATCACTTCACTTTCACAGTAACACTACGTTAGTTCTTTGGCGGATAACACAGATTACAGGAATTAAAAATCCTACCGACTGCGCCAGTTATATAGTTTTTTAATTGAGCCGAACAAATGATCCGTATTTAAACTAAGATCAACGCTGAAAGTTAAATAGTTTTTATTTTCCAAGTCGAACACATGATCCGTAAACTAGGATCAACTCCGAAATAAATGAAACACTGAATAAATTCGTTTTTGGTTTTATTGAATATCGGTTTAAGACTAATTGAACTTTACTTTATAACTTTCAACTTAAGACTGATTTCGAATGTGAGTGAGATTGAGGAGGGGCCTCTATGGGTTACAGAAATAAAGAATAGGAAAAACGGAATATCTCCCAAGGTTGTGAAGTGAAGAAATAGACAATCGACACGTGTGCGGTAATTCAGCAGAATGGGACAGCAATATAGTTTGGTGAGCGGTTTCTATTTTTCTTTGATTCTCGTTCCGAATGCTCGTTAATAAAAGAGACAATTAGCGAGAAGAGACGCCATAATCTTGTAGTTTTGAGAGGCATAGGCGACAATGTTGTCAAGAGTAATTTGCAAATTCTGTTCACTGTAAAAATTTCTGAATTCAATTTCGAATTGTTATTTCACGTAGTTGATAAGAAATGGCTTAAATACGATATGATGATTGGGCAAGATATTTTTAAGCTTGGTTTTGGAGTAATGTGAAAAAGTAACAGGTTCGATATTTACAAAACACAAACGGTATTATCGATAAATGACGATAGCATGTTAAATAAGGTCGACTCAATTGCTAGTGATAAATCGAAACTTAATGCTAAATTGGCCAAATATTCAAATGGGCTTTGTATTGACTATCGTGAATTGAACGCAAATACAGTGTCAGATAAGTATCCCTTGTCGTTAATATCAGACCAGATTTATCGCTTACGTGGCAGGAAATATTTTTCCAGTTTGGATATGGCCAGTGGTTTTTACCAGGTGCCAATTCACCCCGATTCTGTTGAGAGAACAGCTTTTGTGACCCCTGAAGGTCAATATGACTTTTTGGCAATGCTGTTCGGATTAAAGAATGCGTCATCTGTTTTTCAGCGTGGCATAGTCCGAGCCCTGGGAAATTTAGTTAATACCTATGCGGTGGTCTATATTGATGATGTGTTGATTGTCTCAGATTCTGAAGAGGAAGCGTTCGAAATGATTGAAGCTGTTGAAAGAGACAGTAGCGAAATGATTGAAGCTGTTGAAAGAGACAGTATCGAAATGATTGAAGCTGTTAAAAGAGACAGTAGCGAAATGAGTGAAGCTGTTGAAAGAGACAGTATGGATGCCTGAAGGGCTAATAATGGAATTTGTAATAATAATGTAAGCACAAGTGCAAGGAAAATGTCTTGATCATGGCGTGTTGCGCATTAGATAGGAATATGAAGAGAATGAATTATGTTAAAGAAAAGAAGTTTGTATTGGAAATTTAAATTTGATTTGTCAATTTGCTAATATTTTGTTTTTTTTTAAATGATGTAAAAATAGTCACTGTCGCCGAGTGTGTTTGAAGGTTAGCACGGAGAAGAAGTGAGTGACACAAATTAATTGTGTGTAGACCTTCGGTGCCTTCGAAACTCGCTGCGTGAAATGGAAAATAATAATTGTGCTCCGACATATATATGTAATGCTAGCTCGCTTAAGCACAGCCACTATCACCGAAATCACCACTCACTTGTCCATCCGATTGCGATTTAATGTATTTATATTTATTTATAAACGAGATAAGTGCATTAATTAATGCATGCAAATTAACACGATCACGTCGGGGTCACCAATGTTTAGCTATTGAGCTTTTTCAATAGCTGTTGCGAATAATAAAAAGCCGAAGAAAGTTTGTTTATATTACGACACTGTTTATTTTGCGAATTGTTTAAGGCAGCTAGGGCCGACAAAGAGCTATATCGAATGCACAAGTTTAGTCTTTTCCGAAACACGAAGAATTGGCAACTGGCGGGACAGACAGCCGAAATGCAGCGCCCAAGCTTAACGTAGGTAGATACAAAAAGAACAAGGAATGAGCGCCGTACAGATAAATGCGTGCGAGAACAGCGGTTTGCACTATGGGCATCGCAACTGCTACCACTGACTAATTCGGCTTACAATATTAAAGAATATGAGATTAGTCTACTGCACAGTTTTTGCGGCTGCATGACCCAACAATATCTATGTGCTAAGTTCTCTTGTGGCAAGTGGGATTATTGCCTATGCTTATACAACCTTGGTTATCCTCGAAAATAACTATTGGACCATTTAATTCTAAGTTCATTTCATTCGTTAATGATTTTAGCCATAATGCTTCCCTTACTCCTCGAATAAGGCCATATATTATGCTTCGGTAGATGAAGCAGCAACAGATTTTTGTTTCATAGTACTCCAGCAAATTGAACAATTTTCAAACATTTTAAATATATACCCTGTATTACTTCTTCTGTCAGTCTCATTTCCGGCCCCATCAGAATCAACATACCCCATAAGAATTTTATTTACTTTCAAATTCCTTTTAAATGATAACTTTAAATTGACAGTTCCCTTTAGATATCTTAAAATTCTTTTAAGACATTGCCATAATTCTCTATTATTGTAGTTAGTATATCGACTTAAGATACTTATCGATGTTCTTAAATCCGGTCGTGTACGTACATTAAACAACCAATCAAATTCCTACATGGTGCTTCATATGACTCTTCTACTTGTAAAGCCTCATAATTTATTTTGCTTGGAAGAGGAGTCCCAACTGGATTACAATCTTCCATATTGAATTTTTTTTTTAAACATTTTTAAATATGCATTGACTGAGACAAATTTGATCATTTTTTCTTTCAATTTTTATTCCAATAAAATATCGTATTCCATTTAGATCGGTCATTTAAAACTTATTCAAAAGATATTTTTTAAATTTATACATCCTTTCGGAATCACTAGTAGAAATTATTATATCTTCAACATATAAGAATAGATATATATTTTTATGTATATCTCCTTCATCTAGAGTATTTATACATCTGTCTACTTCTAGACTCCGAAATCCAAAATTTTGTAGTGCAGTTTCAAACATCTCAAACCAGCATCTTGCAGCTGGTTTTAGAGCATAAATGGCTTTATTAAGTTTACATACTTTATTTTCGTCATGATGGATTAAACCTTTTGGAATCTTCATATAAATTTCATCTTTTAGTGCTCCATTTAAAAAAGCTGTTTTGACATCCATCTGATGGATCAATAAATTATATTGATTCGAAAAAGCTAAAAGATATCTAAAACTAGAAATTCGTGCAACTGGTGCAAAAGTCTCATCATAATCCATCATATATTCTTGGGGGGATTGGCTACCAATCTTGCCTTATATTTAAGTAAATTACCATTTTTGTCTTGTTTTATACTAAAAACCCACTTGCAATCTACTATGTTTTTATCCTTGGGCATTTGCACTAAGCACCATGTATTATTTACAAAATGAGAGTTTAGTTCGTCTTTAATGGCATCTTCCCACAAGGTTCTGTCATCACGAGTTTTAATCTCATAATATGTATTGGGTATATCATTTAAACACATTTGGGTATTCATCAGACACTTTTCTAAAAATGTATATGATAACTTTGGTTTATCTTTAATTCTCTCACTGCGTTTAATTTGTTCTTGATTTTTATTTTCTTTTGTTTTATCACTAGTTTCAGCTACTGGATCGGTATTCTCGAGACAAGTGGAATTTTCATTTGGATTTTCATCAGATTTAGAATCCGTAGATTCACAATTTTCCTGCAATGGAAAATTCAACTCTTCATTCTCTTCAATTAGAGAATCACTGTAGTGGTCAAAAACATCATGTTTTTCCACAGAGTCATTTTCATTTGAAGTTACCGAATTTATGTTTATTTCATCCACCACTATTAAATACATCACACAATAATGTGTATATTGATCAATAAATACTACATAGTAGTTTTTATTATCAATAGTTGAGGGCGTAATCGGACTGCATGCATGCGAATAAATTACAAGTAGTGGGCGTTCAATATTTTCTTTATTTTTGTGTTTTTCAAATTTTAGTCTTGAATGCTTTCCGTTAATACACGCCTCACATAATTTACTACTATTTACTTGTACGTTTTTTATAAGTTCACTATCTTCAAACAAGCCATCTCGTTTAATTTCTAAGAATTTTCCAACACTTATATGGCCCAACCTCTCTTGCCACAAGCGATACTCTGCATCATTTGATATTGCAGATGTATATACTTTACTATTTAAAATAAATTTAACAGTCGGTACATTATACTCACATACTCCTTCAAATACCAAGTTACCGTCCTTGATTACTTTAATGCCATCCTTATTAAACTCGACGGACATTCCAGCATCTATCATCTTCTTTACGGATAGCAAATTGTGCGGGATTTCCTTACAATACAACACGTTTTGTAATGTAATGTTGCTTCCAGAATTGTTAAGTTTAACTTGTCCTTTTGCAGTAGCATAAACAAATTCTCCACGCTTTGCAATCTCAATAGCCAATTTTCATACTCAGAAAATAAATTAATATTATTCACTAGGTGATCTGATTCCCCCGAATCTAATATATAATTTACTTCGTCTGTAATTTACTAATTTCACCATAAATGCAAATGCGCATTTTTGCTGCGTTTCCACCTTCTGAGTCTGTCTTTCTCTAACTTCTGCATTCATCAGAAATGCAAATTTCATAGCTTTGTTTTTGTATGTATTTTCCCTAGATTCTCGATTGCCTATAGCTTGCAGCACTTTAGCACTTGTGTCTTTGTTAATTCCTTTTAACTTTATTACATGATCGAGTAGCCGTGTCTTAACAAAGTCTTATGTAAAATTGCTCTCAGAAAGAGTTTCTATAGCTGTTATTACTCCTTCATAGTTAGTCGAAAGTGTATTAAGTAAGTGAGCAATTTTGTCCATTTCGTCCAACTTGGCTCCAGCCGCAAGTAACTCAGTTATCAAATCATCAAATAAATGAAAATGGTTTACTAGCAGAGTATCACCTTTTAGTTTTAAAGAGAATAATTGCTTGCGTAGTGACAGTTGAGATGCCAAGCTTTTACGCTCATAAATAGTATACAATATTTCAAAAATCTGCTTTGCCGAATTTCCACTGTTGGCAAAACTTAAAAGAAATCACCAAAAAATCACCAAAATATTCTATTATGATCCCCTTTACATTTCTTTCTACCCGTCTTACTTTTTCGCTTACTTCTGTTTGTTCTTTCTTAATTACATTTAACAAATCGTTTTCCTCTAACAGTGCCCTTACTCGGAATTTCCAAATTGAATATTTTTCGCCGTTAAACGGCTTTATATTCCTCTTTCCTTTATCCATGTCTTTTTTTCTTTTGACTTTTGACCACGCGTCGTTGCGATGATAAAACTGACTGTTCTTATTTTTTCTTCTTTGTTTCTCCGTTTGCCTTGCGCTTCTTAAAATCGCTTTTCGTTGCTGTACTGCTTTTACACTTATGTATATACAACCAAACGTTTTTGTGTATCGTTATACATACATATGTAAGTTAACACAATCACCAAACAGACGAAATATAGTCGTAAGCCTCAAGTTTTTTTCCTATTTATAGATCGATCTTTACCTATAAGAAACAGTACCTTGTTATTAGTAGATTAAGCTTTAGAGATAAGAACTCTTGCTATACTTAAGTCAGTCGATTTTGGGAGATTAGAAGCGTCGGTCATCGCCACGTACTTACAATTCGCCTCATTAAGTGCAGACCGCACAAGCCCTAATATAATTAATAAACATACACTAATAAATATATTGAAAATTTATTCAACAATAATTTGTATGTATTTCGCAAAGCACATATCGGCTTTGTTCAAAAAATACATATATTTAAATAAGAAAATTTACTTTTATTTATTTTAAGTATGTATATTATAAGCCAGCCCATAACCAAATAGTGAAACCCTTTTGTTGTTCTAACTATTCAATAATAATTTTATTTAAGCAACCGATATAACTGCACTCACTCTCCACATACACACAACTTTGTATAAGTGTGACTTTTGTACTTTCAACAACAAATGTAGGTGACGCATTATATCGAATTAAAATAAATAATATTACAATCAGCGATATAGAACAATCAAGCTCATATCAAAATACACAGCATTCTGAATGTATGTTTCAGTTTCAGCAACAACTCTTATTAACAACGGGGACGTATACAATCTTATTATATCCAATTAACTTTAAAAAATAATTTTAGTAACAAATTTCTTTTTACCAAAATATTTCTGCAGGACGTAGAGAATAATGAAGATAAGGCTATCATAATAGAAGAAACACATAGTCGAGCTCATAGAGGACTAGACGAAAATTACAAACAAATCCATAGATTATATTATTGGTCAAATTTATTTATCAAATTAAAGGAATACATAAAAAATTCTTAAATTTGCAACGAAAATAAATATAACAGACATACAATTAAAATTCCTATTGGGGAAGCTCCTGTTCAAACTAAAGAAGGAGAAAATATACACCTCGATATTTATAACGCGAAAAATTTTATTTTCTTAACCTGCATTGACGCGTATTCAAAATACCTAGTAGTAAAAGAAATTCAAAATAAACTAAACATCGAGAATAAAGTAATGGAATTACTTCAACAATTTCCCTACGCCAAAGTAATTATGACTAATAATGAACCAAGCTTCAACTCTGCTCAATTTATTTCCTTTGCACAATAATGCGGTTTAACTCTACCTTTCGCAGACCCCAGTACCTGTTGAAAGGACACATTCAACATTAACAGAATTAGCTCGTTGCATTAAGGAAGAATTTAATCTTATTGACAATTCAGAAATAATTATTAGAGCCGCAAAAGAATTCAATAAGAGCATTCATTCTACAACAAGTCAAAAACCTTTTGATATTCTCTATAATAAAATTAAGCACAAAAACATTTCAACATTGCTTGGTTTTATAAAAAGGTGGTCTAAGGAATTTGAAGACCCTTACTTGACTAAAACCTTATTTATTTCGTTAGTCCGTCCGATTCTCGAGTACGGATCACCTGTTTGAAGTCCACAATACGCAGTCCACTCGGACCGCATTGAATCGGTCCAAAAAAACTTCTTACTTTTTGCCTTGCGGCGCCTAAATTGGGATGCAAACCGTATATTACCTCCTTATTCCAGTAGACTACTTTTAATTAATTCACCGTCCCTAGTTCTACGGTTAACTATGCTTGGAACAGTCTTTATTTGTAAGCTTATTCGGGGGGATGTTGAGAGTCCCGACTTGATTAGTCGGCTTAACTTCCCGGTTCCAAGTAGAGTCACTAGAAACTATATACCCCTTATCTTAAATCATTGTAGATCTAATTATGAGTTGCATGACCCTTACAGAGTTTTATGTTCTGACTATAATAGACTTTATCCTATTATCTGTAATCTTGACTCTCTGCCGCTATTAAAGCAATCGATTTTATCTTTTCTATTACATAATTAGATCCTACTAACACTAATATTCAACATAGTTATTCCACATTATATTCATTTCCTCGTTCCTATTCTATTTTTTATATCGCGTCTATATCTTCTCGCGAATCGAGCCGTACGATACACGGCAGCGCCCCTCGGTCGGTTGGGCGGGAGGTGTGGCCGTGGGACCCGTGCGAAATATTAAAAAAAAAAAAAAAAAAAAAAAATTGAATTTCTTATTACTTTTAACACCAATCGTAATGATAACCACTTCAGAAATAATTGATTACTCCAATCACGAATTTTCCTGTTCAAAGACAAAAAGCATGTTCTTACTTATGAATCATATGCCGACTTATTCCACGTAACTAATTTAAGTTTTTATAAAGAAATAATCGATCTAGAATCGGGAAATGAGAAATTACTTACGAACTACAATTAATCGAATTAATTTTGTCACAGCTGATATGATTAATTTCATAATATAATATTCATAATAATTAATATTCTTAGGAATTACGAAACACTATTAAAATAAGTGAATTAGGAACATGAGTGAAGAGTTTTTACTGTTACCCAATTGCCTTGGCGAAGCCTTGCCGTTTGAGTCGTCTCAGAGCTCGAGCGGGGATAAGACGTCTTGCAAGAAGACTGCTATTGCTAAGTAATCTGTCACTGTATCGACATGTATGTCTCCCAATTTGTGTCTTAACTGTGTGTATATTGAGGTCTTTATGGAGTGTGGAGTTACGTACATACCAGGAATACCATCTGGATCCCGTATAACCACATCGGTACGATACAGTGCGCATAAACAGCTCTTTTGCACCTCAGCGAAAGAGTGATCCTTCTATTCATGAGCCATCTCATCTGTTGTGATCTGTGACCACATTTCTTTACTGTGTTTTTGAGATGCGGCCCAAAAGGTGATCCGTTTAAATCACTAATTATCACGTCTGTAATTATTGCAGATCTAATGGATATCTCCGTATTCAAAAATGTACTACATAAAGAACTCTTAATTATTTATATCAAGTACCCTGTAATAACAAATAGATGCGAAATTTATTATGCCAGATCCATTTCACATAAAGATGGTAAAATTACTAATAAGCAATCAGGTCGCCAAATGCGAAAATACTTTCTATGAAATATCTAATTTTAAGAACGATCTTTTTAATAACAATGGTATTTTAGGTAAAAATAAAACTTGTTTTACCCGCTTACTAAATGGAGAGAAATCAATTTCCACTAAAATACGAGAAAAAAAGAATATAGATATCATTCAAGAAGGTGCCATTCTTATAAATGGAAATAATATTGTTAGATATTTACCGTACGTATTTACCGTTATTTGCTTCTAAACCGACCGAGCAAATAAACACAAGAACGTAGTGGTGTAGTTGACGGTTTAATGAAACTGAGTAATAGGAATTTCACAATGACTTCTTAAGCTATAATTGAGCGTTGCCAGATCAAAACATATAAAGCTTATTTAAATTATAACGTAATTTCAACAAATATTGTAAACAATTCTCATTTAGACGGGTCATATTTAATAACATTCAACGGCACAACTACAGTAAATAATATTTCATACACCAATTTAGAAAACTTGAGTACATAACTATTAACCACTTTAAGAATCTGGAAATATCAGATTACATAAAATCCAACAACTCAGAACTTACTCTTGACAACATTAATATTTTAAGCCCATTTATTGAAATTTACAATTGGAAAATATCAATTTCATTTATATTATTTATTTTAATCATGTTGTATTTGATTACTACATTAACAATAAAATTCAGAAATATTATATTTGTAAACAAACTAAAACGGACAGAACTAGAAAAACCAAATACTGAGAAAGAATTTGTAACAGAATTAAGAGAGCGTTTAACCGAAATTTATATTGAAGCGGTACGCGTCATTTTAGAAGGGAGAGCGTTATCCAACCCATATATGTAGCAATCTTCCCCAAGTGATAAACAAATTTCAAATACCAATCTCAGCAGCATTGCCTTTACCCGTGTCATAGACGCTAACACTTAGCTCGCCTTTGCCAACACGCCAACACTTAACCACCCGATAAATAACCAAAAGGGAGTGTAAAAACAACCTCCACTTGGAGATCAAGCCATGAATAACTTATTGCGCTTCAATCAAACTGCATCAGTCAGCAAATTTCAATTTCACAATACAGAGAAATAATTTCTGCATAAAGATTTTATCGAAAGTTTCCAAAGAAAACCCTCTGGCAGAGGTTGATTGGATTAGGACTTAGAATTTTAAGATAAGTCTGATTCGGGAGAAATGAAAGAACGGCTTACAAATGAAACACTAGAGAAGAATAAGTGTCTTGTAATAAAGTTATATGTTCAAAAAGTTAGAATCAAAAGCCGAGGTTTATTGGATCAGGATTAAGAATTAGAAGATTAGCCTGAATCGGGATGAGATCGTGTAAGTGAAAAAGTCTACTACCGAATAAATATTAAATAATACAAAATAAAAATTATATTTTTAAGTAATTAAATAGTAACAATTTTAATTTGTAGGTTACAATTAAGGGTACGCGAATAGGTATATTTTTATAAATGACTCCTCCACGAAAAGCTTCGACAATGTTATTTTTTATTAAATAAATAAAAACTTATTTAATTTTGAAATTTGTATTTCCTTTAAAGTAGTTTCCATCTTGATTGTAGTTTTGTACTAGCTCATTCTTGTAGTCTCTCAACATCTGAGTTCCCTTTTTTTTTTGAATGGGGTCGTAAGTACTAATCTGTATATTGTAAAATTATTTAATTTTATTGTTGTTTATAATAAGGTTTGGCTTACCTAAATACTGAATTCTCTCTTTTATAGCGTTTAACGATGTACTTCTACAATTAAGATTGTTAACTATTGGTGGAGGACACATATATAAAAATACCCCTATTCGTATATCCTTAATTGTAACCTACATGTACAAGCTTACGCTATTATAAGAATTAAGATAAGAGACAGAACATGTGAAATAAAGTTCGGATTTGGCAGTTGAGTACAGACCTCATAAGTGACCACACAAGCACTTGAAGTCTGGTTGATTGTTTAGACCTGTATCATACTCAATGGAAATCGGATTAAAGCAATTGGCTAAGAACGCCTTATGACCCAAATCGATATCCAAATTTCATAAATAAAGTTATCGCATATAAAGGGTCAAACATTAATTTAACTATATTTATCAATTACCGATAAAAATGCATAAAAATAATGTTGAACGCTAAATTTACGTCATCAAATTATTTGCAATATAAAATATTTTATATAAACGTTCAACTGATAACTCTCACCCTTTGCTATTAATAAGATGTCGAGTTTCCCGACTACCAGATACCCGTTACTCAGCTAGTGTGAATGCGAACACGAAATTGTATCATTTTTCTGGGATATAGATATTGGGGAATAATATGAAAATTATTCAAAAATTGTTCAAAGTGTTGTCGTGACTGGCTTGGCGGCCTTATTGCGTTAGAATTGGCGTGAAAAAAAGTTTTTTGCAAATCGATAGAAATTTACAAGACTAATAAAATTATGGAAAAAATGTCGAAAAATGATTAAAAAGTGTGGAGTTGGTAGTTTTGTGCGGTTTGTGGGCGTTAGAGTGGGCGTGGCAACACTTTTGCCGTCTTTATCTCTAATCTGTATGCTCAATCTCAACCTTCAAGCTTTTATAGTTCCTGAGATCTCGACGTTTATACGGACAGACGAAGGGCTAGATCGACTCGGCTATATATTCGGAAACTGTTCCTTCTGCCTGTTACATACTTTTCAACGAATCTAGTATACCCTCTAACTCTACGAGTAACATGTATAAAAATGGTTTGGTTTATAACCTAAGAAATATTTTTTTACATTTAATCGTTTGCCCCAATAATATTATAGCGCTTTTCTAATTTTGTATGAATAATAAATTAAGTTGTTTTTCCCTCTCACCCTTGTGGGTGTGGGCGTTAGAGTGGGCGTGGCAACACTTTTGCCGTCTTTATCTCTAATCTGTATGCTCAATCTCAACCTTCAAGCTTTTATAGTTCCTGAGATCTCGACGTTTATACGGACAGACGAAGGGCTAGATCGACTCGGCTATATATTCGGAAACTGTTCCTTCTGCCTGTTACATACTTTTCAACGAATCTAGTATACCCTCTAACTCTACGAGTAACATGTATAAAAATGGTTTGGTTTATAACCTAAGAAATATTTTTTTACATTTAATCGTTTGCCCCAATAATATTATAGCGCTTTTCTAATTTTGTATGAATAATAAATTAAGTTGTTTTTCCCTCTCACCCTAATAGCCAACCCTATATTTAATTTGACTTCGTTTTAGTACGCAGGCGTCACGATACCGTGACACTTTAAATGCCAAAGCCTTGGCCAATCTCAACAGTTGCCGAGATGAGGTCGTCTCAACTGCTGGTGCTTGTTTGCTGCATTCCCTGGCTTTTGCTGTGTGATAGTAACTCAATGGGAAAGGACGCTTGGCTGCGTCCTGGGTGCCACATAGTTGGAAATACTCGAAAAATTACTATACCTGATTGTGTCGAATTCAACATAACAACTAATGCGTGTCGCGGATTCTGTGAGTCCTTCTCGGTACCTTCAATTCCAATGATGGGTTCATCGCTTTCTGTTTTATTCAAACCCCCCAAACCAGTGGTGAGCGTTGGCCAATGCTGCAACATGATGAAATCGGAGGAGGTGGGTTCTGCCTTGAGATCCCTATTGAGTTTATATAGAATTTCTAAAATCGTTTCAGATACAACGACGTGTGCTATGTATTGAAGGAATACAAAATGTGACTTTTAATAGTGCATTGTCGTGTAGTTGTTATCACTGCAAAAAGGATTAGACTAGAGCAGAATAATAAACCTGAACCATTTCTTAATAATCTTTTTATTTACGTTTTTAATTATAACATAATAACAAATATAAATAAGCAAGATAATGACTTATTTAAGGGAACTCTGTAATTCGCTTCAGTCTCTAAAATCTGTTGAGCGATACACAACACAAATCTTGATTTGCTATTTAATGTAGCCTTAAAACCAGCAATTCTGCGATAGTGTCATATTGGTCTGATCTTTGGTTTTTTTTTGGTTTCTAAAGGCTTCATTCACAAAAACCTTAAGAAACAAGTTTTTAACAACAGGCGGACTTATTCACAAGGCCTAATAAGGAAATTATTATCGTTTATATGATAATTATTTATTTTTCAAGATTTTCGGTCAACGACAGGTAAAGTTCAATATCAGATAATTTTCCTTTCAGCTATAACAGTTTTATTTTTTTTTCATAATTTGTCTTTTAATATAGACTTTTATTGTTTTCAAGAGATTTCAATCGATTTTGTTTTATGGAAAATGCATGGGTTAAGAAAGCGATTAATGAGCGACTTAACTTAACCGCGAGTGTACAAGGGAGAGAGGGGGAGAGAGAGAGAGATAGTTAAAGGGGCTATCTTAGATGGGACCATCTAAGCTTCTCTTTATAAATAATAAATAAAATTACTGCACATCAAGTGCCGCACAGTTAAATTGAGGCTCCAAAGTTGCCATGTTTACACTTCACAAATTTAAGAAAAGTTGGCGGTTGCGGGACCCGACAAAGAGCTTGACTGTCAATAGAATCCTTAAGAGATAGCAGATTCAGCTCATTCAATTTCCGATTTTTCGGTATGACGATTGGGTTGCGGTCATTACAATCCAAAGAAGTCTTCTTCAGCCGACCATATTGGTCAATGAATGGCGAAAATGAGGCAAGTGAGCCAGATGGCCGTACTAGTCCTTTAGCGTACGGAGATTTTCCAATCAAGACCCTTCGAAGAAATTCCAGTTAATACTCTATTAATGTCAGCAATCCCGTCAGAATCATGACTTGACCGACGCACATCAGTTCGTAAAAGAAACTGGCAACAATCAATAAACCAATGCGTTATGAACGATATAAATCTGGGTCTGCGAGATTAAAAGTTTGTGTTATGTTCCAGCTGCAAATGTCAATGCTGAAGCAGTGCCAGCTTTCGGTAATCTTGGGGTCACAGCATCACAGGTGTGATGCCCGTCTAGTTTTAGACGTCCGAGATCGCATAAAAATTAATTACTGTCGAAACATTTTTCTCATCACTAGAATCGCGAATGTAAAGGCTCACGCGAATATTTTCCGGCTGGTATAGTCGTCTAGACGGTGATGTAGGTCTTTGCTGCTTCTTTCACGATTCGTAATCATTAAAAATTCAACAAGAAATCCCGTGAATAAGATAAGGTAATATTAAGGGGACAATCTACTACATGTCTTAGCAATAAGTTAACTGAAACACTAATGGGGGCTTGCAGCACTTCGTCCTCACTTTGAGACACTAAACTACAAGTTTCCCGGATTGCCTTGAGATCATTTCGCCCTCCAAACCTTTGACCACCCTTCTGCCTTGTAAATAAAATTATTCGTTACTTATTTTCTTGTAGGGCGGCCCAGGAGTCTCAAGGGTTCATGTCACGGTGATTCAAGTTTTTTTTTTTTTCGAGATTTGTTCCAAGTCGTGTGTGAATTTTGTATATGGGAACTATATCAAAAAAATAAAAATTCGCTCACCATAGTTCATGCAGCTACGGTCCTCGAAAGTGCTTTCATGGAAAAAATGGAAAAGCTGTGGGAAAATCCCTTACATTGTTGGGGCATCCAATAGTTTTTTTTATTATTCTTTAAATAATATAAGAAATGCCGATCAAAAAAATTTCCCAACGGCACTCAGAAACCGTGATAGAAATAAAATCACTCAAATCAATAAAAACCAATAAAAATCACTCTTACTCGACCTTGCCTTAGCTCATCATTTTCGCTCAACTTCACATGGCCAGATTATTACAAAAGTTTTGCAAATGTATTAGTTTGTACGTATTCCGTTTGATTTACCGTTTTCGCAAAATTTTGTGAATCCGTTGTGTGACTCCGATCAGATCCCGTTTCGTTGAGCTAAAGTTTTACTAGTTTTCTGTTTTCGCAATCCAATTTTACTTTTCAAAAGTGTGGGCGTGGCAGCTTTGTGCTGTTTGTGGGCGGTAGTCTGTCAACAAACTTGCACTGCGTCTTTGTCTCTAGAATCTGTATGCTGGAGTTCAACTTACTAGCTTTTATAGTTTCTGAGATCTCGACGTTTAGACGGACAGACAGATATGGCTAGATCGACCTGGCTATTGATTTTTATCAAGAATATATATACTTTCTATAGTCGGAAATGCTTCTATCCGCCTGTTACTTACTTTTCTAGTAAGCCCATTTAATCTACGAGTAAGGGGTATAGAAATTACTTAATTCTATTCACTTAACTAAAATTATTTTTTTTTCGTGTTTTCAATCTTTCCCGTGCTCAGATATTTCTTCTCTCATTATTTTTATCGTTTGTTATCGTTATCGTTTTTGGCCCAAGAAGAAATTATATGCTGGGCCTTAAAACAATAGTTTGGTCCTTTTTGCGTTGTGGGGTCTATACGAGCTGTAACGGACTGTGTAGCCAGAGATCTTAGTTGAGCGCCACATAGCAACGATTAACGACTGTATCCGATACTTCGTTTCGCTAAGTCGAAAGCCAAAAGTTTTGCAAATGTATTAGTTTGTACGTATTCCGTTTCATTTGCCGTTTTCCCAAAATTTTGTGAGTCCGTTGTGAGACTCCGATAACATCCCGTTTCGTTGAGCTAAAGTTTTACTAGTTGCCTTTTTTCGCAATCCAATTTTACTAGATGAAGAAAATATCCAGTTTAATTGCCTAACCCATAACCATTTCGCTGAAGTCAAAAAAGTTCGCTCATAAAGAAGCTGCTACAGTTGTGAAGTTAGTATATATCTTTTCCGAGTTGAAAATTGAGTTATTTATTAAATAGATAAAAGCACACCTGGAATAAAATCTAGTCCACCGGTATCGGAAGAGCTGAACCGATTCGAGAAGATGAATCTCTTGTTTGTTCAACAACAACAACGTACACTGTAGGAGCTTCGACAAGTACTGCTCCGACAAGTACTGTTTCGACAAGAACTGCTTCAGTTAGGTCCACAGGTTATACTACTTCACCAGAGGTTTCCCGTCTGGGGTGCTCGTTTCAGACCATCCTCCCTTCTGGACGCAGGAAGCGAAACCCTACCGATCCTACAATATTGAAAAAAAGCAAGGAAACCATTTCCCCCATCAACTAGTCTGTGCAACAACCGTTTCGCACCTTCAGCTGAAGAAACAAGCCTTACCGAAGATATGGATACTGATGAGGAATCAATTGAATTTAGCGCTGACAACTGAAATAGTGACCAGCCGCGTCAAACGGCAGCTCCAAAACCTCCTCCAATATGTGTTCCTAATGTTAACAGTATCAGTAAGCTAGAAAGCACCCTCAACCAGGTAATCTCTGAAGAAAAATACGACATACGTAGCTGCAGATTAGGAATCTCTCGAATCTACACAGCAGATGCAACGTCATTCAGAAGTGTGGTTCGTAACTTGACTGCCTTGAATTGCCAGTTTTGGCATAATCAACTCCGTGAGGAAAAACCATATAGGCTGGTGCTGAAGAACATACACTCAACTGTCCCAAGAGAAGAAATAGAGCACTGCTTCATAGACAAAGGCTTCGTTGTACTGAACATCTACTCCCCAAGGAAGCCTGGCTGGAATAAAATCTTGGCTGGTGGAAATGACGACGAAGAAGCCATTAATGCACAAAATAGACAAAATCTGTTCTTTGTCAATCTTAAGCCGAGTCCGAATGTGGCCGAGTCTCTAAAAGTAAGCCGTATTGAAAGGCACAGGGTTACAATTGAGAAGGCTACTCGCAACAAGGACATAGCTCAATGTTACAATTGCCAAAATGTTGGCCCAGTCTGCGGGAATTGTGCGGGTGAGCATCCTACTGGTTCTAAATAATGTGAGACACACCTAAACAATCAATACGTATGTGCAAACTGCATGGAGAACACCCTGCCAGTTTTAAAGGCTGCAATGTCAGAATAGAATTGAGTAAAAAATTAAAGCCAGGGCCTAGACCACCCAACTACACCATTAACAGAAATAATGAAATCGGCCATTTACAATACGCGTCGTCGTCAGCTGTCAGAAATGGAGTATCCTATGCTGACGTAACAAGAACTAAAGCTGAAAACAACTACAGCGTTCCTGCTAAGAACACAATCACTCTTAATACTGGGGAGCAATACAACTCTAACAGGAACCTTGCCACTCTCGAGAAGGCAATCTTGGACATTAACGCCAGATTGGATCAACTTTTTAAATTAGTCATGGAAACAATTGAGTCCAACAAAGCTTTTCGTGACCTAGTCCACGTTCTGATTTCTAATAAATGATAGTCTTAAATCTAAAAATCGGATTATGGAACGCAAGAGGATTAGTACAGAAGAATGAAGAACTTCGACTTTTTCTTATTGCCCACTCTATAGACATCATGCTAATTACTGAAACTCATATGCGCCCTGGTCCAAAAGTATACACTCCTGGCTATGAACAATATTATGCCAATCATCCAAGTAACACCGCAAAAGACGGTTCTGCAATCTTCATCAAAGCCAATATTCGCCATAGTCAAAATAAAACAACAATGCGAACTGATTTACAAGTCACCAGTCTCGATGTACCAACGAGTGGTGGTATTATCAAAATAGCTTCTCTGTATCTTCCTCCAAATAAGCGTTGGACTAAAAACGACTTTGATCAGCTACACATTGGGCCCCAAGTGTATAGCGGGAGGGGATTACAATGCTAAGCTCCAATGGTGGGGCAACCTGAGGGCATGCAGTCGAGGAAAACGACTACAAGAGGCCATCATAACTAGTTCTGGCGAAGTTCTAGCTAGGTGAAGGTGAACCTACCTTTTACTCATCTAACACTAGACTGACGCCAACAGCTTTGGACTTTTTTATCAAATGGGGTGCCAATAAATAAACTTTCAATTGAAACAAAATACGATCTATCTTCTGATCACCTACCTATAGTAGCAAAATTAAGCCACACTCCCCAATATAAATCCAGAAACAAATCCTTACTAGCTCCCGTCTCCTCTGTCGAAACATTTAGGAATGTCCTAGACAGAAGCATTAACCTAAACATGGACATAAATTATCCAGAAGACATCGAAGATGCTATAGTGATGTTTATGGACAAAATTCACGTGGCTGCGACACTTGCTAAACCGGAAGCAGAAATTCTCCTACCCAGAGTAGACGCAGTTGTATATCCTCATACATCTCAAACGAAGAGCTAGACGAGAATTTTCCAGAACAGGAGACGCACGCGCCTACAACATTTACAAAAGGTTATCAAATCGTCTTAACAAAGTTCTGGTGAAAAACAAGCAAGACCACTTTGACCAAATGCTGGAAAATGCAAGTCCTGATGGAAACTCACGAATAACCTTAAAAGACAAGTTATTCCAAAGGCTCCCATCAGAAATCCGGCTGGTGGTTGGTGCGGCTCCAGTCAGGAGAAGGCCGATATCTTTGCAAGCAGCTTAGAGGATAGATTTAAGCCACTGAATCTTACTCCGCAGAACACCCACACAGGGTGCAAACACTCTTGGACCAACCTTTTCAAATGGCCCTTCCCACAAACCCTGTTACTTTGGAAGAGGTAGTAACGCAGATCAAAAAGCTCAAACCTAAAAAATCGCCTGGTGAGGACCTCCTAGATAACAGGACGCTCAAACTCTTTCCCATCAAAGCTGTACTTTTCTTAGTCCTATTGTTTAATAGCGCTCTAAGGCTGGGACACTTTCCAAGCAAATGGAAATCAGCAATCATAACGATGATTCCGAAGCCTGGAAAGCAACCCACTGAAAAAGATGCATATAGGCCCATTAGTCTTCTACCCGTGCTAATAATATTAGAACGCATCCTCAAACTTCCAAGCGTAAGCCAAGCTATTCCAAAGTTGCAGTTCGGTTTCCGAAAAAGTCATGGCACTCCAGAACAGCTACACCGAGTGACAAACTTTGCTTTGGAGGCAATGGAGGACAAGATGTATACAACAGCTGTATTAATGGATATACAACAAGCCTTTGATAGAGTTTGGCATGATGGTTTTCTAAGTAAGCTTAAGACCATTTTGACGCCACAGCTATTTCTTCTTATCAAAAGCTTTCTATCAAACAGACAGTTCAGTGTGGTTGTCGATGGCGACAAATCGTTTACGCGTACCGACTCTTTATTCGCTGTATACTTCTGATATTCCGGATTCCTAGTGCTGTACAGAAGTTGAAGACGAAAACGTTCTTATTGCAACCTACGCGGATGATACCGCGGTAATGGTCAGGAGTACAAGCATAAGTGATGCAACCAGGGGCCTACAGGAATATGTGACGGCCTTCGAGAAGTGGGAAACGGAATGGAATATCGGCATTAAGAGTTGCTCAAAGTAAAGTAGTTAGATCACTATGTAACTCCCCCTGGTACATGAAAACCAGAGATATAGAAAGAGATCTTAATATTCCAAAGATAGGCGATGTATTGAGGACCCATGCGGAAAGTTATATGCGGCGACTAGGTTCCCACCCCAACACTCTGGCGAGAAGGCTTATCCATCCCCCGAAAAAAAGAAGGCTAAAATGATTCCACCCACATGATCTCCCATCGAGATTATTATAATTATTTGTGCATGAAAAAGAAACTAACTTAATTTGTAAAGTAATGTATAAGTAATGTATATATTGGTATGCCTATTCTGTAAAATGTTATGTAAAACCTGGTAAAGCTGCTACATAGGTATCAGTAAACTTGTTTAATTCCAATTAATAAAATTTCCAAAAAAAAAAAAAGGAGCTGTAAATATGAATATCTAAATTAACAGAACATGTTCGAACAGAACATTTTCGAACGGAACATGTTCGAACAGAACATGTTCGAAAAGAACATGTTTGAACAGAACATGTTCGAACAAAACATGTTTGAACAGAACATGTTCGAACAGATCATGTTCGAAAAGATCATGTTTGAACAGAACATGTTCGAACAGAACAGGTTCGAACAGAACATGTTCGAACAGATCATGTTCGAAAAGATCATGTTTGAACAGAACATGTTCGAACAGAACATGTTCGAACAGAACATATTCGAACAGATCATGTTTGAACAGATCATGTTTGAACAGAATATGTTCGAACAGAACATGTTCGAACGGAACATGTTCGAACAGAACATGTTCGAACAGAACATGTTCGAACAGAACGTGTTCGAACGAAACATGTTTGAACAGAACACGTTCGAACTGAACATGTTTGAACAGATCATGTTTGAACAGAACATGTTCGAACAGAACATGTTCGAACGGAACATGTTCGAACAGAACATGTTTGAACAGATCATGTTTGAGCAGAACATGCTCGAACAGAACATGTTCGAACAGAACAGGTTCGAACAGAACACGTTCGAACGGAACATGTTCGAACAGAACATGTTAGAACAGAACATGTTCGAACAAAACATGTTCGAACGGAATATGTTCGAACAGAACATGTTCGAACGGAACATGTTCGAACAGAACATGTTCAAATAGAACATGTTCAAACAGAACATGTTCGAACAGAACGTGTTCGAACAGATATGTTTGAACAGATCATATTCGAACAGATCATGTTCGAACAGAACATGTTCGAACAGAACATGTGCAAACAGAACATGTTCGAAAGGAACACGTTCGAACAGAACATGTTCGAACAGAACGTGTTCGAACAGATATGTTTGAACAGATCATATTCGAACAGATCATGTTCGAACAGAACATGTTCGAACAGAAAATGTGCAAACAGAACATGCTCGAAAGGAACACGTTCGAACAGAACATGTTCGTACAGAACATGTTCGAACGGAACATGCTCGAACAGAACATGTTCGAACAGAACATGTTCGAACAGAACATGTTCGAACAGAACATGTTCGAACAGAACATGTTCGAACAGAACGTGTTCGAACAGATATGTTTGAACAGATCATATTCGAACAGATCATGTTCGAACAGAACATGTTCGAACAGAACATGTGCGAACAGAACATGTTCGAAAGGAACACGTTCGAACAGAACATGTTCGAACAGAACATGTTCGAACGGAACATGTTCGAACAGAACATGTTCGAACAGAACATGTGCGAACAAAACATGTTCGAACGGAACATGTTCGAACGGAACATGTTCGAACAGAACATGTTCGATAAGAACATGTGCGAACAGAACATGTTCGAACAGAACATGTTCGAACAGAACGTGTTCGAACAGAACACGCTCGAACAGAACGTGTTCGAACAGAACATGTTTGAACAGAACATGTTCGAACAGAACATGTTTGAACAGAACATGTTCGAACAGAACATGTTCGAACAGAACATGTTCGAACAGATCATGTTCGAAAAGATCATGTTCGAACAGAACGTGTTCGAACAGATATGTTTGAACAGATCATATTCGAACAGATCATGTTCGAACAGAACATGTTCGAACAGAACATGTTTGAACAGAACCTGTTCGAACAGAACATTTTCGAACAGAAAATGTTCGAACAGAACATGTTGGAACAGAAAATGTTCGAACAGAACGTGTTCGAACGAAACATGTTTGAACAGAACACGTTCGAACTGAACATGTGCGAACAGATCATGTTCGAACAGATCATGTTTGAACAGATCATGTTTGAACAGAACATGTTCGAACAGAACATGTTCGAACGGAACATGTTCGAACGGAACATGTTCGAACAGAACATGTTCGAACAGAACATGTTCGAACAGAACATGTTCGAACAAAACATGTTCGAACAAAACATGTTTGAACAAACATGTTTGAACAGATCATGTTTGAACAGAACATGTTTGAACAGAACATGTTCGAACGGAACATGTTCGAACGGAACATGTTCGAACGGAACATGTTCGAACAGAACATGTTCGAACAGATCATGTTTGAACAGAACATGTTTGAACAGCACATGTTCGATCAGAACATGTTCGAACAGAACATGTTCGAACAGAACATGTTCGAACAGAACATGTTCGAACAGAACATGTTCGAACAGAACATGTTGGAATAGAAAATGTTCGAACAGAACATGTTCGAACAGAACGTGTTCGAACGAAACATGCAGCTTTCCTTCTTTGGCTTGAAAATTTCAAAACAAAAATCTTCCCGTATTATATTGAAGTTACTGTTGTTCTTACTGAACTTCTATATTCTGACAATTATTCAGCACATGCCCTTTTTCACCACATCTCATCTTTTTTTCGTGTCTTTGAGGACTATCTGATTTTTTATGTCTTTTCTTTCACATTGCTCTCGTTGCGCTTTGACTTGTCTTTCTCAGTCTGATTTTCCTATGCAATTAGTGTTTGTGTTTAAATTGACTCATATATTTGGTACCATATAATATTGTTTTGTTAACGCCTTTTTCGCCGATGCCGTCAATTAAATACTGTATGAGAGCGTCATCTTCAATTTTACCTCAAGCAGCAATATCTTTCATTCTATAAAAGTACTCGAAAACACACTCGTTGTAACCAAGTTTCGTTTGAGCGAGTTGCTGTAAATACGTCGCGCCTGGTATTCATCTCGTCTACTCCTTGCACATTTTCATCACTTCTTTCGGCATTCGTTTGCCCGCTCTGAGTCTGGAACATAACGTTTTCTGCTTCACCGTTTGTTTCATTGTCTGTTTCGACTTCGGTTGACGCCAGGAAACTGTTCATCTTTAAATTGCGAAAAATGTGTACTACTAAGTCTTAGTTTTTGTACCCTATACCTAGCACGTTGCATATTGAAACAATTTCAGCCTGCGTCAAATTTTTAACTGCGTATTCCATCTTTGCACTATATCTCTGGTCGTTTTCGGAAAAATAAAAATCGAAAACAGTAAATTTCCGGTAATCTTTGGTGATTACTTCTGTCTCCTTCATTTTTGAACACAAACTTATGCAGTGCAGCAATGCTATCTTTCTTGCTTGAGCGTAAGCCAGCACTTATGAAATTATATAATCACGCTATTGCAGTAAAATAAAAAAAAAAACTGTATGATTATTTGTTAGACCTTATATTTTCGTTTAATGTCATCAATTTTGTTCACATATGTTCAATGCCGTTCACATTTGTTCAATTCGGTTCCCATTTCCTCAATTCTGGAAGAGCCTCGAAAATGTGGGGTTATGTTATATTAGTATTAACTTTATTTGTATTTAAAAAAATGATATAGAATATGTTAATTAATGGTCATCGTTGTCTTACGGTTACGTCTTCACCACCGTCTTTGTCGTCGTATTGTTGTCGATCTCATAGCCACACAGGCAGAACGCACAACTTACTACTTCTCCTCGCGTTGCGTTCTTGCTCCTCTTGCTCCGTTGAACGTCGTATTTGCGAATTCGTCACCTTTTTCATCTGTAGTCGTTTCTGTTCTCATTCTCGTTGTTTCTTGTTATCATCGTTGTCTTTGTCTAGGGATCAACTGTTTTATACTAGTGGTATTTGGGTAAACAGCCAAACTATATTCCCACATTAATTTAGATATTCATATTTACAGCTCCTTTTTTTTTTTTTGGAAATTTTATTAATTGGAATTAAACAAGTTTACTGATACCTATGTAGCAGCTTTACCAGGTTTTACATAACATTTTACAGAATAGGCATACCAATATATACATTACTTATACATTACTTTACAAATTAAGTTAGTTTCTTTTCCATGCACAAATAATTATAATAATCTCGATGGGAGATCATGTGGGTGGAATCATTTTAGCCTTCTTTTTTTCGGGGGATGGATAAGCCTTCTCGCCAGAGTGTTGGGGTGGGAACCTAGTCGCCGCATATAACTTTCCGCATGGGTCCTCAATACATCGCCTATCTTTGGAATATTAAGATCTCTTTCTATATCTCTGGTTTTCATGTACCAGGGGGAGTTACATAGTGATCTAACTACTTTACTTTGAGCAACTCTTAATGCCGATATTCCATTCCGTTTCCCACTTCTCGAAGGCCGTCACATATTCCTGTAGGCCCCTGGTTGCATCACTTATGCTTGTACTCCTGACCATTACCGCGGTATCATCCGCGTAGGTTGCAATAAGAACGTTTTCGTCTTCAACTTCTGTACAGCACTAGGAATCCGGAATATCAGAAGTATACAGCGAATAAAGAGTCGGTACGCGTAAACGATTTGTCGCCATCGACAACCACACTGAACTGTCTGTTTGATAGAAAGCTTTTGATAAGAAGAAATAGCTGTGGCGTCAAAATGGTCTTAAGCTTACTTAGAAAACCATCATGCCATACTCTATCAAAGGCTTGTTGTATATCCATTAATACAGCTGTTGT
The DNA here is from genome assembly GCF_004382195.2 of Drosophila sechellia. Classification (NCBI taxonomy): domain Eukaryota; kingdom Metazoa; phylum Arthropoda; class Insecta; order Diptera; family Drosophilidae; genus Drosophila; species Drosophila sechellia. The sequence goes on along the minus strand of NC_045949.1, from coordinate 21,223,366 downwards.
ATACATCTTGTCCTCCATTGCCTCCAAAGCAAAGTTTGTCACTCGGTGTAGCTGTTCTGGAGTGCCATGACTTTTTCGGAAACCGAACTGCAACTTTGGAATAGCTTGGCTTACGCTTGGAAGTTTGAGGATGCGTTCTAATATTATTAGCACGGGTAGAAGACTAATGGGCCTATATGCATCTATTTCAGTGGGTTGCTTTCCGGGCTTCGGAATCATCGTTATGATTGCTGATTTCCATTTGCTTGGAAAGTGTCCCAGCCTTAGAGCGCTATTAAACAATAGGACTAAGAAAAGTACAGCTTTGATGGGAAAGAGTTTGAGCGTCCTGTTATCTAGGAGGTCCTCACCAGGCGATTTTTTAGGTTTGAGCTTTTTGATCTGCGTTACTACCTCTTCCAAAGTAACAGGGTTTGTGGGAAGGGCCATTTGAAAAGGTTGGTCCAAGAGTGTTTGCACCCTGTTTGGGTGTTCTCCGGAGTAAGATTCAGTGGCTTAAATCTATCCTCTAAGCTGCTTGCAAAGATATCGGCCTTCTCCTGACTGGAGCCGCACCAACCACCAGCCGGATTTCTGATGGGAGCCTTTGGAATAACTTGTCTTTTAAGGTTATTCGTGAGTTTCCATCAGGACTTGCATTTTCCAGCATTTGGTCAAAGTGGTCTTGCTTGTTTTTCACCAGAACTTTGTTAAGACGATTTGATAACCTTTTGTAAATGTTGTAGGCGCGTGCGTCTCCTGTTCTGGAAAATTCTCGTCTAGCTCTTCGTTTGAGATGTATGAGGATATACAACTGCGTCTACTCTGGGTAGGAGAATTTCTGCTTCCGGTTTAGCAAGTGTCGCAGCCACGTGAATTTTGTCCATAAACATCACTATAGCATCTTCGATGTCTTCTGGATAATTTATGTCCATGTTTAGGTTAATGCTTCTGTCTAGGACATTCCTAAATGTTTCGACAGAGGAGACGGGAGCTAGTAAGGATTTGTTTCTGGATTTATATTGGGGAGTGTGGCTTAATTTTGCTACTATAGGTAGGTGATCAGAAGATAGATCGTATTTTGTTTCAATTGAAAGTTTATTTATTGGCACCCCATTTGATAAAAAAGTCCAAAGCTGTTGGCGTCAGTCTAGTGTTAGATGAGTAAAAGGTAGGTTCACCTTCACCTAGCTAGAACTTCGCCAGAACTAGTTATGATGGCCTCTTGTAGTCGTTTTCCTCGACTGCATGCCCTCAGGTTGCCCCACCATTGGAGCTTAGCATTGTAATCCCCTCCCGCTATACACTTGGGGCCCAATGTGTAGCTGATCAAAGTCGTTTTTAGTCCAACGCTTATTTGGAGGAAGATACAGAGAAGCTATTTTGATAATACCACCACTCGTTGGTACATCGAGACTGGTGACTTGTAAATCAGTTCGCATTGTTGTTTTATTTTGACTATGGCGAATATTGGCTTTGATGAAGATTGCAGAACCGTCTTTTGCGGTGTTACTTGGATGATTGGCATAATATTGTTCATAGCCAGGAGTGTATACTTTTGGACCAGGGCGCATATGAGTTTCAGTAATTAGCATGATGTCTATAGAGTGGGCAATAAGAAAAAGTCGAAGTTCTTCATTCTTCTGTACTAATCCTCTTGCGTTCCATAATCCGATTTTTAGATTTAAGACTATCATTTATTAGAAATCAGAACGTGGACTAGGTCACGAAAAGCTTTGTTGGACTCAATTGTTTCCATGACTAATTTAAAAAGTTGATCCAATCTGGCGTTAATGTCCAAGATTGCCTTCTCGAGAGTGGCAAGGTTCCTGTTAGAGTTGTATTGCTCCCCAGTATTAAGAGTGATTGTGTTCTTAGCAGGAACGCTGTAGTTGTTTTCAGCTTTAGTTCTTGTTACGTCAGCATAGGATACTCCATTTCTGACAGCTGATGACGACGCGTATTGTAAATGGCCGATTTCATTATTTCTGTTAATGGTGTAGTTGGGTGGTCTAGGCCCTGGCTTTAATTTTTTACTCAATTCTATTCTGACATTGCAGCCTTTAAAACTGGCAGGGTGTTCTCCATGCAGTTTGCACATACGTATTGATTGTTTAGGTGTGTCTCACATTATTTAGAACCAGTAGGATGCTCACCCGCACAATTCCCGCAGACTGGGCCAACATTTTGGCAATTGTAACATTGAGCTATGTCCTTGTTGCGAGTAGCCTTCTCAATTGTAACCCTGTGCCTTTCAATACGGCTTACTTTTAGAGACTCGGCCACATTCGGACTCGGCTTAAGATTGACAAAGAACAGATTTTGTCTATTTTGTGCATTAATGGCTTCTTCGTCGTCATTTCCACCAGCCAAGATTTTATTCCAGCCAGGCTTCCTTGGGGAGTAGATGTTCAGTACAACGAAGCCTTTGTCTATGAAGCAGTGCTCTATTTCTTCTCTTGGGACAGTTGAGTGTATGTTCTTCAGCACCAGCCTATATGGTTTTTCCTCACGGAGTTGATTATGCCAAAACTGGCAATTCAAGGCAGTCAAGTTACGAACCACACTTCTGAATGACGTTGCATCTGCTGTGTAGATTCGAGAGATTCCTAATCTGCAGCTACGTATGTCGTATTTTTCTTCAGAGATTACCTGGTTGAGGGTGCTTTCTAGCTTACTGATACTGTTAACATTAGGAACACATATTGGAGGAGGTTTTGGAGCTGCCGTTTGACGCGGCTGGTCACTATTTCAGTTGTCAGCGCTAAATTCAATTGATTCCTCATCAGTATCCATATCTTCGGTAAGGCTTGTTTCTTCAGCTGAAGGTGCGAAACGGTTGTTGCACAGACTAGTTGATGGGGGAAATGGTTTCCTTGCTTTTTTTCAATATTGTAGGATCGGTAGGGTTTCGCTTCCTGCGTCCAGAAGGGAGGATGGTCTGAAACGAGCACCCCAGACGGGAAACCTCTGGTGAAGTAGTATAACCTGTGGACCTAACTGAAGCAGTTCTTGTCGAAACAGTACTTGTCGGAGCAGTACTTGTCGAAGCTCCTACAGTGTACGTTGTTGTTGTTGAACAAACAAGAGATTCATCTTCTCGAATCGGTTCAGCTCTTCCGATACCGGTGGACTAGATTTTATTCCAGGTGTGCTTTTATCTATTTAATAAATAACTCAATTTTCAACTCGGAAAAGATATATACTAACTTCACAACTGTAGCAGCTTCTTTATGAGCGAACTTTTTTGACTTCAGCGAAATGGTTATGGGTTAGGCAATTAAACTGGATATTTTCTTCATCTAGTAAAATTGGATTGCGAAAAAAGGCAACTAGTAAAACTTTAGCTCAACGAAACGGGATGTTATCGGAGTCTCACAACGGACTCACAAAATTTTGGGAAAACGGCAAATGAAACGGAATACGTACAAACTAATACATTTGCAAAACTTTTGGCTTTCGACTTAGCGAAACGAAGTATCGGATACAGTCGTTAATCGTTGCTATGTGGCGCTCACCTAAGATCTCTGGCTACACAGTCCGTTACAGCTCGTATAGACCCCACAACGCAAAAAGGACCAAACTATTGTTTTAAGGCCCAGCATATAATTTCTTCTTGGGCCAAAAACGATAACGATAACAAACGATAAAAATAATGAGAGAAGAAATATCTGAGCACGGGAAAGATTGAAAACACGAAAAAAAATAATTTTAGTTAAGTGAATAGAATTAAGTAATTTCTATACCCCTTACTCGTAGATTAAATGGGCTTACTAGAAAAGTAAGTAACAGGCGGATGGAAGCATTTCCGACTATAGAAAGTATATATATTCTTGATAAAAATCAATAGCCAGGTCGATCTAGCCATATCTGTCTGTCCGTATAAACGTCGAGATCTCAGAAACTATAAAAGCTAGTAAGTTGAACTCCAGCATACAGATTCTAGAGACAAAGACGCAGCGCAAGTTTGTTGACAGACTACCGCCCACAAACAGCACAAAGCTGCCACGCCCACACTTTTGAAAAGTAAAATTGGATTGCGAAAACAGAAAACTAGTAAAACTTAAGCTCAACGAAACGGGATCTGATCGGAGTCACACAACGGATTCACAAAATTTTGCGAAAACGGTAAATCAAACGGAATACGTACAAACTAATACATTTGCAAAACTTTTGTAATAATCTGGCCATGTGAAGTTGAGCGAAAATGATGAGCTAAGGCAAGGTCGAGTAAGAGTGATTTTTATTGGTTTTTATTGATTTGAGTGATTTTATTTCTATCACGGTTTCTGAGTGCCGTTGGGAAATTTTTTTGATCGGCATTTCTTATATTATTTAAAGAATAATAAAAAAAACTATTGGATGCCCCAACAATGTAAGGGATTTTCCCACAGCTTTTCCATTTTTTCCATGAAAGCACTTTCGAGGACCGTAGCTGCATGAACTATGGTGAGCGAATTTTTATTTTTTTGATATAGTTCCCATATACAGAAGGGTGGTCAAAGGTTTGGAGGGCGAAATGATCTCAAGGCAATCCGGGAAACTTGTAGTTTAGTGTCTCAAAGTGAGGACGAAGTGCTGCAAGCCCCCATTAGTGTTTCAGTTAACTTATTGCTAAGACATGTAGTAGATTGTCCCCTTAATATTACCTTATCTTATTCACGGGATTTCTTGTTGAATTTTTAATGATTACGAATCGTGAAAGAAGCAGCAAAGACCTACATCACCGTCTAGACGACTATACCAGCCGGAAAATATTCGCGTGAGCCTTTACATTCGCGATTCTAGTGATGAGAAAAATGTTTCGACAGTAATTAATTTTTATGCGATCTCGGACGTCTAAAACTAGACGGGCATCACACCTGTGATGCTGTGACCCCAAGATTACCGAAAGCTGGCACTGCTTCAGCATTGACATTTGCAGCTGGAACATAACACAAACTTTTAATCTCGCAGACCCAGATTTATATCGTTCATAACGCATTGGTTTATTGATTGTTGCCAGTTTCTTTTACGAACTGATGTGCGTCGGTCAAGTCATGATTCTGACGGGATTGCTGACATTAATAGAGTATTAACTGGAATTTCTTCGAAGGGTCTTGATTGGAAAATCTCCGTACGCTAAAGGACTAGTACGGCCATCTGGCTCACTTGCCTCATTTTCGCCATTCATTGACCAATATGGTCGGCTGAAGAAGACTTCTTTGGATTGTAATGACCGCAACCCAATCGTCATACCGAAAAATCGGAAATTGAATGAGCTGAATCTGCTATCTCTTAAGGATTCTATTGACAGTCAAGCTCTTTGTCGGGTCCCGCAACCGCCAACTTTTCTTAAATTTGTGAAGTGTAAACATGGCAACTTTGGAGCCTCAATTTAACTGTGCGGCACTTGATGTGCAGTAATTTTATTTATTATTTATAAAGAGAAGCTTAGATGGTCCCATCTAAGATAGCCCCTTTAACTATCTCTCTCTCTCTCCCCCTCTCTCCCTTGTACACTCGCGGTTAAGTTAAGTCGCTCATTAATCGCTTTCTTAACCCATGCATTTTCCATAAAACAAAATCGATTGAAATCTCTTGAAAACAATAAAAGTCTATATTAAAAGACAAATTATGAAAAAAAAATAAAACTGTTATAGCTGAAAGGAAAATTATCTGATATTGAACTTTACCTGTCGTTGACCGAAAATCTTGAAAAATAAATAATTATCATATAAACGATAATAATTTCCTTATTAGGCCTTGTGAATAAGTCCGCCTGTTGTTAAAAACTTGTTTCTTAAGGTTTTTGTGAATGAAGCCTTTAGAAACCAAAAAAAAACCAAAGATCAGACCAATATGACACTATCGCAGAATTGCTGGTTTTAAGGCTACATTAAATAGCAAATCAAGATTTGTGTTGTGTATCGCTCAACAGATTTTAGAGACTGAAGCGAATTACAGAGTTCCCTTAAATAAGTCATTATCTTGCTTATTTATATTTGTTATTATGTTATAATTAAAAACGTAAATAAAAAGATTATTAAGAAATGGTTCAGGTTTATTATTCTGCTCTAGTCTAATCCTTTTTGCAGTGATAACAACTACACGACAATGCACTATTAAAAGTCACATTTTGTATTCCTTCAATACATAGCACACGTCGTTGTATCTGAAACGATTTTAGAAATTCTATATAAACTCAATAGGGATCTCAAGGCAGAACCCACCTCCTCCGATTTCATCATGTTGCAGCATTGGCCAACGCTCACCACTGGTTTGGGGGGTTTGAATAAAACAGAAAGCGATGAACCCATCATTGGAATTGAAGGTACCGAGAAGGACTCACAGAATCCGCGACACGCATTAGTTGTTATGTTGAATTCGACACAATCAGGTATAGTAATTTTTCGAGTATTTCCAACTATGTGGCACCCAGGACGCAGCCAAGCGTCCTTTCCCATTGAGTTACTATCACACAGCAAAAGCCAGGGAATGCAGCAAACAAGCACCAGCAGTTGAGACGACCTCATCTCGACAACTGTTGAGATTGGCCAAGGCTTTGGCATTTAAAGTGTCACGGTATCGTGACGCCTGCGTACTAAAACGAAGTCAAATTAAATATAGGGTTGGCTATTAGGGTGAGAGGGAAAAACAACTTAATTTATTATTCATACAAAATTAGAAAAGCGCTATAATATTATTGGGGCAAACGATTAAATGTAAAAAAATATTTCTTAGGTTATAAACCAAACCATTTTTATACATGTTACTCGTAGAGTTAGAGGGTATACTAGATTCGTTGAAAAGTATGTAACAGGCAGAAGGAACAGTTTCCGAATATATAGCCGAGTCGATCTAGCCCTTCGTCTGTCCGTATAAACGTCGAGATCTCAGGAACTATAAAAGCTTGAAGGTTGAGATTGAGCATACAGATTAGAGATAAAGACGGCAAAAGTGTTGCCACGCCCACTCTAACGCCCACAAACCGCACAAAACTACCAACTCCACACTTTTTAATCATTTTTCGACATTTTTTCCATAATTTTATTAGTCTTGTAAATTTCTATCGATTTGCAAAAAACTTTTTTTCACGCCAATTCTAACGCAATAAGGCCGCCAAGCCAGTCACGACAACACTTTGAACAATTTTTGAATAATTTTCATATTATTCCCCAATATCTATATCCCAGAAAAATGATACAATTTCGTGTTCGCATTCACACTAGCTGAGTAACGGGTATCTGGTAGTCGGGAAACTCGACATCTTATTAATAGCAAAGGGTGAGAGTTATCAGTTGAACGTTTATATAAAATATTTTATATTGCAAATAATTTGATGACGTAAATTTAGCGTTCAACATTATTTTTATGCATTTTTATCGGTAATTGATAAATATAGTTAAATTAATGTTTGACCCTTTATATGCGATAACTTTATTTATGAAATTTGGATATCGATTTGGGTCATAAGGCGTTCTTAGCCAATTGCTTTAATCCGATTTCCATTTAGTATGATACAGGTCTAAACAATCAACCAGACTTCAAGTGCTTGTGTGGTCACTTATGAGGTCTGTACTCAACTGCCAAATCCGAACTTTATTTCACATGTTCTGTCTCTTATCTTAATTCTTATAATAGCGTAAGCTTGTACATGTAGGTTACAATTAAGGATATACGAATAGGGGTATTTTTATATATGTGTCCTCCACCAATAGTTAACAATCTTAATTGTAGAAGTACATCGTTAAACGCTATAAAAGAGAGAATTCAGTACTTAGGTAAGCCAAACCTTATTATAAACAACAATAAAATTAAATAATTTTACAATATACAGATTAGTACTTACGACCCCATTCAAAACAAAAAGGGAACTCAGATGTTGAGAGACTACAAGAATGAGCTAGTACAAAACTACAATCAAGATGGAAACTACTTTAAAGGAAATACAAATTTCAAAATTAAATAAGTTTTTATTTATTTAATAAAAAATAACATTGTCGAAGCTTTTCGTGGAGGAGTCATTTATAAAAATATACCTATTCGCGTACCCTTAATTGTAACCTACAAATTAAAATTGTTACTATTTAATTACTTAAAAATATAATTTTTATTTTGTATTATTTAATATTTATTCGGTAGTAGACTTTTTCACTTACACGATCTCATCCCGATTCAGGCTAATCTTCTAATTCTTAATCCTGATCCAATAAACCTCGGCTTTTGATTCTAACTTTTTGAACATATAACTTTATTACAAGACACTTATTCTTCTCTAGTGTTTCATTTGTAAGCCGTTCTTTCATTTCTCCCGAATCAGACTTATCTTAAAATTCTAAGTCCTAATCCAATCAACCTCTGCCAGAGGGTTTTCTTTGGAAACTTTCGATAAAATCTTTATGCAGAAATTATTTCTCTGTATTGTGAAATTGAAATTTGCTGACTGATGCAGTTTGATTGAAGCGCAATAAGTTATTCATGGCTTGATCTCCAAGTGGAGGTTGTTTTTACACTCCCTTTTGGTTATTTATCGGGTGGTTAAGTGTTGGCGTGTTGGCAAAGGCGAGCTAAGTGTTAGCGTCTATGACACGGGTAAAGGCAATGCTGCTGAGATTGGTATTTGAAATTTGTTTATCACTTGGGGAAGATTGCTACATATATGGGTTGGATAACGCTCTCCCTTCTAAAATGACGCGTACCGCTTCAATATAAATTTCGGTTAAACGCTCTCTTAATTCTGTTACAAATTCTTTCTCAGTATTTGGTTTTTCTAGTTCTGTCCGTTTTAGTTTGTTTACAAATATAATATTTCTGAATTTTATTGTTAATGTAGTAATCAAATACAACATGATTAAAATAAATAATATAAATGAAATTGATATTTTCCAATTGTAAATTTCAATAAATGGGCTTAAAATATTAATGTTGTCAAGAGTAAGTTCTGAGTTGTTGGATTTTATGTAATCTGATATTTCCAGATTCTTAAAGTGGTTAATAGTTATGTACTCAAGTTTTCTAAATTGGTGTATGAAATATTATTTACTGTAGTTGTGCCGTTGAATGTTATTAAATATGACCCGTCTAAATGAGAATTGTTTACAATATTTGTTGAAATTACGTTATAATTTAAATAAGCTTTATATGTTTTGATCTGGCAACGCTCAATTATAGCTTAAGAAGTCATTGTGAAATTCCTATTACTCAGTTTTATTAAACCGTCAACTACACCACTACGTTCTTGTGTTTATTTGCTCGGTCGGTTTAGAAGCAAATAACGGTAAATACGTACGGTAAATATCTAACAATATTATTTCCATTTATAAGAATGGCACCTTCTTGAATGATATCTATATTCTTTTTTTCTCGTATTTTAGTGGAAATTGATTTCTCTCCATTTAGTAAGCGGGTAAAACAAGTTTTATTTTTACCTAAAATACCATTGTTATTAAAAAGATCGTTCTTAAAATTAGATATTTCATAGAAAGTATTTTCGCATTTGGCGACCTGATTGCTTATTAGTAATTTTACCATCTTTATGTGAAATGGATCTGGCATAATAAATTTCGCATCTATTTGTTATTACAGGGTACTTGATATAAATAATTAAGAGTTCTTTATGTAGTACATTTTTGAATACGGAGATATCCATTAGATCTGCAATAATTACAGACGTGATAATTAGTGATTTAAACGGATCACCTTTTGGGCCGCATCTCAAAAACACAGTAAAGAAATGTGGTCACAGATCACAACAGATGAGATGGCTCATGAATAGAAGGATCACTCTTTCGCTGAGGTGCAAAAGAGCTGTTTATGCGCACTGTATCGTACCGATGTGGTTATACGGGATCCAGATGGTATTCCTGGTATGTACGTAACTCCACACTCCATAAAGACCTCAATATACACACAGTTAAGACACAAATTGGGAGACATACATGTCGATACAGTGACAGATTACTTAGCAATAGCAGTCTTCTTGCAAGACGTCTTATCCCCGCTCGAGCTCTGAGACGACTCAAACGGCAAGGCTTCGCCAAGGCAATTGGGTAACAGTAAAAACTCTTCACTCATGTTCCTAATTCACTTATTTTAATAGTGTTTCGTAATTCCTAAGAATATTAATTATTATGAATATTATATTATGAAATTAATCATATCAGCTGTGGCAAAATTAATTCGATTAATTGTAGTTCGTAAGTAATTTCTCATTTCCCGATTCTAGATCGATTATTTCTTTATAAAAACTTAAATTAGTTACGTGGAATAAGTCGGCATATGATTCATAAGTAAGAACATGCTTTTTGTCTTTGAACAGGAAAATTCGTGATTGGAGTAATCAATTATTTCTGAAGTGGTTATCATTACGATTGGTGTTAAAAGTAATAAGAAATTCATTTTCTGTAATTTTAAAAGAAATATAATATTTGTCTTTGTGAATAATTCTGTTTCTACTATTGATTATTATTTTGTTAGGTAAGTTTTCCTTATCAACTTGTTTCTTATATCTTGTTTTTAGTTTTTTTCTTTCTCCATGTTTCTTTTTATAAACTACCAGACCCACATGATAATCTTCTCTTCTAACATCCTTGTTTGTAACATTTTTTCTTGAGTGTTCTTAAAATTTTTTTTTTTTTTTTTTTTTTAATATTTCGCACGGGTCCCACGGCCACACCTCCCGCCCAACCGACCGAGGGGCGCTGCCGTGTATCGTACGGCTCGATTCGCGAGAAGATATAGACGCGATATAAAAAATAGAATAGGAACGAGGAAATGAATATAATGTGGAATAACTATGTTAAATATTAGTCTTAGTAGGATCTAATTATGTAATAGAAAAGATAAAATCGATTGCTTTAATAGCGGCAGAGAGTCAAGATTACAGATAATAGGATAAAGTCTATTATAGTCAGAACATAAAACTCTGTAAGGGTCATGCAACTCATAATTAGATCTACAATGATTTAAGATAAGGGGTATATAGTTTCTAGTGACTCTACTTAGAACCGGGAAGTTAAGCCGACTAATCAAGTCGGGACTCTCAAATTCCCCCCGAATAAGCTTACAAATAAAGACTGTTCCAAGCATAGTTAACCGTAGAACTAGGGACGGTGAATTAATTAAAAGTAGTCTACTGGAATAAGGAGGTAATATACGGTTTGCATCCCAACTTAGGCGCCGCAAGGCAAAAAGTAAGAAGTTTTTTTGGACCGATTCAATGCGGTCCGAGTGGACTGCGTATTGTGGACTTCAAACAGGTGATCCGTACTCGAGAATCGGACGGACTAACGAAATAAATAAGGTTTTAGTCAAGTAAGGGTCTTCAAATTCCTTAGACCACCTTTTTATAAAACCAAGCAATGTTGAAATGTTTTTGTGCTTAATTTTATTATAGAGAATATCAAAAGGTTTTTGACTTGTTGTAGAATGAATGCTCTTATTGAATTCTTTTGCGGCTCTAATAATTATTTCTGAATTGTCAATAAGATTAAATTCTTCCTTAATGCAACGAGCTAATTCTGTTAATGTTGAATGTGTCCTTTCAACAGGTACTGGGGTCTGCGAAAGGTAGAGTTAAACCGCATTATTGTGCAAAGGAAATAAATTGAGCAGAGTTGAAGCTTGGTTCATTATTAGTCATAATTACTTTGGCGTAGGGAAATTGTTGAAGTAATTCCATTACTTTATTCTCGATGTTTAGTTTATTTTGAATTTCTTTTACTACTAGGTATTTTGAATACGCGTCAATGCAGGTTAAGAAAATAAAATTTTTCGCGTTATAAATATCTAGGTGTATATTTTCTCCTTCTTTAGTTTGAACAGGAGCTTCCCCAATAGGAATTTTAATTGTCTGTTATATTTATTTTCGTTGCAAATTTAAGAATTTTTTATGTATTCCTTTAATTTGATAAATAAATTTGACCAATAATATAATCTATGGATTTGTTTGTAATTTTCGTCTAGTCCTCTATGAGCTCGACTATGTGTTTCTTCTATTATGATAGCCTTATCTTCATTATTCTCTACGTCCTGCAGAAATATTTTGGTAAAAAGAAATTTGTTACTAAAATTATTTTTTAAAGTTAATTGGATATAATAAGATTGTATACGTCCCCGTTGTTAATAAGAGTTGTTGCTGAAACTGAAACATACATTCAGAATGCTGTGTATTTTGATATGAGCTTGATTGTTCTATATCGCTGATTGTAATATTATTTATTTTAATTCGATATAATGCGTCACCTACATTTGTTGTTGAAAATACAAAAGTCACACTTATACAAAGTTGTGTGTATGTGGAGAGTGAGTGCAGTTGTATCGGTTGCTTAAATAAAATTATTATTGAATAGTTAGAACAACAAAAGGGTTTCACTATTTGGTTATGGGCTGGCTTATAATATACATACTTAAAATAAATAAAAGTAAATTTTCTTATTTAAATATATGTATTTTTTGAACAAAGCCGATATGTGCTTTGCGAAATACATACAAATTATTGTTGAATAAATTTTCAATATATTTATTAGTGTATGTTTATTAATTATATTAGGGCTTGTGCGGTCTGCACTTAATGAGGCGAATTGTAAGTACGTGGCGATGACCGACGCTTCTAATCTCCCAAAATCGACTGACTTAAGTATAGCAAGAGTTCTTATCTCTAAAGCTTAATCTACTAATAACAAGGTACTGTTTCTTATAGGTAAAGATCGATCTATAAATAGGAAAAAAACTTGAGGCTTACGACTATATTTCGTCTGTTTGGTGATTGTGTTAACTTACATATGTATGTATAACGATACACAAAAACGTTTGGTTGTATATACATAAGTGTAAAAGCAGTACAGCAACGAAAAGCGATTTTAAGAAGCGCAAGGCAAACGGAGAAACAAAGAAGAAAAAATAAGAACAGTCAGTTTTATCATCGCAACGACGCGTGGTCAAAAGTCAAAAGAAAAAAAGACATGGATAAAGGAAAGAGGAATATAAAGCCGTTTAACGGCGAAAAATATTCAATTTGGAAATTCCGAGTAAGGGCACTGTTAGAGGAAAACGATTTGTTAAATGTAATTAAGAAAGAACAAACAGAAGTAAGCGAAAAAGTAAGACGGGTAGAAAGAAATGTAAAGGGGATCATAATAGAATATTTTGGTGATTTTTTGGTGATTTCTTTTAAGTTTTGCCAACAGTGGAAATTCGGCAAAGCAGATTTTTGAAATATTGTATACTATTTATGAGCGTAAAAGCTTGGCATCTCAACTGTCACTACGCAAGCAATTATTCTCTTTAAAACTAAAAGGTGATACTCTGCTAGTAAACCATTTTCATTTATTTGATGATTTGATAACTGAGTTACTTGCGGCTGGAGCCAAGTTGGACGAAATGGACAAAATTGCTCACTTACTTAATACACTTTCGACTAACTATGAAGGAGTAATAACAGCTATAGAAACTCTTTCTGAGAGCAATTTTACATAAGACTTTGTTAAGACACGGCTACTCGATCATGTAATAAAGTTAAAAGGAATTAACAAAGACACAAGTGCTAAAGTGCTGCAAGCTATAGGCAATCGAGAATCTAGGGAAAATACATACAAAAACAAAGCTATGAAATTTGCATTTCTGATGAATGCAGAAGTTAGAGAAAGACAGACTCAGAAGGTGGAAACGCAGCAAAAATGCGCATTTGCATTTATGGTGAAATTAGTAAATTACAGACGAAGTAAATTATATATTAGATTCGGGGGAATCAGATCACCTAGTGAATAATATTAATTTATTTTCTGAGTATGAAAATTGGCTATTGAGATTGCAAAGCGTGGAGAATTTGTTTATGCTACTGCAAAAGGACAAGTTAAACTTAACAATTCTGGAAGCAACATTACATTACAAAACGTGTTGTATTGTAAGGAAATCCCGCACAATTTGCTATCCGTAAAGAAGATGATAGATGCTGGAATGTCCGTCGAGTTTAATAAGGATGGCATTAAAGTAATCAAGGACGGTAACTTGGTATTTGAAGGAGTATGTGAGTATAATGTACCGACTGTTAAATTTATTTTAAATAGTAAAGTATATAGTCATGTATACCCTTACATACCCTCTTATTAGATTAAGTTATGTTAGAATACACATGGCGCTAAGCTTTTTGTCTGAGCTTAGCTTTATTTTTAGTCAGTAGATAAGAAGACCTCGATCTGTACACATCATTGAATAAACCCTCAATTTGTTAAGCGAAACCTTTCGTTTTGTTTTAACCCCTCTTTAATCGACAAAGAAGTCGATGGGTGCTTAACTGAGGAGTTCAACCTTCAACCTACAGACGACAACGAAGTCGTTTCTGGAGGCAACGATCTTTTGGACACAACGGTCTCTGCTCGGAAGGCCCTATCAACCTTCCACATAACTGGCGACGAGGATCAACACAGAAAAAATAAGGAAACCAGCCATACGTCAAGAAATTCAATCGGAACCACAGTAAGCTGTTCTTATGTAATTTAAGTCCGGAAATCTTCAATACGTTAACCAATGCACGTGGCCGAGTATAAAGAGGAACATAAAACATAACTGGAAAGCTTTGGAACACCTGCATGTACGGAGTGACGAAACCCAACCTGGAGAAGAAGAACTTAAGCTGATAAAATTTTTTTTTCTTCGACAAAGCTCTTTATACTAGCTAAGATAAGAAACTAAAAGCTAACTATTAATACTTGCGAACCTCGAGAGAAAACAAAGAAATCTAAAATGAACGAAAATAGCTTAGCCGCATTTAACTCAACAATGAACTGCATCAAGTTAATACAAAATTTTGATGGTACTGATACAAATCAATTGCCAGATTTAATTACACAAATAGAAAATATCCTTCCTTCTTTTGATGTTTTCGACACGAATACAAAAAATATTTTGTTTGGCTTTATAAAAAATAAATTTGTGGGATTATGCAGGCCAGTGATTCATAGGCATGGAAATATGACAGAGTGGGAAAGTTTTAAACGTGTAATTCTGAAAAATTTCGGGGAAAAAGAAACAAGCGATGTCTTAATGGATATGTTAAAATTGTGTCGAGTGGAATCAACTATAGAAGAATATTATAACAAAATTAATGAAATTTCGAATAGGGTACACAACCGGATACTGATCCATGACGACAAAACATACACCACATTAGAAGTGAACCGAATTGCACTCCGCGTTTTTAGAGACAACTTGCCTGAACCTACAAAAACGTTAATATTCGCGAGAAACCCAAATTCCGTAGAGGATGCCTATAAAATCATTGAAGATGCTCGGCATCAAAGCTACACATTATACGGACCAATTCGAAGAAATAATAGGTACAATAAACCCAACTTCAGAACCAATTTCAGTAATGATAATAGAAATGTAAACGAACCAGTCGTTACAGAAAGAAGCCTTGATGAAGCCAATAGGTTTCAACAAAATAATGTTGAACAACAAGAAAATTCAAGAACTGAAGGTACGCCTAGGGTAAATAATAGAAGGCAGGGATATCAATATCAATCGAATAATAGCTCAACTTCTAATTCTGCTCGAGTCTCAACAAATAGTCGAAATGTGCAAAGCTCTGAGCAAAGCAGGCGTAGTTTCGAGCCAATGGATATTAATCAATCAAGTGTAAATTTTCAGATAGAGGATCAAGACGAATACCATATATAGAAGTTCAAGGTAAAAAGAGGCCATTATTATTTATTATTGACACTGGAGTAGAATTCAGTGTAATAAATGATAATTTGTGTCACCCGAAGTGGAAAACAGACATTGACATAGAAGTAAAAGCAATGGGAAACAAAATTAAAATAGGAAAATTATGCAGGTTTCCATGTTTTCAAGAATTTGAAGCTGAAGGTTATATTTGTGAATTTCTAGAGTATAATTTTCACAACTATTTCGATGGGCTAATTGGCTGTAACATACTTAATGACTTGCATGCAGTCATCGATTACTCAAACAAAAAGATTCAACTCAATAATGTTTATTTAGATCTTTTAGTTCAGGAAAACCACTTGGATCTTGGCATACATAACTTAATTCCAATGAACTTAATTTGTCCACAGGCCAGATCCTCAATAAATGAGCTTATACAAAAATTCGAACATATTTTTTACAAAGAAGGCCAAGACCTAAGTTTCACAAGTGAAATCAAACACAGGATTATTACAAAGAATGATCTTCCCATTTATTCGAAAACATACAAATACCCAGAAATTCACAAAGACGAAGTTAACCGGCAAATAGCAGAAATGTTAGATCAAGGAATTATAAGACACTCTAAAAGCCCATATAATAGTCCTTTGTGGGTTGTTCAGAAAAAAATGGACCAGTCCAATAAGCAAAAGTGGCGGCTCGTCGTAGACTACCGTAAACTTAATAAGGAAACCATTGAAGATCGATTCCCGATCCCAAATATAGACGAGATTTTCGACAAATTGGGCGACTGTAAAATTTTTTCAACTTTAGACCTTGCAAAAGGTTTCTATCAGATAGAAATGGACAACAAAGATGTGCACAAAACAGCCTTTTCAACAACCAGTGGCCATTACGAGTTCCTTCGTATGCCTTTCGGACTACGGAACGCACCTTCAACATTTCAAAGGCTAATGAATAATATCCTTAGCCCCTATACCGGACAATTTTGCATTGTTTACATGGATGACATCCTTATATTTTCTAAGAATATAGGGGAACACGTCAATCATTTAAGCTGTATCTTCAGCTGTCTATCTAAGGCAAATTTAAAACTCCAATCAGACAAATGCGAGTTTGCCAGAGAGGAGATTGAATTTCTCGGACATACCATTAATTCAGAAGGTCTAAAGCCAAGTCAGAAGAAAATTGACGCAATTTGTAAGATAAATTTACCGACAAACCAGAAACAAATTAAAAGTTTTCTAGGCATCACAGGTTATTTGAGGCGCTACATAAAAGACTACTCCAAAATTGCCCAGCCCTTAATAAAATACTTAAAGAAAAATTCTAAAATAAACACACATGATCAAGAATACGTAGAAGCTTTTCAAAAAACTAAAAATCCTAATAACAAGCGATCCGATAGTCGTTTACCCAGATTTTAACAAACAATTCACGATAGTTACAGACGCAAGTAACTATGCATTAGGCGCCGTGCTCATGCAAGATAATAAAGTAATTTCTTATGCTAGTCGTTCTCTTAAAAATCATGAACTTAATTACAGTACAATAGAAAAAGAGCTTCTTGCAATCTATTGGTCAACAAAATTCTTTAAATATTATATTTATGGAAGAAAGTTTATAATTAAAACCGACCATAGACCCCTAGTTTGGCTTAATAATCTAAAGGAACCCAACCTAAAGTTACAACGTTGGAAAGTGCAATTAAACGAGTTTGATTTTGACATAACATTTATAAAAGGTAAAGAAAACGCTTTAGCAGACGGACTTAGCAGAATTGTCAAAGCATCAACAGAAGAGTATGATAAAAATGCCCAAACAAATATTATATATTATACAAATAGTTACGCCTAAGACAAAAATTATAAATGAAGATTTCTCGAAAGATCTAATTCATATATTTGCCAACGATATTGACGATTTGGAAACTATTCACAGTGCGGACTCAGACGATCTTAATTTTATTAGTATTACAACTAATTGTCTAAACGTTTTTAAAATCCAAATACAAATAATAGAAGCGGAAAGCGATTTAAGTACCTTCAAAATTTTGCATAACAAGAAAATACGACATATCTTTAAATCAAGCGGAAATCAGGAAAATATGCTTAAGTTCATGCAAGAGAAACTGCCAGAAAAAGGCTTAGTTGTAATATTTTGTGAAAATTTAAGTTTATTTGTAAAATTTCAAGAAATTTATAGGCAGTATTTTTCAAGTAATAAAAATTTAAGAATTCTAAAGTCAGGTACATTGTTAGAAGACATAAATGATAAAGAAAAACTCCTGAAGATTATCGAAAACGAACACATAAAGAATAATCACAGAGGCATTAACGAAATTTTTATATCTATAAGAGAAAAATACTATTATCCAAAAATGCAAAAGTTTATTCAAAATTATATTAACAATTGTAAAATTTGTAATTTAGCCAAATATGATAGACAACCTATAAAATATAATTTTAATATTACAGAAACGCCAGATAAAATAAACGATATAATTCACATAGACATCTGGTATCCTAAAAGAAACATTATGTACGTTACATCAATTGACAAAATGTCTAAATATGCCACTGCTCAACATATTAAAGACAGATCTTGGATTTCTTTGCTTAACGCAATCAAATTAAGAATTCAATACTTAGGAAAGCCGAAAAAGATTGTAACTGATAACGAATTCGATATTGTCGTAATTAAGCAATTTCTCCTCGAAAATAACATAGATATACACTTTACAACTCCTTATAAGAAAACTGGAAACTCTGATGTGGAAAGATTGCACTTAACCCTAAATGAACATATGCGATTGTATAATGCTGATCCAAACAATTTTGACACTATTCAAGAAAATGTTTATAAAGCAATTGTTTGCTATAATAACACAATTCATTCAACCACAAATATTAGACCGATAGATTTATTTAATAATATACTTTGTCACGAAGACATCTCTAAACTATCCGAAAAGCTAGTAAGAAACAAACAAACTTTAAATGCAAAACAGGATAACATAAACGAGTCAAACTTCTCAAATATATTTGTAAAAAAATAATCAAGTAGGAAAATCAAATCCAAAATATAAAGAAATAAGTAATTACACTCAATACGGTAACTACTTGATTAATAATAAAGACAATAAACGAAAAATCTATAAGGATCAGGTGAAACGGAAATATAAATATCAAAATGAAGATTGTGAAACCTAACATTTCTGTACTCCTATTATTTACATATGTATTACTTAATGAAATAATTTCAACCACATACTTGAAACTTACGCTGGGGGAGTCATGTATACCCTTACATACCCTCTTATTAGATTAAGTTATGTTAGAATACACATGGCGCTAAGCTTTTTGTCTGAGCTTAGCTTTATTTTTAGTCAGTAGATAAGAAGACCTCGATCTGTACACATCATTGAATAAACCCTCAATTTGTTAAGCGAAACCTTTCGTTTTGTTTTAACCCCTCTTTAATCGACAAAGAAGTCGATGGGTGCTTAACTGAGGAGTTCAACCTTCAACCTACAGACGACAACGAAGTCGTTTCTGGAGGCAACGATCTTTTGGACACAACGGTCTCTGCTCGGAAGGCCCTATCAACCTTCCACATAACTATATACATCTGCAATATCAAATGATGCAGAGTATCGCTTGTGGCAAGAGAGGTTGGGCCATATAAGTGTTGGAAAATTCTTAGAAATTAAACGAGATGGCTTGTTTGAAGATAGTGAACTTATAAAAAACGTACAAGTAAATAGTAGTAAATTATGTGAGGCGTGTATTAACGGAAAGCATTCAAGACTAAAATTTGAAAAACACAAAAATAAAGAAAATATTGAACGCCCACTACTTGTAATTTATTCGCATGCATGCAGTCCGATTACGCCCTCAACTATTGATAATAAAAACTACTATGTAGTATTTATTGATCAATATACACATTATTGTGTGATGTATTTAATAGTGGTGGATGAAATAAACATGAAATCGGTAACTTCAAATGAAAATGACTCTGTGGAAAAACATGATGTTTTTGACCACTACAGTGATTCTCTAATTGAAGAGAATGAAGAGTTGAATTTTCCATTGCAGGAAAATTGTGAATCTACGGATTCTAAATCTGATGAAAATCCAAATGAAAATTCCACTTGTCTCGAGAATACCGATCCAGTAGCTGAAACTAGTGATAAAACAAAAGAAAATAAAAATCAAGAACAAATTAAACGCAGTGAGAGAATTAAAGATAAACCAAAGTTATCATATACATTTTTAGAAAAGTGTCTGTTAAATACCCAAATGTGTTTAAATGATATACCCAATACATATTATGAGATTAAAACTCGTGATGACAGAACCTTGTGGGAAGATGCCATTAAAGACGAACTAAACTCTCATTTTGTAAATAATACATGGTGCTTAGTGCAAATGCCCAAGGATAAAAACATAGTAGATTGCAAGTGGGTTTTTAGTATAAAACAAGACAAAAATGGTAATTTACTTAAATATAAGGCAAGATTGGTAGCCAATCCCCCCAAGAATATATGATGGATTATGATGAGACTTTTGCACCAGTTGCACGAATTTCTAGTTTTAGATATCTTTTAGCTTTTTCGAATCAATATAATTTATTGATCCATCAGATGGATGTCAAAACAGCTTTTTTAAATGGAGCACTAAAAGATGAAATTTATATGAAGATTCCAAAAGGTTTAATCCATCATGACGAAAATAAAGTATGTAAACTTAATAAAGCCATTTATGCTCTAAAACCAGCTGCAAGATGCTGGTTTGAGATGTTTGAAACTGCACTACAAAATTTTGGATTTCGGAGTCTAGAAGTAGACAGATGTATAAATACTCTAGATGAAGGAGATATACATAAAAATATATATGTATTCTTATATGTTGAAGATATAATAATTTCTACTAGTGATTCCGAGAGGATGTATAAATTTAAAAAATATCTTTTGAATAAGTTTTAAATGACCGATCTAAATGGAATACGATATTTTATTGGAATAAAAATTGAAAGAAAAAATGATCAAATTTGTCTCAGTCAATGCATATTTAAAAATGTTTAAAAAAAAAATTCAATATGGAAGATTGTAATCCAGTTGGGACTCCTCTTCCAAGCAAAATAAATTATGAGGCTTTACAAGTAGAAGAGTCATATGAAGCACCATGTAGGAATTTGATTGGTTGTTTAATGTACGTACACGACCGGATTTAAGAACATCGATAAGTATCTTAAGTCCATATACTAACTACAATAATAGAGAATTATGGCAATGTCTTAAAAGAATTTTAAGATATCTAAAGGGAACTGTCAATTTAAAGTTATCATTTAAAAGGAATTTGAAAGTAAATAAAATTCTTATGGGGTATGTTGATTCTGATGGGGCCGGAAATGAGACTGACAGAAGAAGTAATACAGGGTATATATTTAAAATGTTTGAAAATTGTTCAATTTGCTGGAGTACTATGAAACAAAAATCTGTTGCTGCTTCATCTACCGAAGCATAATATATGGCCTTATTCGAGGAGTAAGGGAAGCATTATGGCTAAAATCATTAACGAATGAAATGAACTTAGAATTAAATGGTCCAATAGTTATTTTCGAGGATAACCAAGGTTGTATAAGCATAGGCAATAATCCCACTTGCCACAAGAGAACTTAGCACATAGATATTGTTGGGTCATGCAGCCGCAAAAACTGTGCAGTAGACTAATCTCATATTCTTTAATATTGTAAGCCGAATTAGTCAGTGGTAGCAGTTGCGATGCCCATAGTGCAAACCGCTGTTCTCGCACGCATTTATCTGTACGGCGCTCATTCCTTGTTCTTTTTGTATCTACCTACGTTAAGCTTGGGCGCTGCATTTCGGCTGTCTGTCCCGCCAGTTGCCAATTCTTCGTGTTTCGGAAAAGACTAAACTTGTGCATTCGATATAGCTCTTTGTCGGCCCTAGCTGCCTTAAACAATTCGCAAAATAAACAGTGTCGTAATATAAACAAACTTTCTTCGGCTTTTTATTATTCGCAACAGCTATTGAAAAAGCTCAATAGCTAAACATTGGTGACCCCGACGTGATCGTGTTAATTTGCATGCATTAATTAATGCACTTATCTCGTTTATAAATAAATATAAATACATAAAATCGCAATCGGATGGACAAGTGAGTGGTGATTTCGGTGATAGTGGCTGTGCTTAAGCGAGCTAGCATTACATATATATGTCGGAGCACAATTATTATTTTCCATTTCACGCAGCGAGTTTCGAAGGCACCGAAGGTCTACACACAATTAATTTGTGTCACTCACTTCTTCTCCGTGCTAACCTTCAAACACACTCGGCGACAGTGACTATTTTTACATCATTTAAAAAAAACAAAATATTAGCAAATTGACAAAACAAATTTAAATTTCCAATACAAACTTCTTTTCTTTAACATAATTCATTCTCTTCATATTCCTATCTAATGCGCAACACGCCATGATCAAGACATTTTCCTTGCACTTGTGCTTACATTATAATTACAAATTCCATTATTAGCCCTTCAGGCATCCATACTGTCTCTTTCAACAGCTTCAATCATTTCGCTACTGTCTCTTTTAACAGCTTCAATCATTTCGATACTGTCTCTTTCAACAGCTTCAATCATTTCGCTACTGTCCCTTTCAACAGCTTCAATCATTTCGCTACTGTCTCTTTCAACAGCTTCAATAATTTCGCTACTGTCTCTTTCAACAGCTTCATTCATTTCGCTGCTGTCTCTTTCAACAGCTTCAATCATTTCGCTACTGTCTCTTTCAACTGCTTTAATCATTTCGATACTGTCTCTTTCAACAGCTTCAATCATTTCGCTACTGTCTCTTTCAACAGCTTCAATCATTTCGAACGCTTCCTCTTCAGAATCTGAGACAATCAACACATCATCAATATAGACCACCGCATAGGTATTAACTAAATTTCCCAGGGCTCGGACTATGCCACGCTGAAAAACAGATGACGCATTCTTTAATCCGAACAGCATTGCCAAAAAGTCATATTGACCTTCAGGGGTCACAAAAGCTGTTCTCTCAACAGAATCGGGGTGAATTGGCACCTCATAAAAACCACTGGCCATATCCAAACTGGAAAAATATTTCCTGCCACGTAAGCGATAAATCTGGTCTGATATTAACGACAAGGGATACTTATCTGACACTGTATTTGCGTTCAATTCACGATAGTCAATACAAAGCCCATTTGAATATTTGGCCAATATAGCATTAAGTTTCGATTTATCACTAGCAATTGAGTCGACCTTATTTAACATGCTATCGTCATTTATCGATAATACCGTTTGTGTTTTGTAAATATCGAACCTGTTACTTTTTCACATTACTCCAAAACCAAGCTGAAAAATATCTTGCCCAATCATCATATCGTATTTAAGGCATTTCTTATCAACTACGTGAAATAACAATTCAAGATTGAATTCAGAAATTTTTACAGTGAACAGAATTTGCAAATTACTCTTGACAACATTGTCGCCTATGCCTCTCAAAACTACAAGATTATGGCGTCTCTTCTCGCTAATTGTCTCTTTTATTAACGAGCATTCGGAACGAGAATCAAAGAAAAATGGAAACCGCTCACCAAACTATATTGCTGTCCCATTCTGCTGAATTACCGCACACGTGTCGATTGTCTATTTCTTCACTTCACAACCTTGGGAGATATTCCGTTTTTCCTATTCTTTATTTCTGTAACCCATAGAGGCCCCTCCTCAATCTCACTCACATTCGAAATCAGTCTTAAGTTGAAAGTTATAAAGTAAAGTTCAATTAGTCTTAAACCGATATTCAATAAAACCAAAAACGAATTTATTCAGTGTTTCATTTATTTCGGAGTTGATCCTAGTTTACGGATCATGTGTTCGACTTGGAAATTAAAATCTATTTAACTTTCAGCGTTGATCTTAGTTTAAATACGGATCATTTGTTCGGCTCAATTAAAAAACTATATAACTGGCGCAGTCGGTAGGATTTTTAATTCCTGTAATCTGTGTTATCCGCCAAAGAACTAACGTAGTGTTACTGTGAAAGTGAAGTGATGGCCATTAATACGCCTACACTTAAAAGATCAGTGAGACACATCTGTTTAAACAACAGTGAACTTCCAACATTTACCGGAGCTATAAATCCAGAAATTTTTTTTGGTTACTCCGAACAAGTGGAAAATTTGTGGAATTGCAGGAAAATAAAAAAATAAAAAAAAAACCTAAAACTAAATATATTAAGGAATTACCAAATAAGTGAAAAATTAAAATCTAAGTGAAACAAAACATAAGGAAGTAAACCCAAATCAATCAGTTACAAAAACAAAAAAAAAAAATTTTTAATACGAAATATTAAATAAGTGCATATAAAACAAAACTATATACACTCAAAGAAAATATATATCTTGTTGGGTCATGCAGCCGCCAAAACTGTGCAGTAGACTAATCTCATACTTGTTAATATTTAAGCCAAATTAGTCAGTGGTAGCAGTTGGGATGCCCATAGTCCAAACCGCTGCTCTCGCACGCATTTATCTGTACGGCGCTCATCCCTTGTTTGTTGTTGTTAGCTACCTACGTTAAGCTTGCGCGCTGCACTTCGGCTGCCTGCCCGCCAGTTGCCAATTCTTCGTGTTTCGGAAAAGACCAAACTTACGCATTCAATTATCGCTATCGTAAAAGAATAACAATTCGCAAAATAAAAACTGTCGTAATAAAAACAAACTTTCTTCGGTTTTTTATTGTTCGCAACAGCTATTGAAAAAGCTCAATAGCTAAACATTTGGTGACCCCGACGTGATCGTGTTAATTTGCATGCATTAATTAATGCACTTATCCCGTTTATAAATAAATATAAATATATTAAATCGCAATCGGTTGGATAAGTGAGTGGAGATTTCGGTGATAGTGGCTGTGTTTAAGCGAGCTAGCATTGCATATATTCATACATTGCTACATATATCGTTGCGTGCATTGACCCCGCTTGCATTTTCGGCATCTATTTTGTGCTCATCTTCCCGCTGAACCGAATCAAAGGCGATTTGTTGCTATGCCCGCTGAAGGTGAAAAAAACAGGGTGACCTTTTTAAAGCGCAAAGCCAATGCGCTGTTCAGCAGGTTGCAGAGGCTACAAACGTCGCTGTCTAATGAGACGCTAAGCGGATACGACGAACCCACTCTTACGGTGAGGCTGGAGCAGATTGATGAGCTGCAAAGTGCCTTCAATGTTCTGCATACAGAACTGGAGGAATTGGATTTCGACGAAATTGGCAGTGAAATGAGCGAGTCTTTTGATGAATTCATCGTTGAATTCAAGGCTAGTGTGCGCGCGGAAATAGCCAAACGCAATGTGCATTTCGCGCCGCACTCAACGCTTGCGGAAGGTGTTGTGCCCCACCAGTGTAGTGGTCCTCAAACGCAGCCGCGGCCGAGGCCGATGCCGTTGCCGCCCGTGCAGCTGCCAACGTTTGGCGAAGGCTACGCAAACTGGGTGGATTTTTACTCCGTGTTCACGAGCATAATCGACAGTCATCCGGACCTCTCCAACATTGAGAAATTTCAACATCTGCGGTCATGTTAGAGGGATTCAGCGCTGGAAACTATCCGATCATTGGAGATTTCAAACAGCAATTACGAAGCGGCTTTAGAGTTGCTTCAAAAAAGGTTTGATAACCGGCGTCTCGTTTTTCAGGCGCACATCACCGAGATTCTGGGCTTAAAGGTAGTACGGAATGGGTCAGTGGCATCGCTTCGGGAATTGTCGGACAAGTTTAACGCTCACATTCGTGCGTTGAAGGGTTTGGGCACCACTGAGCAAATCGCTGGCTGCATCATAATGCAAGTGCTGCTGCAAAAGCTGGATGCGGCGAGCCAAGCTAAGTGGGAGGAGCGCCTGGAGGATCCGGTCTTTGCCAACCTTATTCCGTCGTGGGAATCGATGGCTGCATTCCTGGAGCAGCGATGTAGGACTTCGGAGGCCGTGGATTGCGCCATGGCAACCTATGCGCCAGGCGTTCAGGTGGGCAGAGATCGTTCGACGCTAGTTGCTACCACCCAAATTTCTCTTGGTTGCATGCTTTGCCATAGTGCAGAGCATGCCATATATTATTGCCCGCAATTTAGAGACTTAGCGCCAGTAGATCGGTTGCGCGAGCAAAGAGACTAGCACTTTGCCTAAATTGCCTAAAGGCAGGTCATCAGCTACGGCAATGCAGCTCGAGCCGCTGCCGCACCTGTGGAATCAGGCATCATACGCTGCTCCATCTAGATGATCCGCCTTCCTCGCAGCCACATGTTCCGGTGTCTTCAAGCTCCCACACTGAGCCTTCTGCCCCGCTTTCGACTTCTTCTGTTCTAATTGCCCAGGATCTCGGTAGTGACCCTGTGCTGCTAGCCACTGCAACCGTTCTAGTGCAGAATCGGTCGGGACTGTTCGTTCCCTGCAGGGCCTTGTTAGATTCTGGCTCTCAACGGCACTTGTTCACCTCTCGGTTTGCAAATCAACTGCAACTTAAGAGGTCGAGGTCGTCCGGCTCCGTCACTGGAATCGGGGATTCCAATTTCGCGACTGATGGATTCTCGGTAGGAATTGCGATTCGGTCTGTCACTTCGGATTTCTCAACGAGCATAATAGCAGTTATCGCTCACAATATCACGGATCGCCAGCCAAGGATTAATGTGGACATTGGGGACTGGAAGATTCCAGAAAACCTGCAGCTCGCCGACCCGGAATTTCATAAAGCTCAGCGTGTTGACCTGTTAATAGGAGCTACCCTGTTTTATGAGCTGCTGTGCGTAGGTCAGATAAAGTTGTTGCCAGGACTGCCCCTGCTTCAAAAAACTCGTCTGGGCTGGGTCGTGTCTGGAGGCTGCGCGCGCCCTTGCGGTAGTGCCTTAATAGCTTCACGCGTTCCTTCTTCAGCCAGCAAGGGAAACAGCATTGATGTTGATCTTGATTCACTTCTTCAGCGCTCCAAGTGGTGCACCCCAAAGCCTGGGGTAGCCGTGGGCAACGTCGTTCTTGTTAAGGACGAGAATCTACCCCCAATGAGATGGCCTTTGGCGAGAGTCATGCAGTTGATTCCTGGCAGAGACGGCGTCGCTCGAGTTGCAGAATTGAGGACCGCGTCTGGAGTAATAAGGCGGGCAGTGAACAAGCTGTGTCTGCTTCCCCTTGAGGACTCTGTTGGAAGCCAAGCTTCCAACGGGGGGAGGATGTTGGGTCATGCAGCCGCCAAAACTGTGCAGTAGACTAATCTCATACTTGTTAATATTTAATCCAAATTAGTCAGTGGTAGCAGTGGCGATGCCCATAGTGCAAACCGCTGCTCTCGCACGCATTTATCTGTACGGCGCTCATCCCTTGTTTGTTGTTGTTAGCTACCTACGTTAAGCTTGGGCGCTGCATTTCGGCTGCCTGCCCGCCAGTTGCCAATTCTTCGTGTTTCGGAAAAGACCAAACTTACGCATTCAATTATCGCTATCGTAAAAGAATAACAATTCGCAAAATAAAAACTGTCGTAATAAAAACAAACTTTCTTCGGTTTTTTATTATTCGCAACAGCTATTGAAAAAGCTCAATAGCTAAACAAACATTTTTCTTTATTTTTTCCTTATTTTAATGTATTAAGCGGAATCTTTTCTTTAGTTAGAATCCCAATGTAAAACTGATTTTTCAAAATGCATTATTCTTATATAACTATGGTTATAATCGTTGACAGCGACGTGGGCATTGAACATTTATTCTTTTGTTTAATTGATTTTTATTGGACAAAGCTTTTATGCTGACGAATGGGATCACAGGCTGCACCCTCTGCTTAAAAGTTTGAAAATTATTTATATCTGCTTAGAACTAGGGTGCCGTCGATCGTGAAAGACTTATGTCGCCTAAGTAGTTTAATTTTGATGTCGTTTTGAATTGAATAATTCCCACAGCTCTGGACTTAAGTACTTGACAAATATTAGGTATCTACGGATATACAGGTAGTTGACTGGCTTTGGGATCTAGGGTATTTGCGCATACGTCACGGGCACAAATTTAAATTCAGGGTACGGCAGCCTAACTATCTTTTTGAAATTGCGCGCCATTCAGTTAGTTGATATCATAGCGGAGGGCTAGTGGTCCCGTTCAAGAGAGGCTCCTGCAAAGTTTTGTCCCGACACGGTTCGGTCGCCATCATGCGTTGGAATAGTGAGGAGCGTGCCTTTGCCGTTGAGGCCTACTTTTCAAGCGGATGTTCATTTATTAAAACAGCGTGCATTTCGGAATCGCTTTAATTTAGCCCCGTTGGCTCGCGTCACAGACCGCAAATCAATTGTTACATGGGTCACATTCAGGCAAACTGTCCCTTGACCCGTTAGATCACCTGAGAACTTTGAAGCAGTGAGAGCGTCAATATAGCGATCTCCACGGCGTTCTGCAGGCAAACACGCATTTGACCTTGGACTAACCGATCGTTCTGTAAGAAGAATTCTTCATGATGATCTTCAATTTTTAAGGGAACACAATTTTCAATTGAGGGAACACTTCCCAGAGCGCCTTATCTCAATTAGAGGCGATTTGGAATGTCCGGCACACTCTCCCGATTTTTCCCCTTGTAATTTTTTTCTATGGGGTTCTTTGAAGTCCCGTGCTTATGTGAACCGTCCAAGAACTCTAAAAGATTTGAAAACTAACATCCAAGAAGAAATTGCCAACATAACACCTGCTATGCTTACAAGAGTTACGAAAATGGCCGAAATCGGGTTACGCAATGCATAAAGTCTAAAAATTTTGTTGTTATATTGTTGATAATAGTGGGTCCGAGGAATCAATCGCTCTGTGGAAAATATAACTCATCGTAATGATTCGACTATTTTTCCTGGCATGTAACAGTCGGTCCCGGCCGCCGTGCTAGTAGGTATCCCAAGGGGATCAACCACCTGGTGGTACGGGCCGTAATTGTGACATACTACTGAAAGAGCAAACACACTCTCCACGCGAGGGCGGCTGGAAACAGGCTCTTAGTAAGGTCATGTCTCTTCTAAGAGTGCTGGCTAATCGTAGTTGGGCTGGAGCTGGAAACTCTTAAAATTTCAATTTTAAGGTGTCATTCGACCCGTGCCGAGAGTCTGCCAGGCTAGGGGGCCCGGGAAACAATTAGCCCAGTCGCTAACGGAGAGTGCGGGCAAGTGGCGTCCGAGTCACCTGCAGAAGCTTTGTCTCTGGCCAAGACACCGCAGCCGCTAGACCAAAGGTCCAACTATGCTTCGAAGCGGGTAAACTCCACCTTAACGCCTCCGACGGAAAGGCCTAAGAGGCAGAAGGTGGAGAAGAGCAGGCCACCGACTACTCCCTTTGATGGCCCAAGTACCTCAAGGGTACGCAAGCCATCATATGCGGCCAAAACTGGGACCATTAAAGTTGCGGTCATACCAGAGGGGTACCCCAAGGTCGTCCTCAGTAGTGAGGACCTCCCACAGCTCGAGGACGCACTACTGGAGGAGATAGTCCTCTCTGGTTGGGATACTCCAATTAAGTTTGGAGGAATCCACTTCAGGGTGGGTCACTTGATAGTAGATTGCCGCAACGCAACCACTGCTGAGTGGCTGCAATTAGCAGTCCCCAGCCTCAGAAAGTGGAGCGGTGTCTCCCTGGAGGTACAGATGGGCGACGACTTGCCATCGTCAGACAACATAACCATCTTCTGCCCCAGGACAGGAGACAAGACCACAAAGTGGATCATGGAATTGATCAAAAAACAAAATGACTTGGACACGGAGAACTGGCGTCTTATGTCAAGAAAGAATGAGGGTGGTGGCTCAATCCTCAGCCTAGGCAATGAGGATGACAACTCATGTGTCAAGATTGTTTCTAGCGACCACAAGTTGAGCTTCAGGTTTGGAGACATCTCAGCTTGTGCCGGCACAAGACGGGTCGAGACTTTTCGAAATCTACCAGTCTCCGCGGAGAAGGAGAAGCCCAATAAGCTCTCCGAATCGAGCGAGAATCTGGTGGATGATAAGGATCTCGATGCGACCGTCATCGAGATGGGGGATCAGACCCCGATATCCTTTCAGGAGCTGGGCATGGAACTAGACCTGTTGAGTGAGGAAGAAGCTGTACCGGCGGATGGTGATCTGGGTATCTCCAGATCAGCAACGCCAACGATGGAGCCGATCATCTAATGGTCTGAAGTACAGGGATAGCTCAGGTGAACATCCATCGCTCCAAGGCGGCCTCGGCTGTGCTGGCAAGGATGTTCACCAAACAATATCTTGGGCTAGCCCTGGTACAGGAACCCTGGTATAACCAGGGAATAAAAGGACTGTACGTGAAGAACGCCAAGGTAATTTGGGATCAACGGGCCTCTAGCCCTAGAGCCTGTATCCTGGCATGTAGAAGTATTAATTATTATATACTTACAGAATTTCTCACGCGGGACTGTGTACCGATCGTGGTAGAAGATGTGGGAGCAGCCAAGAAGAATGTGGTGGCATCGGTATACTTTGCCGGTGACGAGAAGTGCCCACCGCCCCAAATCACTGCACTGGAAGAATACTGCAAGAGGACACACTCACCCATCATCATCGGATGTAATGCAAATGCACATCACGTGATATGGGGCAGCAGAGACGTGAATCAAAGAGGTGAGTCACTCATAGAATTTATCTTGAATAACAATCTAGAAATCCTAAATGTCGGCAATGTTCCGACATTTGTTACTAGGGTAAGATCTGAGGTTCTGGACATTACACTTTCCAGCAGATTAGTGGCTTCGCATATAAGCGACTAGCACGTATCTCCTGAGGAGTCAATGTCAGATCACAGATTTATCCGTTTTAGCATAAGGCTAAATCTAGAATGTAGCGAGCGTAGGCGCAATCCCAGGAATACGAACTGGGAAGGGTTCAATGCCTCCTTACTGCGGAATCCAGCTACTAGGGTAACCGGGAAACTCCGTACCACTCTAGAACTGGAGGCCGCCGTAGAAGATATTAACTCGTGTCTTACTAATGCGTTTAGAGAAAACTGCTCCCTTGGCCGAGCCAAGAGGCAAAAAGATGCTCCATGGTGGAACGACCAATTGGAGAAGTAATGGAAAGCGACCATTCGTCTCTTTAACAAAGCAAAAGAGAAGGGAACTGGGATGCCTACCGGAATAAACTGACCATGTAGAACCATGAGATCAGGAAAGCCAAACGAAGGAACTATAGAACCTTCTGTGAGGCAATAGTAAACACATGTGAAGGCGCTAGGCTTCACAGAGCAATCTCCAAAGGAGTGCCTGAATCAAATCTGGCACTACGAAAGGAGAATAACTCCTATACCATAGGAAGTAAGGAGAAACTTGAGCTACTACTGGCAACTCACTTTCCGGGAAGCACGCTTCAAACGGATGGGAATACCCCGGTAACGGCACAAAGTAGACCGTGTGGGCCAAATGAAAATCAATAGTAAGAACGGAGAGATTAAGATTCCAGCCCTACAAATCTCCTGGTCCAGATGACATTCAGCCAATCCTGCTACAACGAGCGCTAAATCAGCTCGCAGTGCCGATCAGGAAAATACTGATCAGCAGCCTAGCTTTAGGACACATACCTACTGCCTGGAGTATAGCAAGAGTGGTCTTCATTCCAAAAGCTGTGAAGAAAGACTTCACTGATCTGAAGTCGTTCAGACCCATCAGCTTGACATCGTTTTTGCCAAAAACGTTGGAAAAGCTAGTGGATGTCAGCATTAGAAGCACTCTGCTTTTAGCGCATACGCTCCAACGGACGCAGCATACCTACAGGGCGTGCAGATCAACTGATACTGCCCTATATCACTTGAAAAGCCTTATTGAGGATTCACTTACTCATAAGGAAGTGGCGTTATGTGCCTTCTTAGACATACAGCGCGAGGTCTAATCCAGCTCAGCAGCCGTTCCCGTCTCCGGCGAAAGGACCTACCAACCCAGCGAATAAATTATTAGGGCCGTTCAATCATAGAACAGTTGGAAAAATAATACAACTGTTCAAAAAATACTTCTTATAGTTAAGATTTTTAAACTTATTGTTAGTTCTTATACAAGAAGATTCAATAAATAAAAAGCAAAGTAAAAAATAAAAAAAAAAAAAATTTATACAGTGCATTGGACTTCAGGGAGATCTTTGAGTGATGAAGGGGTAGTAAAATAGATCAGAATGGGTCGCAGTTCACATTGAAACCCACTTAATAATAATAATAATAATTGAAATAAAAATCAGAACAATATTCAGAATAATAATCAGAATTATAATTGGCCGCCAAACGGGATCTTTAGACAAAATAATAATTGGTATTTAAATAACAATTCTAAGGTAAGACCCCCACCAGAACCAATACACGTAGATGGTCCCATATGGTATGAAAATCTTCCGAATAATAACTACAATCGTCAGAGTAATAATTATAGACGGGGGTA
This sequence comes from Drosophila sechellia, assembly GCF_004382195.2. Taxonomy (NCBI): domain Eukaryota; kingdom Metazoa; phylum Arthropoda; class Insecta; order Diptera; family Drosophilidae; genus Drosophila; species Drosophila sechellia. Next base: position 21,191,263 of record NC_045949.1, on the reverse strand, counting down.
TAATAATAACAGACAGAATCGTCATCATTTTTCGACAAGACATAATTTTAATCGATACCGAACACGAGCAACTGGGACTGTAAGTCAATCATCACAGTCACATCACAGAAAGGAATGAGAATACATAATATAGATGAGGATTATTTATTAGATCAGAACCCTACAGGGGAATGCCTCATATAACCAGAATAGACAAAAAAAAAAAACAACTAAAAATATTAAATGACACAGGAGACTTGTAGATTTGTAGATTTTGGGCAACCCGGAGATTGTTATTGATAGTATTACATTGAAACATTATGATGATGATTAGTGTATGGAAGAGGCTTAGGTTTGATTATAACAATAACTTTGCAAACGACCATAAAATTGATTTCAAAGAACAGAGCCTAGCGCTTGCGTTCTTGGTAGAACTCTCTGATTAGCTGGCGCAGATAACGCATTTCGTTGCGACGCTCCTGCAGAGTGCGACGAAGCTGCTCGTTTTCTTTAGACAGCACATGCTCCTCGCCCAGCACATTCTCCATTTCAAGTTTCTTTTTCTGGCGATATCGTGTGGCAGCGTTCTTGTTTTGCTCCTTTTTCCTGATCTTTCGATGCTCTACACCTCGCCCGTAAGTGCGAGTGCGCTTTTTTGGCTGGGACGCAGACTGCTCGATAGGTGTGTGAGCTGGCGAGGAGGAGCTGCTGATAAGCTGTGGAACCCAGTCCTCGTCGGCGTCGGCGATGCTGCTGCACACACCGCTTTCTGTGCTTCTGCTGTCTAAAGATGAAGACGCCTGAGACTCGCAGTCCTCGTTGAACTGCTGCCAGTTCGTGGAGAACTCGAGCTCCTTAGCACACATATTGACGATATCATCGACCAGTTGGTTCTCGCGGGCAATTTCGCTGCCGCCTACCCAGTTGTTAAAGTTAAAGGTCGTGGCAGAAACTGCGTTTGTAACATCAGGAGTATAGCATTGCACCTTTTGCTCGGCCTTTACGAGCACGGGTTTTGGCAGTGCATCGACCGTCTGTTTGTAACTTTCGAATTGAGGGGGAGACTGCGGCGGCGTTAATTGCTGTAGAACAAGTGATGGACCATCATTGAGCTGGTAATCGGCGGCAGAAAGAAGCGAAGCAGCGTCTGAAGATGCAGCGAATTGTACTTTGTTTTCGGGTACTGTGACCTAAGTTATATAGTAACATTGATGTTGGGCTGATAACTGTTACTCTCATAATCGATGCAGTTCAACGTTGCATTTTGGTCCAAAAGACATTCTTCATCTTTCAGGTCAAAGATCTCCACAACCATCTCTTCATCGCTAAGTAACTCGAGAGAGCCTGCTTCATTCAGGGTCATAGCCTCATCATCGCCAATAAGAATAATGCCATTTGCAAAGTTATCGTCATACAGCCACTCCGTATCGCTTGAGTCAGTAAGCGGAAACAGATCGGAGCCCAAAACCGATGTTGGGGATTGTGGCTCCATCTTGAGGTCCCAGTACAGCTCCTTGGGCAACTGCAAGCTCTCCATGGTTTGGTGAAATGATGCGTCCATATTCAGAGTTCAAATCAGGGGTCAAAGATATATTTTGTTTTGAAAGTATGAAATCCGGTCCGAAGAATGAGAATGTTTGTTTTCGGGCTGTGTTTTGTTGTTGTGAAGATGCCATGATGGCGTTTTGATTTTTATACGTTTCCATTTTGTTGTGTTTGGGCACCTCGGTGCTGGTTGTTTTTGCTTGCGCGCAAACTATAGAGCCATCTTTACGTTAATATAAATGCCGAAAACGTGGAAGAAAATAAAAATTTGACCTTTTTGCGTTTCATTTGGAACGATAATGAGTGTTGGAATCAGTGTGACACAGATTACTAGTGACAATAGCAGCAACATATATACAATGGAAAATGCCGCAATAAGCAGCCCGTGCCTTGGAACAAGATCAACTCACCAGGAAAGTTCCACATCGACAAACTCCGGCATCGTAGATGATAATCTCAGCGATGCTGTCAGAAGATTATTAAATGATCAAAACCAGAGAGCGGGTAAAAGGAAAAATGGAAAGCCCTTCTCCCCCATCTCCAACCCGAAAAGAGAGAGTAGCAGCCACGTTTTACACTCGCCCCCTACGACTAGCCTGAAGATAAGCTCCAATAGTAGGTTGGCCATCCTAGACACGGATGTTTTTACTAACGAAGATAGCGTGGAAGGCATGATGATAGAGGGTGCTGATATGGACAGTGCCCATATGGATGATTCTCAACTTGATGGTTCCAATACTGGGGGAAACTTGCAGGAACCATCCAAAACAACCAATCAACTTAATGATCACAAAAAACCACCACAAATTGTTGTTAATATTAGTAACTTGAATGATCTGTTTGAGCTTATAAAAAAAAAGACAAGCTTAGATAACATTGTCGTCAAAGCTAATCAAGGGGAAACGGTCAACATATTTCCAAAAGACAGTGACACTTACAGGAAAATAGTAAGCCATATAGCTGACATTGGTATTCAGTTTCACACTTATCAAATGCTGACAGATAAACCACACAGAATTGTAATAAGGGACTTACATCACAGTACATCAAACAAAGACAAAACCGCAGATGTTTAGGCTACGAAGTACTCCACATTTACAACCCTAGTTCTAGGACTAATAGGGACGAAAAACTAAACATCTTTTATATGTTGGGTCATGCAGCCGCCAAAACTGTGCAGTAGACTAATCTCATATTCTTTAATATTATAAGCCAAATTAGTCAGTGGTTACAGTTGCGATGCCCATAGAGCAAACCGCTGTTCTCGCACGCATTTATCTGTACGGCGCTCATTCCTTGTTTGTTGTTGTTAGCTACCTACGTTAAGCTTAGGCGCTGCATTGGCCTGCCCGCCAGTTGCCAATTCTTCGTGTTTCGGAAAAGACCAAACTTACGCATTCAATTATCGCGATCGTAAAAGAATAACAATTCGCAAAATAAAAACTGTCGTAATAAAAACAAACTTTCTTCGGTTTTTTATTATTCGCAACAGCTATTGAAAAAGCTCAATAGCTAAACAATTAATATAAAGCCCTGTGCAAAAATTAATTAAATTTACCATGTGAACCCCCTTTGCCGACAGAAAATACGGATTGAAAAGATGAGAAAGTCTTCTGAAATACAGCTAAATACTGTCGCAGACACCCAAATTGTGCCAGATATGGCGAAAATCACCAAACCATTCAATGCACCCGACCAATAGACGCGCAGCCCACATGTTACCATTGCTCTCAAAATCATACGGCTAGCTTCAAAGGTTGCCTTAAGTATCAGGAGCTTCTTCGCAGATCTATGGGGCCTGCAAGAAATGTGAACAGGTTAAATAAGAACAACCATCATCACTCTTCTAGAGACTAGCAACAGCTTCCTGCCTTGCAGCCCAATTACCGCAAGAACTACACCCAATCAATAGTACAGCAGCTACCAACACAACCACAGCTTAATTTCGCCCAAAGCAAACCATCTATAGGCACTGGCGGAAACAGAGCAGTATCCTATGCTACGGTAGTAAAAGGATACCCAAATATAGCGCCCTCCAAGGATGGACCAAACCAGCGTCAACGCCTAAACAACTCACAAACGAAACAGATATTGCAGCAACATCGATCGAATGCACAGCAGAATAACTCATCTGATGTGCAAGTATCCTTACAACAGCAACAACAACAGTTTCTGGAATGGCAACAGCAGATCCAACAAAAACTCCAGCAGTCATTCAGACACGCCACATACAATTGTCATCAGTAAAAGTAGCCACATGACTGGGGGACCTGCACTTTAGCCCCATTTACTGCTCCCCAAGTACTAGAATCAAGGAAAGACATTTTACTGACATAATACGCGCCTGCGGCCAAAGGTACTTGGTAGGTGGCGATTGGAATGCCCGCCACTGGCTTTGGGGCGACACTTACAATTCACGGGCGGGAACTAGCAGTAGCCTTGTCCGTGACTGGAGCTAAGATCCTCGCAACTGGCTCTCCAACAAGGTACCCGTACGTGTCCAGCCATACGCCCTCCTGCATAGATTTCGCAGTGTATCATGGTATACCAGACCACCTAGCCACCTGATCATTTGCCTCTTATCATGCCTATTATCATTGAGACAGATAGTACTCATGTAAATCCAAGTCCCAGGCTAGTCACCAAACTCACTGACCTCCTTTAGCCAACAATTGGAGAGCCTTATTTCGTTGAACACCATGCTTAATTCTGGTGAGGAAATTGAAATGGCTCTTTACAACCAAACAGAAAGCATTCTTCAGTCTTAAGGAAACTTCATAGCAACTTTTTTTTTGCAGAAACTAGCTATGGAAATGCACCAAGTCCCTTAAAAGACAGCCGTTTAGACAGGTTCCTATAAGGTGTCCGGGAGGTGAACTTGCGAAAAATGAAGAGGAACAGGCTAATTGTTTTGCAAATCATCTGGAGACAAGGTTCACCCACTTCCAATTCGCTACAACGGAGCAGTATCAAGAGACGCTTGATAGCCTAGAGACACCTCTGCAAATGTCACCACCTATTAGGCCCATTAGGGTTGAGTAAATTGCCGAAGTTATCAAATCGCTCCCGTTCAAGAAGTCTCCTGGCACCGACAATGTTTGCAATGCCACACTAAAAGCACTACCTGTTCGAGCAATTCTTTACTTGGTGCTGATATATAATGCCAAACTCAGGGTTCAGTTTTTCCCAAAGCAGTGGAAAATGGCAGCAATCTTAATCTTAATACATAAGCCTGGTAAACCTGAAGAGACCCCTGAATCGTACTGACCCATAAATCTTTTATCTTCGTTATCTAAGCGAACGACTGATTGCCAACAGATTAGATGACATTATGACCGAGCGTCGTATCCTGCCGGATCATCAGTTTGGATTTCGTCAGACTGACAAAACACATCCTTCAGGCCTTTGATGATAAGGAATACTGTAATGCTGTGTTCATTGACATGCAACAGGCATTCGATAGGATCTGGCATGACGGCCTTCTCAGCAAAATTAAAAACTTATTCCCAGGACCATATTAAGGAGTTCTAAGATCATACTTGGAGGATCGGAGATTCATGGTCAGGGTCAGAAACTCCTACTCGATCCCAGCGTACTGGGATCGCTGCTCTACTCAGTATTTACTCCAGATCTGCCCTGCCCAAACGCCTATCATATGGTAGATCCCAGGAAGGCTCTACTTGCTACGTACGCTGACAATATTGCCCTGTTGTACAGCTCTAATTGTTACGACGAGGCAGCACGGGGTCTCCAAGAGTAACTCACCACACTGGCTGCATGGTGCAAAAGATGGAATTTAAAGGTCAATCCACGAAAGACCATCAATCCCTGCTTCACCTTGAAGACCTTAAGTCCCATCCCCACACCCATAGAACTGGATGGTGTAATTCTAGATCAACCTTTACAGGATAAGTACCTTTGGATTACCCTTGATAAACGTTTGACTTTCGGCCCGCACTTGAAAGCTACGGCTCGGAGATGCTATCAAAGGATGCAACAACTGCGATGGCTGATAAACAGAAAAAGCACCATGTCACTGGGAGCCAAAAGAGCAGTCTACGCCCACTGCGTAGCCCCGATCTGCCTGTACGGAATACAGATTTGGGGTATTTCTGCAAAATCCAACTACAACCGCATTCAGGTATTGCAAAATCGTGCCATGCGAGCAATTACAGACTGCCCATACCATATACGTGGCACTACCCTTCACCGTGATCTGAATATTCATACAGTGGAACAGCAGATCTCCAGGCACACCAGCAGAATTAGTGATAGACTTGACGACACCACAGTATACTTGTTAGACGCTTACTCCCTGCTAGGCCTCTAGGGAGATTAAAAAGGAAGGGTTTCGCCAAAACACTTGGACAACCCTAAAGACCCCCTCGAAATATGAGACATAGTTGTAAGTCCTCACATGCTTAGTGCGAGGCTTGGTTTTATCATTTATCTGTTAATTGCGCTGTTATGTTACTATGACTTCATTGTATGGATTCATCGCTTCTAAATAAATAAATTAAAAAAAAAAAAAAAACACTGGAGCCACATCTTGCTATATCAAAAAGGGAATTTATGAAAATAAAAAAAAATTGCCAACTTACAGGAGAGTATCTACAGTTCATGGATACTCAATTATTAAATATTACCATATATTAACAATATTTGAAACGTGTTCAAGGTAGGTTGTCCTGCGTATAAAAATATGTGAGCGGGCGTTTGTCCCGTGGTGTCATGTTTTGTTTTGTGATTGTAAGTATAAAGTATAGTTTCTAGTTTACTCAGGTCTGTTTCAGTATTTTTCATAGTATTGATCATTCTTATTTTTTCGTTAATGGTCTTATGAAAACGTTCTATATCTGCTACTCCTGTTTTTGTGGTATTTAGCTGTAGTTCTACTTCTTCTGTTTTTAACCATTCTTTTAATGCTAGACTTGAAAATGCACCATCTCTGTCTGCTTTTAATAGCTTCGGTTTTCCTAATTGATTAAATATGCGCACAGGGCGTTCTTGCATTCTATCCTGTCCTTGGTTTTTATCTGATCTAGTGTAGCGAATTTTGAATAAGTGTCTATGCAGCTCAAATAGTGTTTGCCTTCGGCTGAATAAATATCTATAACGAATTTGTCTCTACAGAATTCTATACTTGGCGTGAGTTTAAATGGGACTTTGGTATTTCTATGCTCTGACTTTGCTAGATTACAAACTTGACATTCGTTTATAATGTTTTGGATTTGTAGTTGGATATTTGTAGTTTTCACTAAATAATTTCTTAGTTTTCTGGATTCCTGGGTGCAATAACTTTTCATGGGATTGAAGGATTAATTCCATAAATTCTGCATATGATTTAATGTTTTTTTTAGTAAAATTAGGCTTCTAATTACCTTTGTGGTGCTTGGGTTGATAATTTCTTCATGGGCAGCCTGTATTGTTTCAAAATCAGCGTCGCTTTCTATGTATAAAGCGATGTGGTTGTTTACGAAGTAATCTATCAAATACTGTTTGGCTTTTTTATGAGTGAGTGTTTCGTACGAAATATGAATGATCTTTTTCTTATAATAATTCTCCTGTTTTACTTTTTCTGGTCCCTTAGTGAAAATGTCTTTTCTATTGTAATTATTTACCGCTTTTTCTGTTAGGGAAATTAAATTCTGGTTGTCTTCTTGGGCGCTGTGCTGTGTAGCTTCAGTAAAGAACGCTTCCTCTATAGTAATCCTGGATAGGGCATCTGCTACATGATTTTCTTTGCCTTTGACGTATTTAATATCGAAGTCGTATTCTGCTAGTCTGAATTTCCACCTTGTTGATTTAGCGTTGGGCTCCTTCATCTTGTGCAACTAGCACAACGGTTGGTGATCACTTGCTATTTCAAAATGTCGACCTAGCAAATAGTGTCGAAACGTTTTCGTTGCCCAAACAATAGCTAGTAGTTCTTTTTCAATCGTACTGTAGTTTGTTTCATGGTCGTTAAGTGTTCTGCTAATATAACTTATGGGGTGACCATCTTGTTGTGAGTACAAATTTTTTCTTGAAGTCTGTTGATCGAAGTATGGGATCGTTAGAAATAAGGAGTTTTAGCCTTTTGAATGCCTCACTATATTCCGGGTTTTTACTATCTACTTTTTTGTCCTTTTTAAGACATGTTGTTAGGGGTTTTGCAATCTGTGCGAAATGGGGTATGAACTTTCTATAAAAACCTGTGAGTCCTAAAAATGATTTTATCTCCTTCGGCTTAGTAGGAAGGGGGTAATTTTCTATTGCTCGTAGTTTTTCCGGGTTAGGTCTTATACCTTCTGGAGAAACCATATGTCCTAAGAAATATGTGTCGTGTTTTAAAAACTCGCATTTATCTAATTGGAGTTTCAGATTAATTTCCACAGCAGCCGTTATGCCGACAGGCTTATGGCCCACCCGAACCGGGTGGGAATTTCCGGAATTTCGCATTTAATTATTCTTAACTGTATGTGAGTTGGTAATCTTAGAATTAATGTTTCTATACGTGTTCGTATTAGTTGGTTATACAGGGTAGTTTCTGCAGTGTCGCTTTCTAAGTCTAACTTATTTGTTAATATCTGCCGTCTACGTTCGGCTTCTTCTAAAAATTCACGAACGTTACCTCGGAATTGGGTATTCCGGAAGTCCTCCAATAGTAGATGATTTGGTCTCTGGGGTTTGTAGTTTAGGATCAGATGAGAGTCCTGAGTTCCGTCCAGGTGGTGAGGTTCGTAACTCCTAGTGTGCGGATGACATCTCCCGCGATGTTGCGCTCAATGTGCCCGAAGATGGTGAGCTTCTGCCGTTCGTCGGTCGTTTGATATAGTGCCAGGATGAAATCGATGTGGCTGATAAACGTATACAGGGTCTGTGGGTCCCCGTTGAAGTGTTCGACTCCATTTATTTGTCGTTCAACTTGAATCATGTTCGAGTCGGACAGCATTATTATGCTTGGTGCTGCTACTGCCATTTTTTTTTATTAGAGTACTAAATTGTTGGTTTTTCTTTGTTGTTTTTAAATGTTTATAGTTGCTGATGTTTCGTGAGTAGCGGTTATTTCATAATTTTATTATTGTTATTTTTATTTTTGTATTGTATAGTTTTAGTTTATTTCTAATTTATTCAAACTTTATATCACGTGAAAACACGTAAAGATTTATTTCTTTTGTTATTTTCCGTTGAGCTTAGATAGAGTTTATTTAGATATGTTTAGCTATTGAGCTTTTTCAATAGCTGTTGCGAATAATAAAAAACCGAAGAAAGTTTGTTTTTATTACGACAGTTTTTATTTTGCGAATTGTTATTCTTTTACGATAGCGATAATTGAATGCGTAAGTTTGGTCTTTTCTGAAACACGAAGAATTGGCAACTGGCGGGCAGGCAGCCGAAGTGCAGCGCTCAAGCTTAACGTAGGTAGCTAACAACAACAAACAAGGGATGAGCGCCGTACAGATCAATGCGTGCGAGAGCAGCGGTTTGCACTATGGGCATCCCAACTGCTACCACTGACTAATTTGGCTTAAATATTAACAAGTATGAGATTAGTCTTTTGCACAGTTTTGGCGGCTGCATGACCCAACATCCTCCCCCCGTTGGAAGCGTGGTTTCCAACAGAGTCCTCAAGGGGAAGCAGACACAGCTTGTTCACTGCCCGCCTTATTACTCCAGACGCGGTCCTCAATTCTGCAACTCGAGCGACACCGTCTCTGCCAGGAATCAACTGCAGGCCATCTCATTGGGGGTAGATTCTCGTCCTTAACAAGAACGACGTTGCCCACGGCTACGCCAGGCTTTGGGGTGCGCCACTTGGAGCGCTGCAGAAGTGAATCAAGATCAACATCAATGCTGTTTCCCTTGCTGGCTGAAGTAGGAACGCGTGAAGCTATTAAGGCGCTACCGCAAGGGCGCGCGCAGCCTCCAGACACAACCCAGCCCAGACGAGTTTTTTGAAGCAGGGGCAGTCCTGGCAACAACTTTATCTGACCTACGCACAGCAGCTCATAAAACAGGCTAGCTCCTATTAACATGTCAACACGCTGAGCTTTATGAAATTCCGGGTCGGCGAGCTGCAGGTTTTCTGGAATCTTCCAGTCCCCAATGTCCACACTAGAACTTGGCTGGCGATTGGTGATATTGGGAGCGATAACTGCTGTTATGCTCGTTGAGAAGTCCGAAGTGACAGACCGAATCGCAATTCCTACCGAGAATCCATCAGTCGCGAAATTGGAATCCCCGATTCCAGTGACGGAGCCGGACGACCTCGACCTCTTAAGTTGCAGTTGATTTGCAAACCGAGAGGTGATCAAGTGCCGTTGAGAGCCAGAATCTAACAAGGCCCTGCAGGGAACGAACAGTCCCGACCGATTCTGCACTAGAACGGTTGCAGTGGCTAGCAGCACAGGGTCACTACCGAGATCCTGGGCAATTAGAACAGAAGAAGTCGAAAGCGGGGCAGAAGGCTCAGTGTGGGAGCTTGAAGAGACCGGAACATGTGGCTGCGAGGAAGGCGGATCATCTAGATGGAGCAGCGTATGATGCCTGATTCCACAGGTGCGGCAGCGGCTCGAGCTGCATTGCCGTAGCTGATGACCTGCCTTTAGGCAATTTAGGCAAAGTGCTAGTCTCTTTGCTCGCGCAACCGATCTACTGGCGCTAAGTCTCTAAATTGCGGGCAATAATATATGGCATGCTCTGCACTATGGCAAAGCATGCAACCAAGAGAAATTTGGGTGGTAGCAACTAGCGTCGAACGATCTCTGCCCACCTGAACGCCTGGCGCATAGGTTGCCATGGCGCAATCCACGGCCTCCAAAGTCCTACATCGCTGCTCCAGGAATGCAGCCATCGATTCCCACGACGGAATAAGGTTGGCAAAGACCGGATCCTCCAAGCGCTCCTCCCACTTAGCTTGGCTCGCCGCATCCAGCTTTTGCAGCAGCACTTGAACTATGATGCAGCCAGCGATTTGCTCAGTGGTGCCCAAACCCTTCAACGCACGAATGTGAGCGTTAAACTTGTCCGACAATTCCCGAAGCGATGCCACTGACCCATTCCGTACTACCTTTAAGCCCACATCTCGGTGATGTGCGCCTGAAAAACGAGACGCCGGTTATCAAACCTTTTTTGAAGCAACTCTAAAGCCGCTTCGTAATTGCTGTTTGAAATCTCCAATGATCGGATAGTTTCCAGCGCTGAATCCCTCAAACATGACCGCAGATGTTGAAATTTCTCAATGTTGGAGAGGTCCGGATGGCTGTCGATTATGCTCGTGAACACGGAGTAAAAATCCACCCAGTTTGCGTAGCCTTCGCCAAACGTTGGCAGCTGCACGGGCGGCAACGGCATCGGCCTCGGCCGCGGCTGCGTTTGAGGACCACTACACTGGTGGGGCACAACACCTTCCGCAAGCGTTGAGTGCGGCGCGAAATGCACATTGCGTTTGGCTATTTCCGCGCGCACACTAGCCTTGAATTCAACGATGAATTCATCAAAAGACTCGCTCATTTCACTGCCAATTTCGTCGAAATCCAATTCCTCCAGTTCTGTATGCAGAACAGCGGGAAGATGAGCACAAAATAGATGCCGAAAATGCAAGCGGGGTCAATGCACGCAACGATATATGTAGCAATGTATGAATATATGCAATGCTAGCTCGCTTAAACACAGCCACTATCACCGAGAACTCCACTCACTTGTCCCACCGATTGCGATTTAATATATTTATATTTATTTATAAACGGGATAAGTGCATTAATTAATGCATGCAAATTAACACGATCACGTCGGGGTCACCAAATGTTTAGCTATTGAGCTTTTTCAATAGCTGTTGCGAATAATAAAAAACCGAAGAAAGTTTGTTTTTATTACGACAGTTTTTATTTTGCGAATTGTTATTCTTTTACGATAGCGATAATTGAATGCGTAAGTTTGGTCTTTTCCGAAACACGAAGAATTGGCAACTGGCGGGCAGGCAGCCGAAGTGCAGCGCGCAAGCTTAACGTAGGTAGCTAACAACAACAAACAAGGGATGAGCGCCGTACAGATAAATGCGTGCGAGAGCAGCGGTTTGGACTATGGGCATCCCAACTGCTACCGCTGACTAATTTGGCTTAAATATTAACAAGTATGAGATTAGTCTACTGCACAGTTTTGGCGGCTGCATGACCCAACAAGACATATATTTTCTTTGAGTGTATATAGTTTTGTTTTATATGCACTTATTTAATAGTTCGTATTAAAAATTTTTTTTTTTTTTTTGTAACTGATTGATTTGGGTTTACTTCCTTATGTTTTGTTTCACTTAGATTTTAATTTTTCACTTATTTGGTAATTCCTTAATATATTTAGTTTTAGGTTTTTTTTTTATTTTTTTATTTTCCTGCAATTCCACAAATTTTCCACTTGTTCGGAGTAACCAAAAAAAAATTCTGGATTTATAGCTCCGGTAAATGTTGGAAGTTCACTGTTGTTTAAACAGATGTGTCTCACTGATCTTTTAAGTGTAGGCGTATTAATGGCCATCACTTCACTTTCACAGTAACACTACGTTAGTTCTTTGGCGGATAACACAGATTACAGGAATTAAAAATCCTACCGACTGCGCCAGTTATATAGTTTTTTAATTGAGCCGAACAAATGATCCGTATTTAAACTAAGATCAACGCTGAAAGTTAAATAGATTTTATTTTCCAAGTCGAACACATGATCCGTAAACTAGGATCAACTCCGAAATAAATGAAACACTGAATAAATTCGTTTTTGGTTTTATTGAATATCGGTTTAAGACTAATTGAACTTTACTTTATAACTTTCAACTTAAGACTGATTTCGAATGTGAGTGAGATTGAGGAGGGGCCTCTATGGGTTACAGAAATAAAGAATAGGAAAAACGGAATATCTCCCACGGTTGTGAAGTGAAGAAATAGACAATCGACACGTGTGCGGTAATTCAGCAGAATGGGACAGCAATATAGTTTGGTGAGCGGTTTCCATTTTTCTTTGATTCTCGTTCCGAATGCTCGTTAATAAAAGAGACAATTAGCGAGAAGAGACGCCATAATCTTGTAGTTTTGAGAGGCATAGGCGACAATGTTGTCAAGAGTAATTTGCAAATTCTATTCACTGTAAAAATTTCTGAATTCAATCTTGAATTGTTATTTCACGTAGTTGATAAGAAATGGCTTAAATACGATATGATGATTGGGCAAGATATTTTTCAGCTTGGTTTTGGAGTAATGTGAAAAAGTAACAGGTTCGATATTTACAAAACACAAACGGTATTATCGATAAATGACGATAGCATGTTAAATAAGGTCGCTCAATTGCTAGTGATAAATCGAAACTTAATGCTATATTGGCCAAATATTCAAATGGGCTTTGTATTGACTATCGTGAATTGAACGCAAATACAGTGTCAGATAAGTATCCCTTGTCGTTAATATCAGACCAGATTTATCGCTTACGTGGCAGGAAATATTTTTCCAGTTTGGATATGGCCAGTGGTTTTTATCAGGTGCCAATTCACCCCGATTCTGTTGACAGAACAGCTTTTGTGACCCCTGAAGGTCAATATGACTTTTTGGCAATGCTGTTCGGATTAAAGAATGCGTCATCTGTTTTTCAGCGTGGCATAGTCCGAGCCCTGGGAAATTTAGTTAATACCTATGCGGTGGTCTATATTGATGATGTGTTGATTGTCTCAGATTCTGAAGAGGAAGCGTTCGAAATGATTGAAGCTGTTGAAAGAGGCAGTAACGAAATGATTGAAGCTGTTGAAAGAGACAGTATCGAAATGATTGAAGCTGTTAAAAGAGACAGTAGCGAAATGAGTGAAGCTGTTGAAAGAGACAGTATGGATGCCTGAAGGGCTAATAATGGAATTTGTAATTATAATGTAAGCACAAGTGCAAGGAAAATGTCTTGATCATGGCGTGTTGCGCATTAGATAGGAATATGAAGAGAATGAATTATGTTAAAGAAAAGAAGTTTGTATTGGAAGTTTAAATTTGAAAATTTGATTTGTCAATTTGCTAATATTTTTTTTTTTTTTAAATGATGTAAAATTAGTTTTACAATATAATTATAGAGAACGAATCATTTTGGTAATATTTCACGAGGACGTGAAAAGGTCAGGATGGCCGTGTCGGCGCATACTTTTGTAAGCTAGTGTATGTTCTAGAATATTTCACAAGAATAGTAATTCCATCATTTTGGGAAATCAATGGTATTTCATCATATTGCATTATGTGTTAGAATATTCCAGAAGAATAGTAATTTCATCATTTTGGGGAAATCATTGGTATTTCATCATATTGCATTATTGCATACTGCGTTGGTATTGGTCGGCTGTATTTTTGTAGATTTGGCATCTCCCGTTTCAGCGCGGCGGCAGCGTGTGGTCGCTATCGCCGAGTGTGTTCGAAGGTTAGCACGGAGAAGAAATGAGTGACACAAATTAATTGTGTGTAGACCTTCGGTGCCTTCGAAACTCGCTGCGTGAAATGGAAAATAATAATTGTGCTCCGACATATATATGTAATGCTAGCTCGCTTAAGCACAGCCACTATCACCGAAATCACCACTCACTTGTCCATCCGATTGCGATTTAATGTATTTATATTTATTTATAAACGAGATAAGTGCATTAATTAATGCATGCAAATTAACACGATCACGTCGGGGTCACCAATGTTTAGCTATTGAGCTTTTTCAATAGCTGTTGCGAATAATAAAAAGCCGAAGAAAGTTTGTTTATATTACGACACTGTTTATTTTGCGAATTGTTTAAGGCAGCTAGGGCCGACAAAGAGCTATATCGAATGCACAAGTTTAGTCTTTTCCGAAACACGAAGAATTGGCAACTGGCGGGACAGACAGCCGAAATGCAGCGCCCAAGCTTAACGTAGGTAGATACAAAAAGAACAAGGAATGAGCGCCGTACAGATAAATGCGTGCGAGAACAGCGGTTTGCTCTATTGGCATCGCAACTGCTTCCACTGACTAATTTGGCTTACAATATTAAAGAGTATGAGATTAGTCTACTGCACAGTTTTGGCGGCTGCATGACCCAACATCCTCCCCCCGTTGGAAGCTTGGCTTCCAACAGAGTCCTCAAGGGGAAGCAGACACAGCTTGTTCACTGCCCGCCTTATTACTCCAGACGCGGTCCTCAACTCTGCAACTCGAGCGATGCCGTCTCTGCCAGGAATCAACTGCATGACTCTCGCCAAAGGCCATCTCCGGAGTGAGGACATCCAGATCGGCAGGGTTCTCTGAAATGGGAACCACAGCGCGGTAGAAATGATGTTTGTCCGTTTTCACCGCTGCTTCGCAAAGTCCACCGAAATGGGGCGACCGTGGAGGGATGAACCGCCAGTCAATCATCTCCGAAAGGCAAAAATTCTGAACGGAGCCTTGATGCTCGCTGCTGAGAAATAACCTTCGAAGTTCCAGAAGTTCATTTTTGCCGCCGACATTGTTGGTGGCGTTGTCTGACCAAATTTGCTTCGGCTTCCGCCGGGTGCATATGAACCTCTTGAGTCCGCACAGAAAAGCAACTGTCGAGAGATCCTTGATCAGCTCCAGGTGCACTGCCGTGGTTGCAAAGCATCTAAATACGCAGACGTAGCATTTAACCGCGGGCTTGTTGCGAGTATCCGACTTGTGAGAGAAGGGTCCACAGAAGTCTATACCAGCAATCTCAACAGCGTAAGATCCTTCCAAGCGCTCCCTGGGAAGGTCCGCCATTATGTGCTCTATCAGCCGCGTCTTAATCCGAAAACATCTGATGCACCTGTTCACGGCCTTGGTAACCGTCTTCCTCCCCCCAATAGGCCAATATTGGGATCGAATTGCACCCAGAAGAGCTCGAGGTCCGGCATGAAGATTGCTTTTATGGTAATGCGAGATAATTGCTAGAGTCACCGGATGAGACCTTGGAAGAATTTTCGGGTGGCGGCCATCAAAGTCCAATGACGAATTCCGGAGGCGACCGCCTACTCTAAGAAGTCCAAATTGATCCAGGAACGGCGAGAACGATGATATGGGACTAGACGAGGAAACTCTTCCCAGCGTTTTTAGGGACTGCAGGGCCTCCCATAAATGCGCGCGCTGGACCAACCGCAGCATCATATGAGTACCCTCTTGAATGTGTGCGACGGTGAGCCCAGGATGACGAATTCCATTACAAAATTTGTAAATGTATGCAAACACTCATTGCAGTGAGGGGTAAGAATTTGCAAATTTGGAGCTAGCAATTACATCCACGCACTTCGATTTTACGATGAACACACTTTGACGAAGCTCAAGCACCGGCTTGTCAGGACAAACAGCTTTTGGCCAATCTCTTTCAGGCTCCGTAAGATAGGCGTGTCCATGCACCCAGAGTGACGATTCGCTAAGCTCAGACGGCAGGGATCCTCTGGATAAGATGTCAGCCGGATTTAAAGCTGTTGGAACATAACGCCAAGTCGGGACATCTGTCAGCTCCTGAATGGCAGCAACCCTTTTTGCCACAAATATGTTTTCCTTGCTGGCTGAAGAAGGAACGCGTGAAGCTATTAAGGCGCTAACGCAAGGGCGCGCGCGGCCTCCAGACACAACCCAGCCCAGCCCAGACGAGTTTTTGAAGCAGGGACAGTCCTGGCAACAACTTTATCTGACCTACGCACAGCAGCTCATAAAACAGGCTAGCTCCTATTAACATGTCAACACGCTGAGCTTTATGAAATTCCGGGTCGGCGAGCTGCAGGTTTTCTGGAATCTTCCAGTCCCCAATGTCCACATTAGAACTTGGCTGGCGATTGGTGATATTGGGAGCGATAACTGCTGTTATGCTCGTTGAGAAGTCCGAAGTGACAGACCGAATCGCAATTCCTACCGAGAATCCATCAGTCGCGAAATTGGAATCCCCGATTCCAGTGACGGAGCCGGACGACCTCGACCTCTTAAGTTGCAGTTGATTTGCAAACCGAGAGGTGATCAAGTGCCGTTGAGAGCCAGAATCTAACAAGGCCCTGCAGGGAACGAACAGTCCCGACCGATTCTGCACTAGAACGGTTGCTGTGGCTAGCAGCACAAGGTCACTACCGAGATCCTGGGCAATTAGAGTAGAAGAAGTCGAAAGCGGGGCAGAAGTCTCAGTGTGGGAGCTTGAAGACACCGGAACATGTGGCTGCGAGGAAGGCGGACCATCCAGATGGAGCAGCGTATGATGCCTGATTCCACAGGTGCGGCAGCGGCTCGAGCTGCATTGCCGTAGCTGATGACCTGTCTTTAGGCAATATAGGCAAAGTGCTAGTCTCTTTGCTCGCGCAACCGATCTACTGGCGCTAAGTCTCTAAATTGCGGGCAATAATATATGGCATGCTCTGCACTATGGCAAAGCATGCAACCAAGAGAAATTTGGGTGGTAGCAACTAGCGTCGAACGATCTCTGCCCACCTGAACGCCTGGCGCATAGGTTGCCATGGCGCAATCCACGGCCTCCAAAGTCCTACATCGCTGCTCCAGGAATGCAGCCATCGATTCCCACGACGGAATAAGGTTGGCAAAGACCGGATCCTCCAAGCGCTCCTCCCACTTAGCTTGGCTCGCCGCATCCAGCTTTTGCAGCAGCACTTGAACTATGATGCAGCCAGCGATTTGCTCAGTGGTGCCCAAACCCTTCAACGCACGAATGTGAGCGTTAAACTTGTCCGACAATTCCCGAAGCGATGCCACTGACCCATTCCGTACTACCTTTAAGCCCAGAATCTCGGTGATGTGCGCCTGAAAAACGAGACGCCGGTTATCAAACCTTTTTTGAAGCAACTCTAAAGCCGCTTCGTAATTGCTGTTTGAAATCTCCAATGATCGGATAGTTTCCAGCGCTGAATCCCTCTAACATGACCGCAGATGTTGAAATTTCTCAATGTTGGAGAGGTCCGGATGACTGTCGATTATGCTCGTGAACACGGAGTAAAAATCCACCCAGTTTGCGTAGCCTCCGCCAATCGTTGGCAGCTGCACAGGCGGCAACGGCATCGGCCTCGGCCGCGGCTGCGTTTGAGGACCACTACACTGGAGGGGCACAACACCTTCCGCAAGCGTTGAGTGCGGCGCGAAATGCACATTGCGTTTGGCTATGAATTCATTGAAGGTACTTTGCAGCTCATCAATCTGCTCCAGCCTCACCGTAAGAGTGGGTTCGTCGTATCCGTATTTCATCATATTGCATTATGTGTTAGAATATTCCAGAAGAATAGTAATTTCATCATTTTGGGGAAATCATTGGTATTTCATCATATTGCATTATTGCATACTGCGTTGCTATTGGTTGGCTGTATTTTTGTAGCTTTGGCATCTCCCGTTTCAGCGCGGCGGCAGCGTGTGGTCGCTGTCGCCGAGTGTGTTCGAAGGTAGCACGGAGAAGAAGTGAGTGACACAAATTAATTGTGTGTAGACCTTCGGTGCCTTCGAAACTCGCTGCGTGAAATGGAAAATAATAATTGTGCTCCGACATCAGAAGTGGGATCTGGCTCGCTACCTAACACCATAGATGGGCCATGGCGCGTTTTAATGAAAATTAAAAACTTGATCGAACTTGTTAAAGCAATAAAATCAACGGCATCCAAAACAACAAACAAAAATACTGTGGTGTTACCTAAATTCAACGCGGACCTTGTTGGCGCAGACACAACGGCGTGGTGCTCTACGGCAAATATAATTTTGGCTGAATCAACTATAAAAGGCAGCGCGTTAGTTATGGCTTTAAGTGCAGCGATGGAATGAAGCGCGTCGCAGTGGTTTGCTCAAATATGCTATCCGGAAATAACTTGGGCCGAGTTTAAGGAACTTTTCGTGCAACGTTTTGCTAGTGTGGAAACTCCAGCGGCTATGTTTTTAGCAATGCTAGCATTTTGTCCAACTGACGGCGAATGTCTCTCCAATTATGCTAGTCGCATGATGACGTCGCTTATTACGAAGGGGCGTGAGATGGATGTGGAGGAAATAGCTGTTTCTGTGACGCTTGCTAAGTTGGCTGAAGTAGATAGCAGGCTGCAACGATTAACATTTACTTCAAATATACGCACAAGAAGTGAATTACAAACTGAGCTTAAAGCATTTACGTTTAATAAACGAAAGAAAACTCCGCAAGAACAAATGCCTCCAGCTGACATAAAGCGCCAGCGACTTTCAACAATGAGATGCCATTTCTGTGGAAAACTCGGTCACAAGATGATCGAATGTAGAGCTAAACAGCAGCATCAATTTTCATCTAATGCCAAGGACAGCAACGACAGGAACCCTTTGGGTCACCGTCAAAAATCGGATGTGACTTGTTTTAATTGTGGCGAGAGCGGTCATATTTCAACACACTGCAGCAAGCCCAAAAAGGACAAAGGCACACATCAAGTGAAAAGGTTGAAACTATGCGAGGTTGTTGAACCGAAGGGAGAAATGGTTCATCAAGGCGAGACATTTTCAACAACAACAACAACTCAGAGCCCACTCGTTCGTCAGAAATGCCTAATTCGCTGGAATAGAGCAAGGTCCCGAAAAGAAGAGGCACAAAATGCAAACACCGATTAGATGCCATAGTTGTGGTAAACTCGGACACAAGGCAATGGAGTGCCGAAAGAGAAGATCAGTAGAAAAGAACGAGAGAAACGAGGCGGGACCAGGACCGATAGCAGCGGCAGATCTAAAGTTACGTGTTTCAAATGTGGCAACGTTGGACATATTGCATCGGCGTGCAGGAACAGCAACAGCGAATATAACCATAGAGAGGAGAGTCGACACGTGTGCGGTAATTCAGCAAAACGGGACAGCAATATAGTTTGGTGAGCGGTTTCCATTTTTCTTTGATTCTCGTTCCGAATGCTCGTTAATAAAAGAGACAATTAGCGAGAAGAGACGCCATAATCTTGTAGTTTTGAGAGGCATAGGCGACAATGTTGTCAAGAGTAATTTGCAAATTCTGTTCACTGTAAAAATTTCTGAATTCAATCTTGAATTGTTATTTCACGTAGTTGATAAGAAATGCCTTAAATACGATATGGTGATTGGGCAAGATATTTTTTAGCTTGGTTTTGGAGTAATGTTAAAAAGTAACAGGTTCGATATTTACAAAACACAAACGGTATTATCGATAAATGACGATAGCATGTTAAATAAGGTCGACTCAATTGCTCAATTGGCCAAATATTCAAATGGGCTTTGTATTGACTATCGTTAATTGAACGCAAATACAGTGTCAGATAAGTATCCCTTGTCGTTAATATCAGACCAGATTTATCGGTTACGTGGCAGGAAATATTTTTCCAGTTTGGATATGGCCAGTGGTTTTTATCAGGTGCCAATTCACCCCGATTCTGTTGAGAGAACAGCTTTTGTGACCCCTGAAGGTCAATATGACCTTTTGGCAATGCTGTTCGGATTAAAGAATGCGTCATCTGTTTTTCAGCGTGGCATAGTCCGAGCCCTGGGAAATTTAGTTAATACCTATGCGGTGGTCTATATTGATGATGTGTTGATTGTCTCAGATTCTGAAGAGGAAGCGTTCGAAATGATTGAAGCTGTTGAAAGAGACAGTAGCGAAATGATTGAAGCTGTTGAAAGAGACAGTATCGAAATGATTAAAGCAGTTGAAAGAGACAGTAGCGAAATGATTGAAGCTGTTGAAAGAGACAGCAGCGAAATGAATGAAGCTGTTGAAAGAGACAGTAGCGAAATTATTGAAGCTGTTGAAAGAGACAGTAGCGAAATGATTGAAGCTGTTGAAAGGGACAGTAGCGAAATGATTGAAGCTGTTGAAAGAGACAGTATCGAAATGATTGAAGCTGTTAAAAGAGACAGTAGCGAAATGATTGAAGCTGTTGAAAGAGACAGTATGGATGCCTGAAGGGCTAATAATGGAATTTGTAATTATAATGTAAGCACAAGTGCAAGGAAAATGTCTTGATCATGGCGTGTTGCGCATTAGATAGGAATATGAAGAGAATGAATTATGTTAAAGAAAAGAAGTTTGTATTGGAAATTTAAATTTGATTTGTCAATTTGCTAATATTTTGTTTTTTTTTAAATGATGTAAAAATAGTCACTGTCGCCGAGTGTGTTTGAAGGTTAGCACGGAGAAGAAGTGAGTGACACAAATTAATTGTGTGTAGACCTTCGGTGCCTTCGAAACTCGCTGCGTGAAATGGAAAATAATAATTGTGCTCCGACATATATATGTAATGCTAGCTCGCTTAAGCACAGCCAGTATCACCGAAATCACCACTCACTTGTCCATCCGATTGCGATTTAATGTATTTATATTTATTTATAAACGAGATAAGTGCATTAATTAATGCATGCAAATTAACACGATCACGTCGGGGTCACCAATGTTTAGCTATTGAGCTTTTTCAATAGCTTTTGCGAATAATAAAAAGCCGAAGAAAGTTTGTTTATATTACGACACTGTTTATTTTGCGAATTGTTTAAGGCAGCTAGGGCCGACAAAGAACTATATCGAATGCACAAGTTTAGTCTTTTCCGAAACACGAAGAATTGGCAACTGGCGGGACAGACAGCCGAAATGCAGCGCCCAAGCTTAACGTAGGTAGATACAAAAAGAACAAGGAATGAGCGCCGTACAGATAAATGCGTGCGAGAACAGCGGTTTGCACTATGGGATTCGCAACTGCTACCACTGACTAATTCGGCTTACAATATTAAAGAATATGAGATTAGTCTACTGCACAGTTTTTGCGGCTGCATGACCCAACAATATCTATGTGCTAAGTTCTCTTGTGGCAAGTGGGATTATTGCCTATGCTTATACAACCTTGGTTATCCTCGAAAATAACTTTTGGACCATTTAATTCTAAGTTCATTTCATTCGTTAATGATTTTAGCCATAATGCTTCCCTTACTCCTCGAATAAGGCCATATATTATGCTTCGGTAGATGAAGCAGCAACAGATTTTTGTTTCATAGTACTCCAGCAAATTGAACAATTTTCAAACATTTTAAATATATACCCTGTATTACTTCTTCTGTCAGTCTCATTTCCGGCCCCATCAGAATCAACATACCCCATAAGAATTTTATTTACTTTCAAATTCCTTTTAAATGATAACTTTAAATTGACAGTTCCCTTTAGATATCTTAAAATTCTTTTAAGACATTGCCATAATTCTCTATTATTGTAGTTAGTATATCGACTTAAGATACTTATCGATGTTCTTAAATCCGGTCGTGTACGTACATTAAACAACCAATCAAATTCCTACATGGTGCTTCATATGACTCTTCTACTTGTAAAGCCTCATAATTTATTTTGCTTGGAAGAGGAGTCCCAACTGGATTACAATCTTCCATATTGAATTTTTTTTTTAAACATTTTTAAATATGCATTGACTGAGACAAATTTGATCATTTTTTCTTTCAATTTTTATTCCAATAAAATATCGTATTCCATTTAGATCGGTCATTTAAAACTTATTCAAAAGATATTTTTTAAATTTATACATCCTCTCGGAATCACTAGTAGAAATTATTATATCTTCAACATATAAGAATACATATATATTTTTATGTATATCTCCTTCATCTAGAGTATTTATACATCTGTCTACTTCTAGACTCCGAAATCCAAAATTTTGTAGTGCAGTTTCAAACATCTCAAACCAGCATCTTGCAGCTGGTTTTAGAGCATAAATGGCTTTATTAAGTTTACATACTTTATTTTCGTCATGATGGATTAAACCTTTTGGAATCTTCATATAAATTTCATCTTTTAGTGCTCCATTTAAAAAAGCTGTTTTGACATCCATCTGATGGATCAATAAATTATATTGATTCGAAAAAGCTAAAAGATATCTAAAACTAGAAATTCGTGCAACTGGTGCAAAAGTCTCATCATAATCCATCATATATTCTTGGGGGATTGGCTACCAATCTTGCCTTATATTTAAGTAAATTACCATTTTTGTCTTGTTTTATACTAAAAACCCACTTGCAATCTACTATGTTTTTATCCTTGGGCATTTGCACTAAGCACCATGTATTATTTACAAAATGAGAGTTTAGTTCGTCTTTAATGGCATCTTCCCACAAGGTTCTGTCATCACGAGTTTTAATCTCATAATATGTATTGGGTATATCATTTAAACACATTTGGGTATTCATCAGACACTTTTCTAAAAATGTATATGATAACTTTGGTTTATCTTTAATTCTCTCACTGCGTTTAATTTGTTCTTGATTTTTATTTTCTTTTGTTTTATCACTAGTTTCAGCTACTGGATCGGTATTCTCGAGACAAGTGGAATTTTCATTTGGATTTTCATCAGATTTAGAATCCGTAGATTCACAATTTTCCTGCAATGGAAAATTCAACTCTTCATTCTCTTCAATTAGAGAATCACTGTAGTGGTCAAAAACATCATGTTTTTCCACAGAGTCATTTTCATTTGAAGTTACCGATTTCATGTTTATTTCATCCACCACTATTAAATACATCACACAATAATGTGTATATTGATCAATAAATACTACATAGTAGTTTTTATTATCAATAGTTGAGGGCGTAATCGGACTGCATGCATGCGAATAAATTACAAGTAGTGGGCGTTCAATATTTTCTTTATTTTTGTGTTTTTCAAATTTTAGTCTTGAATGCTTTCCGTTAATACACGCCTCACATAATTTACTACTATTTACTTGTACGTTTTTTATAAGTTCACTATCTTCAAACAAGCCATCTCGTTTAATTTCTAAGAATTTTCCAACACTTATATGGCCCAACCTCTCTTGCCACAAGCGATACTCTGCATCATTTGATATTGCAGATGTATATACTTTACTATTTAAAATAAATTTAACAGTCGGTACATTATACTCACATACTCCTTCAAATACCAAGTTACCGTCCTTGATTACTTTAATGCCATCCTTATTAAACTCGACGGACATTCCAGCATCTATCATCTTCTTTACGGATAGCAAATTGTGCGGGATTTCCTTACAATACAACACGTTTTGTAATGTAATGTTGCTTCCAGAATTGTTAAGTTTAACTTGTCCTTTTGCAGTAGCATAATCAAATTCTCCACGCTTTGCAATCTCAATAGCCAATTTTCATACTCAGAAAATAAATTAATATTATTCACTAGGTGATCTGATTCCCCCGAATCTAATATATAATTTACTTCGTCTGTAATTTACTAATTTCACCATAAATGCAAATGCGCATTTTTGCTGCGTTTCCACCTTCTGAGTCTGTCTTTCTCTAACTTCTGCATTCATCAGAAATGCAAATTTCATAGCTTTGTTTTTGTATGTATTTTCCCTAGATTCTCGATTGCCTATAGCTTGCAGCACTTTAGCACTTGTGTCTTTGTTAATTCCTTTTAACTTTATTACATGATCAAGTAGCCGTGTCTTAACAAAGTCTTATGTAAAATTGCTCTCAGAAAGAGTTTCTATAGCTGTTATTACTCCTTCATAGTTAGTCGAAAGTGTATTAAGTAAGTGAGCAATTTTGTCCATTTCGTCCAACTTGGCTCCAGCCGCAAGTAACTCAGTTATCAAATCATCAAATAAATGAAAATGGTTTACTAGCAGAGTATCACCTTTTAGTTTTAAAGAGAATAAACAGTTGAGATGCCAAGCTTTTACGCTCATAAATAGTATACAATATTTCAAAAATCTGCTTTGCCGAATTTCCACTGTTGGCAAAACTTAAAAGAAATCACCAAAAAATCACCAAAATATTCTATTATGATCCCCTTTACATTTCTTTCTACCCGTCTTACTTTTTCGCTTACTTCTGTTTGTTCTTTCTTAATTACATTTAACAAATCGTTTTCCTCTAACAGTGCCCTTACTCGGAATTTCCAAATTGAATATTTTTCGCCGTTAAACGGCTTTATATTCCTCTTTCCTTTATCCATGTCTTTTTTTCTTTGACTTTTGACCACGCGTCGTTGCGATGATAAAACTGACTGTTCTTATTTTTCTTCTTTGTTTCTCCGTTTGCCTTGCGCTTCTTAAAATCGCTTTTCGTTGCTGTACTGCTTTTACACTTATGTATATACAACCAAACGTTTTTGTGTATCGTTATACATACATATGTAAGTTAACACAATCACCAAACAGACGAAATATAGTCGTAAGCCTCAAGTTTTTTTCCTATTTATAGATCGATCTTTACCTATAAGAAACAGTACCTTGTTATTAGTAGATTAAGCTTTAGAGATAAGAACTCTTGCTATACTTAAGTCAGTCGATTTTGGGAGATTAGAAGCGTCGGTCATCGCCACGTACTTACAATTCGCCTCATTAAGTGCAGACCGCACAAGCCCTAATATAATTAATAAACATACACTAATAAATATATTGAAAATTTATTCAACAATAATTTGTATGTCTTTCGCAAAGCACATATCGGCTTTGTTCAAAAAATACATATATTTAAATAAGAAAATTTACTTTTATTTATTTTAAGTATGTATATTATAAGCCAGCCCATAACCAAATAGTGAAACCCTTTTGTTGTTCTAACTATTCAATAATAATTTTATTTAAGCAACCGATACAACTGCACTCACTCTCCACATACACACAACTTTGTATAAGTGTGACTTTTGTATTTTCAACAACAAATGTAGGTGACGCATTATATCGAATTAAAATAAATAATATTACAATCAGCGATATAGAACAATCAAGCTCATATCAAAATACACAGCATTCTGAATGTACGTTTCAGTTTCAGCAACAACTCTTATTAACAACGGGGACGTATACAATCTTATTATATCCAATTAACTTTAAAAAATAATTTTAGTAACAAATTTCTTTTTACCAAAATATTTCTGCAGGACGTAGAGAATAATGAAGATAAGGCTATCATAATAGAAGAAACACATAGTCGAGCTCATAGAGGACTAGACGAAAATTACAAACAAATCCATAGATTATATTATTGGTCAAATTTATTTATCAAATTAAAGGAATACATAAAAAATTCTTAAATTTGCAACGAAAATAAATATAACAGACATACAATTAAAATTCCTATTGGGGAAGCTCCTGTTCAAACTAAAGAAGGAGAAAATATACACCTCGATATTTATAACGCGAAAAATTTTATTTTCTTAACCTGCATTGACGCGTATTCAAAATACCTAGTAGTAAAAGAAATTCAAAATAAACTAAACATCGAGAATAAAGTAATGGAATTACTTCAACAATTTCCCTACGCCAAAGTAATTATGACTAATAATGAACCAAGCTTCAACTCTGCTCAATTTATTTCCTTTGCACAATAATGCGGTTTAACTCTACCTTTCGCAGACCCCAGTACCTGTTGAAAGGACACATTCAACATTAACAGAATTAGCTCGTTGCATTAAGGAAGAATTTAATCTTATTGACAATTCAGAAATAATTATTAGAGCCGCAAAAGAATTCAATAAGAGCATTCATTCTACAACAAGTCAAAAACCTTTTGATATTCTCTATAATAAAATTAAGCACAAAAACATTTCAACATTGCTTGGTTTTATAAAAAGGTGGTCTAAGGAATTTGAAGACCCTTACTTGACTAAAACCTTATTTATTTCGTTAGTCCGTCCGATTCTCGAGTACGGATCACCTGTTTGAAGTCCACAATACGCAGTCCACTCGGACCGCATTGAATCGGTCCAAAAAAACTTCTTACTTTTTGCCTTGCGGCGCCTAAATTGGGATGCAAACCGTATATTACCTCCTTATTCCAGTAGACTACTTTTAATTAATTCACCGTCCCTAGTTCTACGGTTAACTATGCTTGGAACAGTCTTTATTTGTAAGCTTATTCGGGGGGATGTTGAGAGTCCCGACTTGATTAGTCGGCTTAACTTCCCGGTTCCAAGTAGAGTCACTAGAAACTATATACCCCTTATCTTAAATCATTGTAGATCTAATTATGAGTTGCATGACCCTTACAGAGTTTTATGTTCTGACTATAATAGACTTTATCCTATTATCTGTAATCTTGACTCTCTGCCGCTATTAAAGCAATCGATTTTATCTTTTCTATTACATAATTAGATCCTACTAAGACTAATATTTAACATAGTTATTCCACATTATATTCATTTCCTCGTTCCTATTCTATTTTTTATATCGCGTCTATATCTTCTCGCGAATCGAGCCGTACGATACACGGCAGCGCCCCTCGGTCGGTTGGGCGGGAGGTGTGGCCGTGGGACCCGTGCGAAATATTAAAAAAAAAAAAAAAAAAAATTTTTAAGAACACTCAAGAAAAAATGTTACAAACAAGGATGTTAGAAGAGAAGATTATCATGTGGGTCTGGTAGTTTATAAAAAGAAACATGGAGAAAGAAAAAAACTAAAAACAAGATATAAGAAACAAGTTGTTAAGGAAAACTTACCTAACAAAATAATAATCAATAGTAGAAACAGAATTATTCACAAAGACAAATATTATATTTCTTTTAAAATTACAGAAAATGAATTTCTTATTACTTTTAACACCAATCGTAATGATAACCACTTCAGAAATAATTGATTACTCCAATCACGAATTTTCCTGTTCAAAGACAAAAAGCATGTTCTTACTTATGAATCATATGCCGACTTATTCCACGTAACTAATTTAAGTTTTTATAAAGAAATAATCAATCTAGAATCGGGAAATGAGAAATTACTTACGAACTACAATTAATCGAATTAATTTTGTCACAGCTGATATGATTAATTTCATAATATAATATTCATAATAATTAATATTCTTAGGAATTACGAAACACTATTAAAATAAGTGAATTAGGAACATGAGTGAAGAGTTTTTACTGTTACCCAATTGCCTTGGCGAAGCCTTGCCGTTTGAGTCGTCTCAGAGCTCGAGCGGGGATAAGACGTCTTGCAAGAAGACTGCTATTGCTAAGTAATCTGTCACTGTATCGACATGTATGTCTCCCAATTTGTGTCTTAACTGTGTGTATATTGAGGTCTTTATGGAGTGTGGAGTTACGTACATACCAGGAATACCATCTGGATCCCGTATAACCACATCGGTACGATACAGTGCGCATAAACAGCTCTTTTGCACCTCAGCGAAAGAGTGATCCTTCTATTCATGAGCCATCTCATCTGTTGTGATCTGTGACCACATTTCTTTACTGTGTTTTTGAGATGCGGCCCAAAAGGTGATCCGTTTAAATCACCAATTATCACGTCTGTAATTATTGCAGATCTAATGGATATCTCCGTATTCAAAAATGTACTACATAAAGAACTCTTAATTATTTATATCAAGTACCCTGTAATAACAAATAGATGCGAAATTTATTATGCCAGATCCATTTCACATAAAGATGGTAAAATTACTAATAAGCAATCAGGTCGCCAAATGCGAAAATACTTTCTATGAAATATCTAATTTTAAGAACGATCTTTTTAATAACAATGGTATTTTAGGTAAAAATAAAACTTGTTTTACCCGCTTACTAAATGGAGAGAAATCAATTTCCACTAAAATACGAGAAAAAAAGAATATAGATATCATTCAAGAAGGTGCCATTCTTATAAATGGAAATAATATTGTTAGATATTTACCGTACGTATTTACCGTTATTTGCTTCTAAACCGACCGAGCAAATAAACACAAGAACGTAGTGGTGTAGTTGACGGTTTAATAAAACTGAGTAATAGGAATTTCACAATGACTTCTTAAGCTATAATTGAGCGTTGCCAGATCAAAACATATAAAGCTTATTTAAATTATAACGTAATTTCAACAAATATTGTAAACAATTCTCATTTAGACGGGTCATATTTAATAACATTCAACGGCACAACTACAGTAAATAATATTTCATACACCAATTTAGAAAACTTGAGTACATAACTATTAACCACTTTAAGAATCTGGAAATATCAGATTACATAAAATCCAACAACTCAGAACTTACTCTTGACAACATAAATATTTTAAGCCCATTTATTGAAATTTACAATTGGAAAATATCAATTTCATTTATATTATTTATTTTAATCATGTTGTATTTGATTACTACATTAACAATAAAATTCAGAAATATTATATTTGTAAACAAACTAAAACGGACAGAACTAGAAAAACCAAATACTGAGAAAGAATTTGTAACAGAATTAAGAGAGCGTTTAACCGAAATTTATATTGAAGCGGTACGCGTCATTTTAGAAGGGAGAGCGTTATCCAACCCATATATGTAGCAATCTTCCCCAAGTGATAAACAAATTTCAAATACCAATCTCAGCAGCATTGCCTTTACCCGTGTCATAGACGCTAACACTTAGCTCGCCTTTGCCAACACGCCAACACTTAACCACCCGATAAATAACCAAAAGGGAGTGTAAAAACAACCTCCACTTGGAGATCAAGCCATGAATAACTTATTGCGCTTCAATCAAACTGCATCAGTCAGCAAATTTCAATTTCACAATACAGAGAAATAATTTCTGCATAAAGATTTTATCGAAAGTTTCCAAAGAAAACCCTCTGGCAGAGGTTGATTGGATTAGGACTTAGAATTTTAAGATAAGTCTGATTCGGGAGAAATGAAAGAACGGCTTACAAATGAAACACTAGAGAAGAATAAGTGTCTTGTAATAAAGTTATATGTTCAAAAAGTTAGAATCAAAAGCCGAGGTTTATTGGATCAGGATTAAGAATTAGAAGATTAGCCTGAATCGGGATGAGATCGTGTAAGTGAAAAAGTCTACTACCGAATAAATATTAAATAATACAAAATAAAAATTATATTTTTAAGTAATTAAATAGTAACAATTTTAATTTGTAGGTTACAATTAAGGGTACGCGAATAGGTATATTTTTATAAATGACTCCTCCACGAAAAGCTTCGACAATGTTATTTTTTATTAAATAAATAAAAACTTATTTAATTTTGAAATTTGTATTTCCTTTAAAGTAGTTTCCATCTTGATTGTAGTTTTGTACTAGCTCATTCTTGTAGTCTCTCAACATCTGAGTTCCCTTTTTGTTTTGAATGGGGTCGTAAGTACTAATCTGTATATTGTAAAATTATTTAATTTTATTGTTGTTTATAATAAGGTTTGGCTTACCTAAGTACTGAATTCTCTCTTTTATAGCGTTTAACGATGTACTTCTACAATTAAGATTGTTAACTATTGGTGGAGGACACATATATAAAAATACCCCTATTCGTATATCCTTAATTGTAACCTACATGTACAAGCTTACGCTATTATAAGAATTAAGATAAGAGACAGAACATGTGAAATAAAGTTCGGATTTGGCAGTTGAGTACAGACCTCATAAGTGACCACACAAGCACTTGAAGTCTGGTTGATTGTTTAGACCTGTATCATACTCAATGGAAATCGGATTAAAGCAATTGGCTAAGAACGCCTTATGACCCAAATCGATATCCAAATTTCATAAATAAAGTTATCGCATATAAAGGGTCAAACATTAATTTAACTATATTTATCAATTACCGATAAAAATGCATAAAAATAATGTTGAACGCTAAATTTACGTCATCAAATTATTTGCAATATAAAATATTTTATATAAACGTTCAACTGATAACTCTCACCCTTTGCTATTAATAAGATGTCGAGTTTCCCGACTACCAGATACCCGTTACTCAGCTAGTGTGAATGCGAACACGAAATTGTATCATTTTTCTGGGATATAGATATTGGGGAATAATATGAAAATTATTCAAAAATTGTTCAAAGTGTTGTCGTGACTGGCTTGGCGGCCTTATTGCGTTAGAATTGGCGTGAAAAAAAGTTTTTTGCAAATCGATAGAAATTTACAAGACTAATAAAATTATGGAAAAAATGTCGAAAAATGATTAAAAAGTGTGGAGTTGGTAGTTTTGTGCGGTTTGTGGGCGTTAGAGTGGGCGTGGCAACACTTTTGCCGTCTTTATCTCTAATCTGTATGCTCAATCTCAACCTTCAAGCTTTTATAGTTCCTGAGATCTCGACGTTTATACGGACAGACGAAGGGCTAGATCGACTCGGCTATATATTCGGAAACTGTTCCTTCTGCCTGTTACATACTTTTCAACGAATCTAGTATACCCTCTAACTCTACGAGTAACATGTATAAAAATGGTTTGGTTTATAACCTAAGAAATATTTTTTACATTTAATCGTTTGCCCCAATAATATTATAGCGCTTTTCTAATTTTGTATGAATAATAAATTAAGTTGTTTTTCCCTCTCACCCTAATAGCCAACCCTATATTTAATTTGACTTCGTTTTAGTACGCAGGCGTCACGATACCGTGACACTTTAAATGCCAAAGCCTTGGCCAATCTCAACAGTTGTCGAGATGAGGTCGTCTCAACTGCTGGTGCTTGTTTGCTGCATTCCCTGGCTTTTGCTGTGTGATAGTAACTCAATGGGAAAGGACGCTTGGCTGCGTCCTGGGTGCCACATAGTTGGAAATACTCGAAAAATTACTATACCTGATTGTGTCGAATTCAACATAACAACTAATGCGTGTCGCGGATTCTGTGAGTCCTTCTCGGTACCTTCAATTCCAATGATGGGTTCATCGCTTTCTGTTTTATTCAAACCCCCCAAACCAGTGGTGAGCGTTGGCCAATGCTGCAACATGATGAAATCGGAGGAGGTGGGTTCTGCCTTGAGATCCCTATTGAGTTTATATAGAATTTCTAAAATCGTTTCAGATACAACGACGTGTGCTATGTATTGAAGGAATACAAAATGTGACTTTTAATAGTGCATTGTCGTGTAGTTGTTATCACTGCAAAAAGGATTAGACTAGAGCAGAATAATAAACCTGAACCATTTCTTAATAATCTTTTTATTTACGTTTTTAATTATAACATAATAACAAATATAAATAAGCAAGATAATGACTTATTTAAGGGAACTCTGTAATTCGCTTCAGTCTCTAAAATCTGTTGAGCGATACACAACACAAATCTTTGATTTGCTTCGGACTATTTAATGTAGCCTTAAAACCAGCAATTCTGCGATAGTGTCATATTGGTCTGATCTTTGGTTTTTTTTTGGTTTCTAAAGGCTTCATTCACAAAAACCTTAAGAAACAAGTTTTTAACAACAGGCGGACTTATTCACAAGGCCTAATAAGGAAATTATTATCGTTTATATGATAATTATTTATTTTTCAAGATTTTCGGTCAACGACAGGTAAAGTTCAATATCAGATAATTTTCCTTTCAGCTATAACAGTTTTATTTTTTTTTCATAATTTGTCTTTTAATATAGACTTTTATTGTTTTCAAGAGATTTCAATCGATTTTGTTTTATGGAAAATGCATGGGTTAAGAAAGCGATTAATGAGCGACTTAACTTAACCGCGAGTGTACAAGGGAGAGAGAGGGAGAGAGAGAGAGATAGTTAAAGGGGCTATCTTAGATGGGACCATCTAAGCCTCTCTTTATAAATAATAAATAAAATTACTGCACATCAAGTGCCGCACAGTTAAATTGAGGCTCCAAAGTTGCCATGTTTACACTTCACAAATTTAAGAAAAGTTGGCGGTTGCGGGACCCGACAAAGAGCTTGACTGTCAATAGAATCCTTAAGAGATAGCAGATTCAGCTCATTCAATTTCCGATTTTTCGGTATGACGATTGGGTTGCGGTCATTACAATCCAAAGAAGTCTTCTTCAGCCGACCATATTGGTCAATGAATGGCGAAAATGAGGCATGTGAGCCAGATGGCCGTACTAGTCCTTTAGCGTACGGAGATTTTCCAATCAAGACCCTTCGAAGAAATTCCAGTTAATACTCTATTAATGTCAGCAATCCCGTCAGAATCATGACTTGACCGACGCACATCAGTTCGTAAAAGAAACTGGCAACAATCAATAAACCAATGCGTTATGAACGATATAAATCTGGGTCTGCGAGATTAAAAGTTTGTGTTATGTTCCAGCTGCAAATGTCAATGCTGAAGCAGTGCCAGCTTTCGGTAATCTTGGGGTCACAGCATCACAGGTGTGATGCCCGTCTAGTTTTAGACGTCCGAGATCGCATAAAAATTAATTACTGTCGAAACATTTTTCTCATCACTAGAATCGCGAATGTAAAGGCTCACGCGAATATTTTCCGGCTGGTATAGTCGTCTAGACGGTGATGTAGGTCTTTGCTGCTTCTTTCACGATTCGTAATCATTAAAAATTCAACAAGAAATCCCGTGAATAAGATAAGGTAATATTAAGGGGACAATCTACTACATGTCTTAGCAATAAGTTAACTGAAACACTAATGGGGGCTTGCAGCACTTCGTCCTCACTTTGAGACACTAAACTACAAGTTTCCCGGATTGCCTTGAGATCATTTCGCCCTCCAAACCTTTGACCACCCTTCTGCCTTGTAAATAAAATTATTCGTTACTTATTTTCTTGTAGGGCGGCCCAGGAGTCTCAAGGGTTCATGTCACGGTGATTCAAGTTTTTTTTTTTTTTCGAGATTTGTTCCAAGTCGTGTGTGAATTTTGTATATGGGAACTATATCAAAAAAATAAAAATTCGCTCACCATAGTTCATGCAGCTACGGTCCTCGAAAGTGCTTTCATGGAAAAAATGGAAAAGCTGTGGGAAAATCCCTTACATTGTTGGGGCATCCAATAGTTATTTTTATTATTCTTTAAATAATATAAGAAATGCCGATCCCAACGGCACTCAGAAACCGTGATAGAAATAAAATCACTCAAATCAATAAAAACCAATAAAAATCACTCTTACTCGACCTTGCCTTAGCTCATCATTTTCGCTCAACTTCACATGGCCAGATTATTAGAAAAGTTTTGCAAATGTATTAGTTTGTACGTATTCCGTTTGATTTACCGTTTTCGCAAAATTTTGTGAATCCGTTGTGTGACTCCGATCAGATCCCGTTTCGTTGAGCTAAAGTTTTACTAGTTTTCTGTTTTCGCAATCCAATTTTACTTTTCAAAAGTGTGGGCGTGGCAGCTTTGTGCTGTTTGTGGGCGGTAGTCTGTCAACAAACTTGCGCTGCGTCTTTGTCTCTAGAATCTGTATGCTGGAGTTCAACTTACTAGCTTTTATAGTTTCTGAGATCTCGACGTTTAGACGGACAGACAGATATGGCTAGATCGACCTGGCTATTGATTTTTATCAAGAATATATATACTTTCTATAGTCGGAAATGCTTCTATCCGCCTGTTACTTACTTTTCTAGTAAGCCCATTTAATCTACGAGTAAGGGGTATAGAAATTACTTAATTCTATTCACTTAACTAAAATTATTTTTTTTCGTGTTTTCAATCTTTCCCGTGCTCAGATATTTCTTCTCTCATTATTTTTATCGTTTGTTATCGTTATCGTTTTTGGCCCAAGAAGAAATTATATGCTGGGCCTTAAAACAATAGTTTGGTCCTTTTTGCGTTGTGGGGTCTATACGAGCTGTAACGGACTGTGTAGCCAGAGATCTTAGGTGAGCGCCACATAGCAACGATTAACGACTGTATCCGATACTTCGTTTCGCTAAGTCGAGAGCCAAAAGTTTTGCAAATGTATTAGTTTGTACGTATTCCGTTTCATTTGCCGTTTTCCCAAAATTTTGTGAGTCCGTTGTGAGACTCCGATCACATCCCGTTTCGTTGAGCTAAAGTTTTACTAGTTGCCTTTTTTCGCAATCCAATTTTACTAGATGAAGAAAATATCCAGTTTAATTGCCTAACCCATAACCATTTCGCTGAAGTCAAAAAAGTTCGCTCATAAAGAAGCTGCTACAGTTGTGAAGTTAGTATATATCTTTTCCGAGTTGAAAATTGATTTATTTATTAAATAGATAAAAGCACACCTGGAATAAAATCTAGTCCACCGGTATCGGAAGAGCTGAACCGATTCGAGAAGATGAATCTCTTGTTTGTTCAACAACAACAACGTACACTGTAGGAGCTTCGACAAGTACTGCTCCGACAAGTACTGTTTCGACAAGAACTGCTTCAGTTAGGTCCACAGGTTATACTACTTCACCAGAGGTTTCCCGTCTGGGGTGCTCGTTTCAGACCATCCTCCCTTCTGGACGCAGGAAGCGAAACCCTACCTATCCTACAATATTGAAAAAAAGCAAGGAAACCATTTCCCCCATCAACTAGTCTGTGCAACAACCGTTTCGCACCTTCAGCTGAAGAAACAAGCCTTACCGAAGATATGGATACTGAATGAGGAATGAAATAGTGACCAGCCGCGTCAAACGGCAGCTCCAAAACCTCCTCCAATATGTGTTCCTAATGTTAACAGTATCAGTAAGCTAGAAACCACCCTCAACCAGGTAATCTCTGAAGAAAAATACGACATACGTAGCTGCAGATTAGGAATCTCTCGAATCTACACAGCAGATGCAATGTCATTCAGAAGTGTGGTTCGTAACTTGACTGCCTTGAATTGCCAGTTTTGGCATAATCAACTCCGTGAGGAAAAACCATATAGGCTGGTGCTGAAGAACATACACTCAACTGTCCCAAGAGAAGAAATAGAGCACTGCTTCATAGACAAAGGCTTCGTTGTACTGAACATCTACTCCCCAAGGAAGCCTGGCTGGAATAAAATCTTGGCTGGTGGAAATGACGACGAAGAAGCCATTAATGCACAAAATAGACAAAATCTGTTCTTTGTCAATCTTAAGCCGAGTCCGAATGTGGCCGAGTCTCTAAAAGTAAGCCGTATTGAAAGGCACAGGTTTACAATTGAGAAGGCTACTCGCAACAAGGACATAGCTCAATGTTACAATTGCAAAAATGTTGGCCCAGTCTGCGGGAATTGTGCGGGTGAGCATCCTACTGGTTCTAAATCATGTGAGACACACCTAAACAATCAATACGTATGTGCAAACTGCATGGAGAACACCCTGCCAGTTTTAAAGGCTGCAATGTCAGAATAGAATTGAGTAAAAAATTAAAGCCAGGGCCTAGACCACTCAACTACACCATTAACAGAAATAATGAAATCCGCCATTTACAATACGCGTCGTCGTCAGCTGTCAGAAATGGAGTATCCTATGCTGACGTAACAAGAACTAAAGCTGAAAACAACTACAGCGTTCCTGCTAAGAACACAATCACTCTTAATACTGGGGAGCAATACAACTCTAACAGGAACCTTCCCACTCTCGAGAAGGCAATCTTGGACATTAACGCCAGATTGGATCAACTTTTTAAATTAGTCATGGAAACAATTGAGTCCAACAAAGCTTTTCGTGACCTAGTCCACGTTCTGATTTCTAATAAATGATAGTCTTAAATCTAAAAATCGGATTATGGAACGCTAGAGGATTAGTACAGAAGAATGAAGAACTTCGACTTTTTCTTATTGCCCACTCTATAGACATCATGCTAATTACTGAAACTCATATGCGCCCTGGTCCAAAAGTATACACTCCTGGCTATGAACAATATTATGCCAATCATCCAAGTAACACCGCAAAAGACGGTTCTGCAATCTTCATCAAAGCCAATATTCGCCATAGTCAAAATAAAACAACAATGCGAACTGATTTACAAGTCACCAGTCTCGATGTACCAACGAGTGGTGGTATTATCAAAATAGCTTCTCTGTATCTTCCTCCAAATAAGCGTTGGACTAAAAACGACTTTGATCAGCTACACATTGGGCCCCAAGTGTATAGCGGGAGGGGATTACAATGCTAAGCTCCAATGGTGGGGCAACCTGAGGGCATGCAGTCGAGGAAAACGACTACAAGAGGCCATCATAACTAGTTCTGGCGAAGTTCTAGCTAGGTGAAGGTGAACCTACCTTTTACTCATCTAACACTAGACTGACGCCAACAGCTTTGGACTTTTTTATCAAATGGGGTGCCAATAAATAAACTTTCAATTGAAACAAAATACGCTCTATCTTCTGATCACCTACCTATAGTAGCAAAATTAAGCCACACTCCCCAATATAAATCCAGAAACAAATCCTTACTAGCTCCCGTCTCCTCTGTCGAAACATTTAGGAATGTCCTAGACAGAAGCATTAACCTAAACATGGACATAAATTATCCAGAAGACATCGAAGATGCTATAGTGATGTTTATGGACAAAATTCACGTGGCTGCGACACTTGCTAAACCGGAAGCAGAAATTCTCCTACCCAGAGTAGACGCAGTTGTATATCCTCATACATCTCAAACGAAGAGCTAGACGAGAATTTTCCAGAACAGGAGACGCACGCGCCTACAACATTTACAAAAGGTTATCAAATCGTCTTAACAAAGTTCTGGTGAAAAACAAGCAAGACCACTTTGACCAAATGCTGGAAAATGCAAGTCCTGATGGAAACTCACGAATAACCTTAAAAGACAAGTTATTCCAAAGGCTCCCATCAGAAATCCGGCTGGTGGTTGGTGCGGCTCCAGTCAGGAGAAGGCCGATATCTTTGCAAGCAGCTTAGAGGATAGATTTAAGCCACTGAATCTTACTCCGGAGAACACCCACACAGGGTGCAAACACTCTTGGACCAACCTTTTCAAATGGCCCTTCCCACAAACCCTGTTACTTTGGAAGAGGTAGTAACGCAGATCAAAAAGCTCAAACCTAAAAAATCGCCTGGTGAGGACCTCCTAGATAACAGGACGCTCAAACTCTTTCCCATCAAAGCTGTACTTTTCTTAGTCCTATTGTTTAATAGCGCTCTAAGGCTGGGACACTTTCCAAGCAAATGGAAATCAGCAATCATAACGATGATTCCGAAGCCTGGAAAGCAACCCACTGAAAAAGATGCATATAGGCCCATTAGTCTTCTACCCGTGCTAATAATATTAGAACGCATCCTCAAACTTCCAAGCGTAAGCCAAGCTTTTCCAAAGTTGCAGTTCGGTTTCCGAAAAAGTCATGGCACTCCAGAACAGCTACACCGAGTGACAAACTTTGCTTTGGAGGCAATGGAGGACAAGATGTATACAACAGCTGTATTAATGGATATACAACAAGCCTTTGATAGAGTTTGGCATGATGGTTTTCTAAGTAAGCTTAAGACCATTTTGACGCCACAGCTATTTCTTCTTATCAAAAGCTTTCTATCAAACAGACAGTTCAGTGTGGTTGTCGATGGCGACAAATCGTTTACGCGTACCTACTCTTTATTCGCTGTATACTTCTGATATTCCGGATTCCTAGTGCTGTACAGAAGTTGAAGACGAAAACGTTCTTATTGCAACCTACGCGGATGATACCGCGGTAATGGTCAGGAGTACAAGCATAAGTGATGCAACCAGGGGCCTACAGGAATATGTGACGGCCTTCGAGAAGTGGGAAACGGAATGGAATATCGGCATTAAGAGTTGCTCAAAGTAAAGTAGTTAGATCACTATGTAACTCCCCCTGGTACATGAAAACCAGAGATATAGAAAGAGATCTTAATATTCCAAAGATAGGCGATGTATTGAGGACCCATGCGGAAAGTTATATGCGGCGACTAGGTTCCCACCCCAACACTCTGGCGAGAAGGCTTATCCATCCCCCGAAAAAAAGAAGGCTAAAATGATTCCACCCACATGATCTCCCATCGAGATTATTATAATTATTTGTGCATGGAAAAGAAACTAACTTAATTTGTAAAGTAATGTATAAGTAATGTATATATAGGTATGACTATGCTGTAAAATGTTATGTAAAACCTGGTAAAGCTGCTACATAGGTATCAGTAAACTTGTTTAATTCCAATTAATAAAATTTCCAAAAAAAAAAAAAGGAGCTGTAAATATGAATATCTAAATTAATGTGGGAATATAGTTTGGCTGTTTACCCAAATACCACTAGTATAAAACAGTTGATCCCTAGACAAAGACAACGATGATAACAAGAAACAACGAGAATGAGAACAGCAACGACTACAGATGAAAAAGGTGGCGAATTCGCAAAGACGACGTTCAACGAGGTGCAAGAACGCAACGCGAGGAGAAGTAGTAAGTTGTGCGTTCTGCCTGTGTGGCTATGAGATCGACAACAATACGACGACAAAGACGGTGGCGAAGACGTAACCGTAAGACAACGATGACCATTAATTAACATATTCTATATCATTTTTTTAAATACAAATAAAGTTAATACTAATATAACATAACCCCACATTTTCGAGGCTCTTCCAGAATTGAGGAAATGGGCACCGAATTGAACAAATGTGAACGGCATTGAACATATGTGAACAAAATTGATGACATTAAACGAAAATATAAGGTCTAACAAATAATCATACAGTTTTTTTTTTTATTTTACTGCAATAGCGTGATTATATAATTTCATAAGTGCTGGCTTACGCTCAAGCAAGAAAGATAGCATTGCTGCACTGCATAAGTTTGTGTTCAAAAATGAAGGAGACAGAAGTAATCACCAAAGATTACGGGAATTTACTGTTTTCGATTTTTATTTTTCCGAAAACGACCAGAGATATAGTGCAAAGATGGAATACGCAGTTAAAAATTTGACGCAGGCTGAAATTGTTTCAATATGCAACGTGCTAGGTATAGGGTACAAAAACTAAGACTTAGTAGTACACATTTTTCGCAATTTAAAGATGAACAGTTTCCTGGCGTCAACCGAAGTCGAAACAGACAATGAAACAAACGGTGAAGCAGAAAACGTTATGTTCCAGACTCAGAGCGGGCAAACGAATGCCGAAAGAAGTGATGAAAATGTGCAAGGAGTAGACGAGATGAATACCAGGCGCGACGTATTTACAGCAACTCGCTCAAACGAAACTTGGTTACAACGAGTGTGTTTTCGAGTACTTTTATAGAATGAAAGATATTGCTGCTTGAGGTAAAATTGAAGATGACGCTCTCATACAGTATTTAATTGACGGCATCGGCGAAAAAGGCGTTAACAAAACAATATTATATGGTACCAAATATATGAGTCAATTTAAACACAAACACTAATTGCATAGGAAAATCAGACTGAGAAAGACAAGTCAAAGCGCAACGAGAGCAATGTGAAAGAAAAGACATAAAAAATCAGATAGTCCTCAAAGACACGAAAAAAAGATGAGATGTGGTGAAAAAGGGCATGTGCTGAATAATTATCAGAATATAGAAGTTCAGTAAGAACAACAGTAAGTTCAATATAATACGGGAAGACTTTTGTTTTGAAATTTTCAAGCCAAAGCCGGAAAGCTGCATGTTTCGTTCGAACACGTTCTGTTCAAACATGTTCTGTTCGAACATGTTCTGTTCGAACATGTTCTGTTCGAACATGTTCTGTTCGAACATGTTCTGTTCGAACATGTTCTGATCGAACATGTTCTGTTCAAACATGTTCTGTTCAAACATGATCTGTTCGAACATGCTCTGTTCGAACATGTTCTGTTCGAACATGTTCCGTTCGAACATGTTCCGTTCGAACATGTTCCGTTCGAACATGTTCTGTTCAAACATGTTCTGTTCAAACATGATCTGTTCGAACATGTTTGTTCAAACATGTTTTGTTCGAACATGTTTTGTTCGAACATGTTCTGTTCGAACATGTTCTGTTCGAACATGTTCTGTTCAAACATGTTCTGTTCGAACATGTTCTGTTCAAACATGTTCTTTTCGAACACGTTCTGTTCGAGCGTGTTCTGTTCGAACACGTTCTGTTCGAACATGTTCTGTTCGAACATGTTCTGTTCGAACATGTTCTGTTCGAACATGTTCTGTTCGAACATGTTCTGTTCGCACATGTTCTGATCGAACATGTTCTGTTCGAACATGTTCCGTTCGAACATGTTCTGTTCGAACATGTTCTGTTCGAACATGTTCTGTTCGAACATGTTCTGTTCGCACATGTTCTGATCGAACATGTTCTGTTCGAACATGTTCCGTTCGAACATGTTCTGTTCGAACATGTTCTGTTCGAACATGTTCTGTTCGAACGTGTTCCTTTCGAACATGTTCTGTTTGCACATGTTCTGTACGAACATGTTCTGTTCGAACATGATCTGTTCGAATATGATCTGTTCAAACATATCTGTTCGAACACGTTCTGTTCGAACATGTTCTGTTCGAACATGTTCTGTTCGAACATGTTCTGTTCGAACATGTTCTGTTCGAACATGTTCTGTTCGAACATGTTCCGTTCGAACATGTTCTGTACGAACATGTTCTGTTCGAACGTGTTCCTTTCGAACATGTTTTGTTTGCACATGTTCTGTTCGAACATGTTCTGTTCGAACATGATCTGTTCGAATATGATCTGTTCAAACATATCTGTTCGAACACGTTCTGTTCGAACATGTTCTGTTCGAACGTGTTCCTTTCGAACATGTTCTGTTTGCACATGTTCTGTTCGAACATGTTCTGTTCGAACATGATCTGTTCGAGTATGATCTGTTCAAACATATCTGTTCGAACACGTTCTGTTCGAACATGTTCTGTTTGAACATGTTCTATTTGAACATGTTCTGTTCGAACATGTTCCGTTCGAACATGTTCTGTTCGAACATATTCCGTTCGAACATGTTTTGTTCGAACATGTTCTGTTCGAACATGTTCTGTTCGAACATGTTCCGTTCGAACGTGTTCTGTTCGAACCTGTTCTGTTCGAACGTGTTCTGTTCGAACCTGTTCTGTTCGAACATGTTCTGTTCGAGCATGTTCTGCTCAAACATGATCTGTTCAAACATGTTCTGTTCGAACATGTTCCGTTCGAACATGTTCTGTTCGAACATGTTCTGTTCGAACATGTTCTGTTCAAACATGATCTGTTCAAACATGATCTGTTCGCACATGTTCAGTTCGAACGTGTTCTGTTCAAACATGTTTCGTTCGAACACGTTCCGTTCGAACATGTTCTGTTCGAACATGTTCTGTTCGAACATGTTCTGTTCGAACATGTTCCGTTCGAACATGTTCTGTTCGAACATATTCTGTTCAAACATGATCTGTTCAAACATGATCTGTTCGAAAATGTTCTGTTCGAACATGTTCTGTTCGAACATGTTCTGTTCAAACATGATCTTTTCGAACATGATCTGTTCGAACATGTTCTGTTCGAACATGTTCTGTTCAAACATGTTTTGTTCGAACATGTTCTGTTCAAACATGTTCTTTTCGAACATGTTCTGTTCGAACATGTTCCGTTCGAAAATGTTCTGTTCGAACATGTTCTGTTCGAACATGTTCCGTTCGAGCATGTTCTATTCGAGCATGTATTGTTTGAACATGTTCCGTTCGAACATGTTCTGTTCGAACGTGTTCTGTTCGAACATGTTCTCTTCAAACATGTTCTGTTCGAACATGTTCTGTTCGAACATGTTCTGTTCGAACATGTTCTGTTCGAACAGGTTCTGTTCAAACATGTTCTGTTCGAACCTGTTCTGTTCGAACAGTTTCTGTTCAAACATGTTTTGTTGGAACATGTTTTGTTCGAACATGTTCTGTTCGAACATGTTTCGTTCGAACATGTTCTGTTCGAACATGTTCTGTTCGAACATGATCCGTTCGAACATGT
Organism: Drosophila sechellia; assembly: GCF_004382195.2. Lineage (NCBI taxonomy): Eukaryota > Metazoa > Arthropoda > Insecta > Diptera > Drosophilidae > Drosophila > Drosophila sechellia. The sequence goes on along the minus strand of NC_045949.1, from coordinate 21,149,276 downwards.
TCCGTTCGAACATGTTCCGTTCGAACATGTTCTGTTCGAACATGTTCTGATCGAACATGTTCTGTTCAAACATTTCTGTTCAAACATGATCTGTTCGAACATGTTCTGTTCGAACATGTTCTGTTCGAACATGTTCCGTTCGAACATGTTCCGTTCGAACATGTTCCGTTCGAACATGTTCTGTTCAAACATGTTCTGTTCAAACATGATCTGTTCGAACATGTTCTGTTCGAACATGTTCTGTTCGAACATGTTCCGTTCGAACATGTTCCGTTCGAACATGTTCCGTTCGAACATGTTCCGTTCGAACATGTTCCGTTCGAACATGTTCTGTTCGAACATGTTCTGTTCAAACATGATCTGTTCAAACATGATCTGTTCGAACATGATCTGTTCGCACATGTTCAGTTCGAACGTGTTCTGTTCAAACATGTTTCGTTCGAACACGTTCTGTTCGAACATTTTCTGTTCCAACATGTTCTGTTCGAACATGTTCTGTTCGAACATGTTCTGTTCGAACATGTTCTGTTCGAACATGTTCTGTTCGAACATGTTCTGTTCGCACATGTTCTGATCGAACATGTTCTGTTCGAACATGTTCCGTTCGAACATGTTCTGTTCGAACATGTTTTGTTCGCACATGTTCTGTTCGAACATGTTCTGTTCAAACATGTTCTGTTCAAACATGATCTGTTCGAACATGTTCTGTTCGAACATGTTCTGTTCGAACATGTTCCGTTCGAACATGTTCCGTTCGAACATGTTCCGTTCGAACATGTTCTGTTCAAACATGTTCTGTTCAAACATGATCTGTTCGAACATGTTCTGTTCGAACATGTTCTGTTCGAACATGTTCCGTTCGAACATGTTCCGTTCGAACATGTTCCGTTCGAACATGTTCCGTTCGAACATGTTCCGTTCGAACATGTTCTGTTCGAACATGTTCTGTTCAACATGATCTGTTCACACATGATCTGTTCTAACATGTTCTGTTTGCACATGTTCTGTTCGAACATGTTCTGTTCGAACATGATCTGTTCGAATATGATCTGTTCAAACATATCTGTTCGAACACGTTCTGTTCGAACATGTTCTGTTCGAACATGTTCTGTTCGAACATGTTCTGTTCGAACATGTTCTGTTCGAACATGTTCTGTTCGAACATGTTCTGTACGAACATGTTCTGTTCGAACGTGTTCCTTTCGAACATGTTTTGTTTGCACATGTTCTGTTCGAACATGTTCTGTTCGAACATGATCTGTTCGAATATGATCTGTTCAAACATATCTGTTCGAACACGTTCTGTTCGAACATGTTCTGTTCGAACGTGTTCCTTTCGAACATGTTCTGTTTGCACATGTTCTGTTCGAACATGTTCTGTTCGAACATGATCTGTTCGAGTATGATCTGTTCAAACATATCTGTTCGAACACGTTCTGTTCGAACATGTTCTGTTTGAACATGTTCTATTTGAACATGTTCTGTTCGAACATGTTCCGTTCGAACATGTTCTGTTCGAACATATTCCGTTCGAACATGTTTTGTTCGAACATGTTCTGTTCGAACATGTTCTGTTCGAACATGTTCCGTTCGAACGTGTTCTGTTCGAACCTGTTCTGTTCGAACGTGTTCTGTTCGAACCTGTTCTGTTCGAACATGTTCTGTTCGAGCATGTTCTGCTCAAACATGATCTGTTCAAACATGTTCTGTTCGAACATGTTCCGTTCGAATATGTTCTGTTCGAACATGTTCTGTTCGAACATGTTCTGTTCAAACATGATCTGTTCAAACATGATCTGTTCGCACATGTTCAGTTCGAACATGTTCTGTTCAAACATGTTTCGTTCGAACACGTTCTGTTCGAACATGTTCTGTTCGAACATGTTCTGTTCGAACATGTTCCGTTCGAACATGTTCTGTTCGAACATGTTCTGTTCAAACATGATCTGTTCAAACATGATCTGTTCGAACATGTTCTGTTCGAACATGTTCTGTTCGAACATGTTCTGTTCAACATGTTCTGTTCGAACATGTTCTGTTCGAACATGTTCTGTTCGAACATGTTCTGTTCAAACATGTTCTGTTCGAACATGTTCTGTTCGAACATGTTCTGTTCGAACATGTTCTGTTCGAACATGTTCTGTTCGAACATGTTCTGTTCGAAACATGTTCTGTTCGAACATGTTCTGTTCGAACATGTTCTGTTCGAACATGTTCTGTTCGAACATGTTCTGTTCGAACATGTTCTGTTCGAACATGTTCTGTTCGAACATGTTCTGTTCGAACATGTTCTGTTCGAACATGTTCTGTTCAACATGTTCGAACATGTTCTGTTCGAACATGTTCTGTTCGAACATGTTCTGTTCGAACATGTTCTGTTCGAACATGTTCTGTTCGAACATGTTCTGTTCGAACATGTTTCGAACATGTTCTTCTGTTCGAACATGTTCTGTTCGAACATGTTCTGTTCGAACATGTTCTGTTCGAACATGTTCTGTTCGAACATGTTCTGTTCGAACATGTTCTGTTCGAACATGTTCTGTTCGAACATGTTCTGTTCGAACATGTTCTGTTCGAACATGTTCTGTTCAACATGTTCTGTTCGAACATGTTCTGTTCGAACATGTTCTGTTCGAACATGTTCTGTTCAAACATGTTCTGTTCGAACATGTTCTGTTCGAACATGTTCTGTTCGAACATGTTCTGTTCGAACATGTTCTGTTTCGAACATGTTCTGTTCGAACATGTTCTTGTTCGAACATGTTCTGTTCGAACATGTTCTGTTCGAACATGTTCTGTTCGAACATGTTCTGTTCGAACATGTTCTGTTCGAACATGTTCTGTTCGAACATGTTCTGTTCGAACATGTTCTGTTCGAACATGTTCTGTTCGAACATGTTCTGTTCGACTTTTCTGTTCGAACATGTTCTGTTCGAACATGTTCTGTTCAACATGTTCTGTTCGAACATGTTCTGTTCGAACATGTTCTGTTCGAACATGTTCTGTTCGAACATGTTCTGTTCGAACATGTTCTGTTCAACATGTTCTGTTCGAACATGTTCTGTTCGAACATGTTCTGTTCGAACATGTTCTGTTCGAACATGTTCTGTTCGAACATGTTCTGTTCGAACATGTTCTGTTCGATCATGTTCTGTTCGAACATGTTCTGTTTCGAACATGTTCTGTTCGATCATGTTCTGTTCGAACATGTTCTGTTCGAACATGTTCTGTTCGAACATGTTCTGTTCTTTTCGATCATGTTCTGTTCGAACATGTTCTGTTCAAACATGTTCTGTTCGAACATGTTCTGTTCGAACATGTTCTGTTCGAACATGTTTTTCATGTTTTTTTGAACATGTTCTGTTCTGTTCGGTCATGTTCTGTTCAATCATGTTCTGTTCGAACATGTTCTGTTCGAACATCATGTTCTGTTCGAACATGTTCTGTTCGAACATGTTCTTTTGATGTTTTTTCGACATGTTCTGTTGAACATGTTCTGTTCGAACATGTTCTGTTCGAACATGTTCTGTTCGAACATGTTCTGTTCGAACATGTTCTGTTCGAACATGTTCTGTTCGAACATGTTCTGTTCGAACATGTTCTGTTCGAACATGTTCTGTTCAAACATGTTCTGTTCGAACATGTTCTGTTCGAACATGTTCTGTTCGAACATGTTCTGTTCGAACATGTTCTGTTCGAACATGTTCTGTTCGAACATGTTCTGTTCAAACATGTTCTGTTCGAACATGTTCTGTTATGTTCTGTTCGAACATGTTCTGTTCGAACATGTTCTGTTCGAACATGTTCTGTTCGAACATGTTCTGTTCTGTTCGAACATGTTCTGTTCGAACATGTTCTGTTCGAACATGTTCTGTTCGATTTCTTTCGAACATGTTCTGTTCCATTTCTGTTCGTTTTTTCGACATGTTCTGTTCAACATGTTCTGTTCGAACATGTTCTGTTCGAACATGTTCTGTTCGAAAATGTTCTGTTCGAACATGTACTGTTCGAACATGTTCTGTTCAAACATGTTCTGTTCGACATGTTCTGTTCGAACATGTTCTGTTTGAACAGGTTCTGTTCGAACATGTTCTGTTCAAAATGTTCTGTTCGAACATGTTCTGTTCAAACATGTTCTGTTCGAACATGTTCTGTTCGGACATGTTCTGTTCAAAATGTTCTGTTCGAACATGTTCTGTTCGAACATGTTCTGTTCGAACATGTTCTGTTCGAACATGTTCTGTTCGAACATGTTCTGTTCGAACATGTACTGTTCGAACATGTTCTGTTCAAACATGTTCTGTTCGAACATGTTCTGTTCGAACATGTTCTGTTCGAACATGTACTGTTCGAACATGTTCTGTTCGAACATGTTCTGTTCGAACATGTTCTGTTCGAACATGTTCTGTTTGAACATGTTCTGTTCGAACATGTTCTGTTCGAACATGTTCCGTTCGAACATGTTCTGTTCGGACATGTTCTGTTTAAACATGTTCTGTTCGAACATGTTCTGTTCGAACATGTTCTGTTCAAACATACTCTGTTCAAACATGTTCTGTTCGAACACGTGTTGTTCTGTTCAAATATGTTCTGTTCGAAAATGTTCTGTTCGAACATGTTCTGTTCGAACATGTTCTGTTCGAACATATTTTGTTCAAACATGTTCTGTTCAAATATGTTCTGTTCGAACATGTTCTGTTCAAACATATTTTGTTCAAACATGTTCAGTTCAAATATGTTCTGTTCGAACATGTTCTGTTCGAACATGTTCTGTTCGAACATGTTTTGTTCGAACATGTTCTGTTCAAACATGTTTTTTTTGAACATGTTCTGTTCTGTTCGGTCATGTTCTGTTCAATCATGTTCTGTTGAACAATCATGTTCTGTTCGAACATGTTCTGTTCGAACATGTTCTGTTCGAACATGTTCTGTTCGAACATGTTCTGTTCGAAAATGTTCTGTTTGAACATGTTCTGTTCGATCATGTTCTGTTCGATCATGTTCTCTTCGAACATGTTCTGTTTGAACATGTTCTGTTCTATTCGATCATGTTCTGTTCGAACATGTTCTGTTCAAACATGTTCTGTTCGAAGATGTTCTTTTCGAACATGTTCTGTTTGGACATGTTCTGTTCAAACATGTTCTGTTCGAACATGTTCTGTTCAAACTTGTTCTGTTCAAACATGTTCTGTTCAAACATGTTCTGTTCAAACATGTTCTGTTCGAATATGTTCTGTTCGAACATGTTCTGTTCGAACATGTTCTGTTCGAACATGTTCTGTTCGAACATGTTCTGTTCGAACATGTTCTGTTCGAACATGTTCTGTTCGAACATGTTCTGTTCGAACATGTTCTGTTCGAACATGTTCTGTTCAAACATGTTCTGTTCGAACATGTTCTGTTCGAACATGTTCTGTTCGAAAATGTTCTGTTTGAACATGTTCTGTTCGATCATGTTCTGTTCGATCATGTTCTCTTCGAACATGTTCTGTTTGAACATGTTCTGTTCTATTCGATCATGTTCTATTCGATCATGTTCTGTTCGAACATGTTCTGTTCGAACATGTTCTGTTCGAACATGTTCTGTTCGAACATGTTCTGCTCGATAATGTACTGTTCGAACATGTTCTGTTCAAACTTGTTCCGTTCAAACATGTTCTGTTCAAACATGTTCTGTTCAAACATGTTCTGTTCGAATATGTTCTGTTCGAACATGTTCTGTTCGAACATGTTCTGTTCGAACATGTTCTGTTCGAACATGTTCTATTCGAACATGTTCTGTTCGAACATGTTCTGTTCAAACATGTTCTGTTCGAACATGTTCTGTTCGAACATGTTCTGTTCGAACATGTTCTGTTCGAACATGTTCTGTTCGAACATGTTCTGTTCGAACATGTTCTGTTCAAAGATGTTCTGTTCGAACATGTTCTGTTCAAACATGTTCTGTTCGAACATGTTCTGTTCGGACATGTTCTGTTCAAACATGTTCTGTTCGAACATGTTCTGTTCGAACATGTTCTGTTCGAAAATGTTCTGTTCGAACATGTACTGTTCGAACATGTTCTGTTCAAACATGTTCTGTTCGAACATGTTCTGTTCGAACATGTTCTGTTTGAACATGTTCTGTTCGAACATGTTCTGTTCAAAGATGTTCTGTTCGAACATGTTCTGTTCAAACATGTTCTGTTAGAACATGTTCTGTTCGGACATGTTCTGTTCAAACATGTTCTGTTCGAACATGTTCTGTTCGAACATGTTCTGTTCGAACATGTTCTGTTCGAACATGTACTGTTCGAACATGTTCTGTTCAAACATGTTCTGTTCGAACATGTTCTGTTCGAACATGTTCTGTTTGAACATGTTCTGTTCGAACATGTTCTGTTCGAACATGTTCTGTTCGAACATGTTCTGTTCGAACATGTTCCGTTCGAACATGTTCTGTTCGGACATGTTCTGTTTAAACATGTTCTGTTCGAACATGTTCTGTTCGAACATGTTCTGTTCGAACATGTTCTGTTCAAACATACTCTGTTCAAACATGTTCTGTTCGAACACGTTCTGTTCGAACATGTTCTGTTCAAATATGTTCTGTTCGAAAATGTTCTGTTCGAACATGTTCTGTTCGAACATATTTTGTTCAAACATGTTCTGTTCAAATATGTTCTGTTCGAACATGTTCTGTTCAAACATATTTTGTTCAAACATGTTCAGTTCAAATATGTTCTGTTCGAACATGTTCTGTTCGAACATGTTCTGTTCGAACATGTTTTGTTCGAACATGTTCTGTTCAAACATGTTTTTTTTGAACATGTTCTGTTCTGTTCGGTCATGTTCTGTTCAATCATGTTCTGTTGAACAATCATGTTCTGTTCGAACATGTTCTGTTCGAACATGTTCTGTTCGAACATGTTCTGTTCGAACATGTTCTTTTCGAAAATGTTCTGTTTGAACATGTTCTGTTCGATCATGTTCTGTTCGATCATGTTCTCTTCGAACATGTTCTGTTTGAACATGTTCTGTTCTATTCGATCATGTTCTGTTCGAACATGTTCTGTTCAAACATGTTCTGTTCGAACATGTTCTTTTCGAACATGTTCTGTTTGGACATGTTCTGTTCAAACATGTTCTGTTCGAACATGTTCTGTTCAAACATGTTCTGTTCGAACATGTTGTTTTCGAACATGTTCTCTTCGAACATGTTCTGTTCGAAAACGTTCTGTTCGAACATATTTTGTTCAAACATGTTCTGTTCAAATATATTCTGTTCGAACATGTTCTGTTCGAACATGTTCTGTTCGAGAGTGTTTTTTTTTCGAACATGTTCTGTTCAAACATGTTTTTTTTTAACATGTTCTGTTCTGTTCGGTCATGTTCTGTTCAATCATGTTCTGTTGAACAATCATGTTCTGTTCGAACATGTTCTGTTCAAACATGTTCTGTTCGAAAATGTTCTGTTTGAACATGTTCTGTTCGATCATTTTCTGTTTGAACATGTTCTGTTCTATTCGATCATGTTCTGTTCGAACATGTTTTGTTCGAACATATTCTGTTCAAACATGTTCTGTTCGAACATGTTCTGTTCGAACATGATCTGTTTGGACATGTTCTGTTTGGACATGTTCTGTTCGAACATGTTCTGTTCGAACATGTTCTGTTCAAACATGTTCTGTTCGAAGATCTTCTTTTCGAACATGTTCTGTTCGAACATGTTCTGTTCGAACATGTTCTGTTCGAACATGTTCTGTTCGAACATGTTCTGTTCGAACATGTTCTGTTCGAACATGTTCTGTTCGATTCGAACATGTTCTATTCGAACATGTTCTGTTCGAACATGTTTTTTTTGAACATGTTCTGTTCTGTTCGGTCATGTTCTGTTCAATCATGTTCTGTTCGAATATGTTCTGTTCGAACATGTTCTGTTCGAAAATGTTCTGTTTGAACATGTTCTGTTCGATCATGTTCTGTTCGATCATGTTCTGTTCGAACATGTTCTGTTTGAACATGTTCTGTTCTGTTCGATCATGTTCTGTTCGGACATGTTCTGTTCAAACATTTTCTGTTCGAACATGTTCTGTTCAAACATGTTCTGTTCGAACATGTTCTGTTCGAACATATTCGGTTCGAACCAGAGAAGTGCAGCCCGCCACTGGCACTCTACGTCCACCCGATAAACACTCGGTCTCTAGGCACCCCGTGTTTTTTGACACCCTACTTGCGGCAATACAAAATATTCGAGTGTTTTACCAACGTGGTGTTTTTGTTACGAGTAAAAAAACCACCCGAGGCCTGCTGCGCAAGAGCCGTTTGGGTTAGTGGAAGCACAGTCAACGATCGGCCGCAGGTCATTTTTTGTACGCCTAAAATTTGTATGGGTGGAAGCGTGACGGGTATAAGAAATGAAGGGTAAAAGGGAATACCCAAGAAAAATTTCGTGCTCATGTCTTTGCTTTTTGATGGACTCAATGGGTGCCACCCGTTTCGAATCATTCCCTTATTAATTTTTCACACGTCGCTACCTGAATACTCTAATGACAAACATTCTTATATAAAGTCATTTTTGAAATGAATTTTGTGACATTATGTACTATTATTTTTACTATAATCTATATTTAAATAATAATAACGTTAATAATATATATAATATATAATAATATATAATATAATATATATAATTATATAATATATAATAGTATATAATATAATATATATATATATATATATATATATATATAATATAATAATTAAATTACATATATATATATATTAATAATATATAATATAATAAAATATAATATAATATATATAATTATAATAATATATAATAATAAGATGAAGGGCATATTTTACAAAGTATTCGACAAAGTCTAGAGCCACGCCGAAAGAATAGTGTGTAAACGTATGGAGTGTAAAACGTATGGAGTTACGCATCTTGTCTGTGACTCGACTGTCTACAAGACCACCCGAGTATTTTTAGAAACACCCTAGTATTTTTGGAAACACCCATGTGTTTAACGGTAAACCCACAAGTGTTTTTGTCACTCATCCCTTTTTAGGCATTTGTCTTTTTCTGACTGTTTGTCTTCTCTACCCTCCGCCGAGTATGATCGGCACCCGCGACAACGGGGTGTCTTGTCTGCATGTGCAGACGTATAAGTTAACAACTAAGTTGCCACATATAAACAATGCTGACGCGCCCCAACGGAGTTCAGCGCTCTGCGCTGCGAACGGTCAGCAACAGCAATTGGACACCCCTTATCCGGGGTACCAAGCTGTGTTGCATAAATGCTGAGTCGGCTTGCCGACCATGGGTTTATGGCGTGATGCATTGGAGCTAGGGTAGATCCACATTTTTCATATTCTTTTGTATTTAGTTCTAAGCTTGCACTTTAAGAATAAAGACCAGCTACTCCGGCACTTGGCCGTAAAACACCACTTGTTTTAATTAAACATTCTCGTTGAGCCAAAAGGCCATCGAAAGACCACGGGGGCAAAGTCACGCCCTCCATCCTAATCTTCCTAAGACGTCTTCGCCCAGCCAAAGGAGACGACACGCATAACACCTATACAACGGAGTCACCTATAAGAGAGGACCACCGGACGATAGGATTTATTAATTTATACTGTGTGTTTGTAAGTACCCGCGATGTGCGTGGCGGGTAGCACCCGCACACAAAATTGTTGGGTGTGAGTCGAGTGGTAAAAAATGCCACCTTTGCAGTTCTCTGGTTCGAACATCTTCTGTTCAAACATATTCTGTTCAAACATGTTCTGTTCGAACATGTTCTGTTCAAACATGTTCTGTTCGAACATGTTCTGTTCAAACATGTTCTGTTCAAACATGTTCTGTTCGAACATGTTCTGTTCGAACATGTTCTGTTCGAACATGTTCTGTTCGAACATGTTCTGTTCGCACATGTTCTGTTCGAAAATGTTCTGTTCGAACATGTTCTGTTCGAACATATTTTGTTCAAACATGTTCTGTTCAAATATGTTCTGTTCGAACATGTTCTGTTCGAACATGTTCTGTTCGAGCATGTTTTGTTCGAACATGTTCTGTTCGAACATGTTCTGTTCGAACATGTTCTGTTCGAACATGTTCTGTTCGAACATGTTCTGTTCGAACATGTTATGTTCGAACATGTTCTGTTCGAACATGTTATGTTCGAACATGTTCTGTTCGAACATGTTCTGTTCAAAGTTGTTCTGTTCGAACATATTTTGTTCAAACATGTTCTGTTCAAATATGTTCTGTTCGAACATGTTCTGTTCGAACATATTTTGTTCAAACATGTTCTGTTCAAATATGTTCTGTTCGAACATGTTCTGTTCGAACATGTTCTGTTCGAACATGTTCTGTTCGAACATGTTCTGTTCGAACATGTTCTGTTCGAACATGTTTTGTTCGAACATGTTCTGTTTGAACATGTTCTGTTCTCTTCGATCATGTTCTGTTCGAACATGTTCTGTTCATTGAACTTACATATTTTCCTCTCTTAACTACCCTGTTAAGATACTCTAGGTCCGTAATAAACGCTGGGCGTCACTTAATAAGTCCTATAGTCCGGTGGTCCTCTTTTACAGATGGCTTCGTGGTATACTAACCTGGAAGGTATGCCAACTCAATCTACGGTCTCCAGCTTAATGGTGACAATCAGCAGCAACACCAATGCAAGTGTTACCTGCACTATTTCTAACGTACAGGCCAACATGATCTGTACTCCTACATACACCGATTGCACAACCGTGACCACTACCATTTGCCCAACTACGCCTTATGACAATGACTGCCGACACCTCTGTCATCACTGCCCAATAAGCCATCTAAAGCGAAATGCCCCTTTCAAGCACATGATCGTACTGTCAACAGGAAACGAAAAGGCGTGTCTCAGCCCCCATTATCTATCCTCACCCCTTCTCCAAGCCGTAAAACTAAAAGGCAGGCCACTATGCCACTCAATAAGGAGGCCTCTACCTCCACTGCAGCAGCATTAAATAAAAATCGCTTCGCGCTTTTGTCTGCTGAAGCGGAGAATATGGAGCAAGACGTGTCGGATGCTGATTCTGACATTGAAGACTCTGCTGCCCGAGATGGTGATGGACAATCCGCTAAATATAGCAAACCCCCAGCCATATGCGTACCAAGTGTAAGTGATCCGGTCACCTTGGAACGGGCTCTTAATCTGAGTATTGGCTCCTCAAACTACTACATCCGCACCTCTAGATTTGGTGTATCCAGAATCTATACAGCCAACTCTGATGCTTTCCGCACCGCTGTAAAAGAACTAAATAAGTTAAATTGTCAATTCTGGCATCACCAACTTAAAGAAGAAAAACCCTACAGAGTAGTGCTTAAAGGAATTCATGCTAATGTTCCTAGTTCGCAGATAGAACAAGCATTTAGTGATCACGGCTATGAGGTCCTTAATATCTATTGCCCCAGAAAGTCTGACTGGAAGAACATTCAGGTAAACGAAGATGATAATGAAGCTACAAAAAACTTCAAAACTAGACAAAATTTGTTTTATATTAATCTTAAACAAGGCCCGAATGTTAAAGAGTCTCTTAAGATAACTCGACTTGGCAGATACTTGGCAGATACTTGGCTACACGTAGAAAAGAACTGCTACAATGTCAAAGATGCCAAATTTTTGGACACTCTAAGAACTATTGCGCCCAGGATCCTATTTGTGGTAAATGTAGTGGTCCCCATATGACCGGGTCCGCTTTGTGCATAAGTGACGTATGTCTGTGTGTAAATTGTGGTGGTGATCATGTCTCGACAGACAAAAGCTGCCCTGTCAGAGCAGAGAAAGCCAAGAAGCTAAAACCAAGGTCCAGGCTACCGATGACTAATAATATTGCCACACTCAAACCTCCACAACGTTCTTCAAGCGGTTACATACCAGCTGAGGCATTAATTGCTCGACGCAACACGACTCAATCTAGGGCTCGTGCTACTGTGCAGGCTGAAGTTATACCAACGTCGGACAATAGCCTTAACAATAAATTTATGGCGTTAGACAACTCCATTCGGGCCATCAATACGAGAATGGACCAACTATTTAAGCTTATACAAGAAACTGTAGAGGCTAATAAAGCTTTCAGAGAACTGGTTCAGGTTCTAATTACACGTATTCCTAAATGACCCAACCAACCTTAAAAATCGGATTGTGGAACGCTCGCGGATTAACAAGGGGCTCTGAGGAGCTTCGGATATTCCTCAGCGATCACGATATAGACGTAATGCTTACCACGGAAACACACATGCGAGTTGGTCAGCGCATCTATCTCCCAGGGTATCTTATGTATCACGCCCACCACCCCAGTGGTAACAGTAGAGGTGGCTCTGCAGTCATCATAAAATCTAGACTTTGTCACAGCCCTCTGACACCTATCTCTACTAATGACGGGCAGATAGCGAGCGTGCACCTGCAAACATCGGTTGGGACCGTCACTGTAGCTGCTGTATATCTACCTCCAGCAGAAAGATGGATAGTAGATGACTTCTAATCCATGTTTGCTGCGTTAGGCAACAAATTTATTGCTGGTGGTGATTACAATGCCAAACATGCATGGTGGGGGAACCCAAGATCCTGTCCTAGAGGTAAAATGTTGCAAGAAGTCATTGCACATGGGCAATACCAAGTTCTGGCTACGGGCGAACCCACTTTCTACTCTTACAACCCTTTGTTAACACCATCAGCCCTTAATTTTTTTATAACCTGTGGGTACGGTATGGGCAGGCTAGATGTACAAACTCTCCAGGAACTCTCGTCGGACCATCTTCCTATTCTGGCTGTATTGCACGCTACGCCGTTAAAGAAACCACAACGCGTACGACTACTTGCCCATAATGCTGACATAAACATATTCAAAACTCATCTTGAACAGCTGAGTGAGGTAAATATGCAAATTCTGGAGGCGGTGGACATTGATAATGCCACAAGCCTTTTCATGAGCAAACTAAGTGAGGCTGCTCAGCTTGCTGCACCGAGAAATCGGCATGAAGTAGAGGCCTCCAGACCACTTCAACTTCCTCCCAGAATATTGGCACTGCTCAGGCTAAAACGAAGAGTTCGAAAAGAACAGGTGATCCCCGCATGCAACAGATCCACAGTAGACTGGCCAACTGCCTGCATAAGGCCCTTGCTCGAAGAAAGCAGGCCCAAATAGATACCTTCTTGGATAACTTGGGTACTGACGCGAGCACAAATTACTCACTGTGGCGTATCACGAAACGGTTCAAAGCTCAGCCCACCCCAAAATCAGCAATCAAAAATCCGTCTGGTGGCTGGTGTCGCACTAGCTTGGAAAAAACTGAAGTGTTCGCTAACAACCTTGAGCAACGTTTTACACCCTATAACTATGCACCGGAAAGTCTCTGTCGTCAGGTTGAAGAATATTTGGAATCGCCCTTTCAAATGAGCCTGCCTCCGAGTGCTGTCACACTGGAAGAAGTGAAGAATTTAATAGCCAAGCTGCCACTTAAGAAAGCTCCTGGAGAAGATCTTCTTGATAATAGAACCATTAGACTTCTCCCAGATCAAGCATTGCAGTTCCTTGCCTTAATATTAAACAGCGTTCTTGATGTTGGCTACTTTCCGAAAGCTTGGAAATCGGCGAGCATAATTATGATCCATAAGACTGGAAAAACACCGACAGACGTTGACTCGTACAGGCCCATCAGCTTACTCCCATCTCTGGGTAAAATTATGGAGAGGCTGATCCTAAACAGGCTGCTCACTTGCAAGGATGTTGCCAAAGCGATTCCCAAATTTCAGTTTGGCTTCCGGTTGCAGCACGGTACTCCTGAACAACTACATAGAGTAGTGAACTTTGCTCTGGAAGCTATGGAAAACAAGGAGTATGCAGTAGGTGCCTTTCTTGATATTCAACAGGCATTTGACAGAGTCTGGCACCCTGGGCTCCTGTACAAAGCGAAGAGGCTGTTCCCGCCGCAGCTATATTTGGTTGTTAAAAGTTTCCTGGAAGAACGCACATTCCACGTCTCTGTTGATGGGTACAAATCGTCAATCAAGCCAATTGCAGCTGGAGTTCCTCAAGGAAGCGTTCTTGGCCCAACCCTATACTCAGTTTTTGCTTCGGACATGCCTACTCACACACCAGTCACAGAGGTAGACGAAGAAGATGTGCTCATAGCCACCTACGCTGACGATACTGCTGTGCTCACGAAAAGTAAAAGTATCCTGGCTGCCACTTCTGGTCTACAGGAATACCTGGATGCATTCCAGCAATGGGCTGAGAACTGGAATGTGCGCATCAACGCTGAGAAGTGTGCCAATGTGACGTTCTCCAACCGAACAGGTAGCTGTCCGGGTGTCAGTCTGAATGGGAGACTGATCAGACACCATCAGGCTTATAAATACCTTGGTATTACCCTCGATAGGAAGCTCACCTTCAGCAGGCACATCACAAATATTCAGCAAGCGTTCAGGACCAAGGTTGCTCGGATGTCTTGGCTCATTGCACCACGCAACAAACTGTCGCTTGGCTGCAAGGTCAATATATACAAGTCCATATTGGCCCCCTGCCTGTTCTACGGCCTGCAGGTATACGGCATTGCTGCGAAGAGTCACCTTAATAAGATCCGGATCTTACAGGCGAAGACCTTAAGAAGAATTTCGGGGGCTCCTTGGTATTTGAGAACAAGAGACATCGAACGCGACCTCAAGGTGCCCAAAATAGGAGACAAGCTCCAGAACATCGCCCAAAAATATATGGAAAGGCTTAATGTACACCCCAACAGCCTAGCAAGGAAGCTAGGAACTGCAGCTGTGGTCAATGCTGACCCTCGGACTAGAGTCAAAAGAAGACTCAAGCGACACCACCCTCATGACCTCCCTGACCTGGTTTTGACCTAGAAAGTCTTAGTTTTAAAAATTCATTAGAATAATCAAATAAATAGTAATTATTATGTTATATCAACTATTATAATTCTCCCTATCATTTTTAGGATTAAAAATCTGTTAGTCTTAAGTAACCAAGACATATTGTAAAATAAAATAATTTAAGCAGATCAAATTAAGTTGCCGCATGGGTAACAGTGCGTTGATCAAATAATAAAAACATCATCGTTCAAATACTGAAAAAAAAAAAAAGGTTGAAGAATATTTGGAATCGCCCTTTCAAATGAGCCTGCCTCCGAGTGCTGTCACACTGGAAGAAGTGAAGAATTTAATAGCCAAGCTGCCACTTAAGAAAGCTCCTGGAGAAGATCTTCTTGATAATAGAACCATTAGACTTCTCCCAGATCAAGCATTGCAGTTCCTTGCCTTAATATTCAACAGCGTTCTTGATGTTGGCTACTTTCCGAAAGCTTGGAAATCGGCGAGCATAATTATGATCCATAAGACTGGAAAAACACCGACAGACGTTGACTCGTACAGGCCCATCAGCTTACTCCCATCTCTGGGTAAAATTATGGAGAGGCTGATCCTAAACAGGCTGCTCACTTGCAAGGATGTTGCCAAAGCGATTCCCAAATTTCAGTTTGGCTTCCGGTTGCAGCACGGTACTCCTGAACAACTACATAGAGTAGTGAACTTTGCTCTGGAAGCTATGGAAAACAAGGAGTATGCAGTAGGTGCCTTTCTTGATATTCAACAGGCATTTGACAGAGTCTGGCACCCTGGGCTCCTGTACAAAGCGAAGAGGCTGTTCCCGCCGCAGCTATATTTGGTTGTTAAAAGTTTCCTGGAAGAACGCACATTCCACGTCTCTGTTGATGGGTACAAATCGTCAATCAAGCCAATTGCAGCTGGAGTTCCTCAAGGAAGCGTTCTTGGCCCAACCCTATACTCAGTTTTTGCTTCGGACATGCCTACTCACACACCAGTCACAGAGGTAGACGAAGAAGATGTGCTCATAGCCACCTACGCTGACGATACTGCTGTGCTCACGAAAAGTAAAAGTATCCTGGCTGCCACTTCTGGTCTACAGGAATACCTGGATGCATTCCAGCAATGGGCTGAGAACTGGAATGTGCGCATCAACGCTGAGAAGTGTGCCAATGTGACGTTCTCCAACCGAACAGGTAGCTGTCCGGGTGTCAGTCTGAATGGGAGACTGATCAGACACCATCAGGCTTATAAATACCTTGGTATTACCCTCGATAGGAAGCTCACCTTCAGCAGGCACATCACAAATATTCAGCAAGCGTTCAGGACCAAGGTTGCTCGGATGTCTTGGCTCATTGCACCACGCAACAAACTGTCGCTTGGCTGCAAGGTCAATATATACAAGTCCATATTGGCCCCCTGCCTGTTCTACGGCCTGCAGGTATACGGCATTGCTGCGAAGAGTCACCTTAATAAGATCCGGATCTTACAGGCGAAGACCTTAAGAAGAATTTCGGGGGCTCCTTGGTATTTGAGGACAAGAGACATCGAACGCGACCTCAAGGTGCCCAAAATAGGAGACAAGCTCCAGAACATCGCCCAAAAATATATGGAAAGGCTTAATGTACACCCCAACAGCCTAGCAAGGAAGCTAGGAACTGCAGCTGTGGTCAATGCTGACCCTCGGACTAGAGTCAAAAGAAGACTCAAGCGACACCACCCTCATGACCTCCCTGACCTGGTTTTGACCTAGAAAGTCTTAGTTTTAAAAATTCATTAGAATAATCAAATAAATAGTAATTATTATGTTATATCAACTATTATAATTCTCCCTATCATTTTTAGGATTAAAAATCTGTTAGTCTTAAGTAACCAAGACATATTGTAAAATAAAATAATTTAAGCAGATCAAATTAAGTTGCCGCATGGGTAACAGTGCGTTGATCAAATAATAAAAACATCATCGTTCAAATACTGAAAAAAAAAAAAAAAAAAAAAGGAGACGACACGCATAACACCTATACAACGGAGTCACCTATAAGAGAGGACCACCGGACGATAGGATTTATTAATTGGCGCCCAACGTTTATTACGGACCTAGAGTATCTTAACAGGGTAGTTAAGAGAGGAAAATATGTAAGTTCAATGAGTGAATTTAATTCGGCAGTCTTCGATTATTAAATAAATAAAAAATAGAAAGCTAACAATTTGTTGCGTGCTTTTAGGAAGTTGAATTTCCGTTGCATACTTTTTCCAAAGTGTTATTTACCGTTGCATACCCCAAGTTATTGTGAGCTATTGCTGCGTGCTTTTAGGAAGTTGAATTTCCGTTGCATACTTTTACCAAAGTGTTATTTACCGTTGCATACCCCAAGTTACTGTGAGCTATTGCTGCCCAAAGGAATAAATAATAAATAATAAATAGTAAATAAATTATTCCTTTGCGCAAGCCTGTTCTTTTGAAAGAAAATTTTGTCGATTTCCATTTCTCGCGCACTTAGATAGTGAAATATATGTGCGAGGTGTCAACCAATGGTAAATGAGTTGGGCGGCATATAGAGACATTAAAGTCGAGCGCGATAGTGACGACGAGTTTGATTTAGAATCAGTAGGTTTTTGTCCGAATACTACAGATAGCCCTGCAGCCATGGACGCCGCACAGCTACAAGCTATTATAGCTGGAGCTGTTAACCAGGCTTTGGCCGAACAGGAAAGCAGACTAAATCAAAGGTTCCAGGCACAGTTAGATGAAGTTAAAAAACAAATGCAGAGCTTGCGTGTAGAAGCACCACAAATAGAGGCATACCAGAAAATACAACTAGACCCTAACATACCATGCGGAGTCAAGCTGGACATTGTGAAGACATTGCCAGATTTTTCGGGGGAGCAGGACGACTATGTGTCATGGCGGCAGTCAGCCGTAGACGCGTACGAAATCTTCAAACGATATGAGGGTAGCGAGGCGCATTATCAGGCCGTCTCGATTATCAGAAACAAAATTAGGGGGTCAGCGAGAGGGCTACTAGTTGCCCATAACACAGTCTTAAATTTCGATGCTATTATTGCTCGACTAGATTGCACCTACGCGGACAAAACGTCGCTGCGTGTACTTCGGCAGGGACTTGAAACAGTTAGGCAAGGAGACCTTAGCCTAATGCAGTATTATGACGAGGTAGAAAAACGATTGACGTTAATAACAAACAAGATCGTTATGACTCACGAACCGGGTAGTGCTATTCTGTTTAACAATGAAGTTAGAGAGGATGCTCTCCACGCGTTCATTGCCGGTCTTAGGAAGCCCTTGAGGGCCATAGTCTTGCCGGCGCAGCCCAAGGATTTGCCCTCAGCTTTAGCCTTGGCTAGGGAATCCGAGGCTACCATAGAGCGCACTAATTTTGCCGCCACATATGCGAGGGCTTTAGAGGACAAGGCAAGCACTTATGAGCACCGAAAAGATCGGAACCGCTCAAGGGAGCCGCAGGGAAGATACAGCAGGGCCGAGGATAGCCAAGGCAGAAACCCCCATTTTTACAAGAAGCAGGGTAAGCAAAATAATTCTGCCCAAAGTAATAACTCCTCTCGGAATCAGTCACCTGAGCCTATGGAGTTAGGCTCCACTGTAATCCAACGTAGGCAACCGATCTCGTTTGGAAGCGGTCAGCCTACAAACGCCAAGGCCGAGAGTGCTCGGGGCCAGAAAAGATTCGGTTCCGCACGCTTGACAGGTCAGAGGCGTCAGAGATTGCAGAACACCATGCAACAGGCTGACGATAAAAATGACAGCGAATATGATGGCGCGGCCGCAGCGGCCATTACCGAGATAGATGACGAGTCTGACGAAAATGATCAGATCAATTTTTTAGGGAACGCTCCCGACTGCCGTTCATTGAACGACAGCTGCAAGGGAGGCAACTAAAAATTTTAATCGACACAGGGGCGGCAAAAAACTACATCAAGCCCGTAAAGGAGCTTAAACATGTGGTGCCCGTCGATTCCCCTTTCACGGTTAGTTCCATTCATGGCTCTAACAGGGTTCACCAAAAATGTTTAATGAATATTTTTGGAAAAACATCTGCGTTCTTCCTTTTGGACGCACTGTCACCATTCGATGGAATTGTAGGGTTTGACCTCCTAGCTCAGGTGGGAGCAAAACTCGACGCAAAGAAAGGTACGATAAATTATGGTTCTGTTTCTGAGAAGCTTCAGCATCATAATTGCGATAATGTTAATTTTACTAACGTAAATGACATCGCCGTACCAGAGCCTGTAAAGACGCAATTTCGAGGTATGATCGAAAGCAGATCTAAGGCGTTTTCAGCCTCTGACGAGGCACTTCCGTTTAACACCTCTGTTGTTGCCACAATTCGCACTACAGATGATAAGCCGGTATACTCCAAGCTATACCCGCATCCCATGGGCGTGTCTGAGTTCGTCAAGCGAGAAATCGCAGACTTACTGCAGAAAGGCATCATTAGAACTTCAAAGTCGCCGTACAACAACCCAACTTGGGTTGTGGACAAAAAAGGCCACGATGAATTGGGGAACAAAAATAAGCGTTTGGTTATAGACTTTAGGAAACTTAACGAAAAGACCATCGCTGATAAGTACCCAATGCCAAACATCCCCATGATACTGGCGAACTTAGGAAAAGCTAAGTACTTTACGACGTTAGATCTAAAGTCCGGTTACCACCAGATATACTTGGCCGAACATGACCGTGAAAAGACCTCCTTTTCGGTAAACGGCGGAAAGTATGAGTTTTGTCGGTTACCGTTCGGATTGAAGAATGCGGGAAGCATCTTCCAAAGAGCGATCGACGACGTCCTACGAGAGCAAATTGGCAAATCGTGCTATGTTTACGTAGATGACGTCATTATTTTTTCCGAAAACGAAAATGACCACGTCAAGCATATAGATTGGGTTTTAAAAAGCCTGTGCAATGCCAACATGAAGGTATCCAGCGAAAAGACACACTTCTTTAAGCAGAGTGTTGAATATCTGGGGTTCATTGTTACCAATGGAGGTGCAAAAACCGACCCAGAAAAGGTAAAGGCCATAAAGGAATACCCAGAGCCTACAAATTTGTATGAGCTAAGGTCGTTTCTGGGTTTGGCTAGTTATTACCGTTGCTTCGTGAAGGACTTTGCGGCGATCGCGAGGCCCTTGACGGACTTGCTGAAAGGAGTAAACGGCTCTATCAGCAAACACATGTCCAAGAAAACTCCTATCGAGTTCGGTGATTTGCAGAGAGATGCATTTGAGAGGCTGAGAAACGTCTTGGCTTCTGAAGATGTAATTCTCAGATACCCGATTTTAGGAAGCCATTCGATCTAACGACGGATGCTTCTGCTAACGGTATTGGTGCGGTTTTATCGCAAGATAAAAGACCCATCACTATGATCTCCAGGACCCTAAAAGAAAGCGAGTCACACTACGCCACAAATGAAAGAGAATTGTTGGCCATAGTGTGGGCCTTAGGCAAGTTACAGCACTACCTCTACGGCACTCGCGATATAAATATTTATACGGACCATCAGCCGTTGACATTCACGGTGTCCGATCGGAACCCAAACCCGAAGATAAAAAGATGGAAAGCGTACATTGATGACCATAACGCAAAAATCCACTACAAACCGGGTAAAGACAACCATGTGGCTGACGCTCTTTCTAGGCAGAACATCAATGCCCTGCAAAATGAGCCTCAGTCAGACGCTGCGACTATTCACAGCGAACTGTCATTGACATACACGGTCGAAACGACAGACCAACCGGTGAACTGCTTCAGAAATCAGATTGTTATAGAAGAAGCACGTTTCCGTCTGAAGCGAGGCTTGGTATTGTTTCGTAGTAAAACTCGCCACTTAATCAATTTTACCGACAAAAGCACCATTTTAGAAACGCTGAAGGAGGTAGTAAACCCCGAAGTCGTGAATGCGATACACTGCGATCTGCCCACCCTGGCAAGTTTTCAACACGATTTAATTTCTCATTTCCCGGCTACGCAGTTTCGATACTGTAAGAATATGGTGATAGACGTTACCAATAGAAATGAGCAGTTGGAAATTATCACGACAGAACACAGTCGTGCACACAGGGCGGCTCAGGAAAATACCAAGCAAGTACTGCGCGACTATTATTTCCCCAAAATGAGCAGCCTAGCAAAGGAAGTGGTCGCAAATTGCAGAATATGCACCAAGGCCAAATATGACAGGCACCCTAGAAAACAGGAGCTCGGAGAGACACCCATACCTAGCTATACCGGCGAAATGTTGCACATTGATATTTTCTCAACCGATAAGAAGCAATTCTTAACATGCGTTGACAAATTCTCAAAGTTTGCAATAGTGCAACCAGTGCTGTCCAGAACAATAGTGGACGTCACGGGGCCCCTGCTTCAACTCGTAAATGTGTTCCCAAAAATCCGAACAATATATTGCGACAATGAAGCCGCCTTTAACTCTGAAACCGTCACCTCGCTACTTAAGAATAGCTACCACATTGACATTGTGAACGCGGCCCCTCTGCACAGCTCGTCAAACGGTCAAGTGGAAAGGTTCCACAGCACCTTGACAGAAATCGCCAGGTGTCTTAAACTAGACAAGAAAATCAGCGATACGACAGAGTTAATCTTAAGGGCAACGGTAGAGTACAATAAGACCCTACATTCTGTCACTCAGGAGAAACCGGTCGAGATCCTCCACTCGGGTTCCGATGATCGCTGCCTAGGCGTTAGAGACAAGCTGATAAAGGCCCAGAAGAACAACATCGAAAGATGCAACCCAGCTAGACAAAACCGTGTTTTTGAGGTAGGAGACGAGGTTTTTGTCAAAAACAATAAAAGGCTTGGAAACAAACTGACACCATTGTGCACAGAACAAACAGTGCAGGCAGACCTAGGAACGTCTGTTCTTATTAAGGGGAGGGTGGTCCATAAGGACAACCTAAAATAGGTCCCCCCATTTTTAGTTAGCTTTAAGATATTCCTTATGTTTTTTTTATTCGTCTTTAAATAGCAGTAACTAAACTTAGAGGGCGAGGAGGCAAATTTATATAAATTTCCAGTAGTAGGCCTGATTTAAGCTAATATGCCGTGGTCTTATTCTACGTTTGGTTTGCAGGTTCGCCCTCATAACACTCATCACCCTGGCAGTGGCAAGTGCTCGGATTACCGACTTTTCCCACGCCAACTACATTCCCGTCGTAGACGGAGATGTACTGGTGTTTGAGCATCGTAATTGCCTGAGACATTCGAGCAACCTGTCTGATTATATTTACATGGTAGATGAAACAAAGAAATTGTCCGCTTCCTTTCCACAGTCGCATATGCGAAAGTTGTTAGACGTCGATACAGATCACCTTATAAACTTGTTGTCCGTTCTAAAAATACATCACCGTATCGCTAGAAGCCTAGACTTCTTAGGTACGGCTCTTAAGGTAGTTGCGGGAACTCCCGACGCCTCAGATTTTCTAAAGATCAAAATGACCGAAGCTCAGCTAGTGGATTCCAACTCCAGACAAATTAATATAAATTCCGAAACCCAAATACAAATAAACAAACTGACCGACACCGTGAACAAAATTATTAAAGCCCGAAACAACGACTTGGTCGACACCCCGCATCTGTACGAGGCACTACTAGCGAGAAATAGAATGCTGACAACAGAGATCCAAAATTTAATTCTCACAATAACTTTGGCAAAAGCTAACATAGTAAATCCCACAATCCTTAATCATGCCGATTTAAGCTCATTAATTGAACAAGACACTCCAATAGTTAGCTTATTAGAAGCCTCTAAGATTAGGGTTCTTCAGTCCGATAGCATTATTCACATACTAATAGCCTATCCTAGGGTGAAGGTCAGATGTAAGAAGGTTCTCGTATACCCAGTATCACATTACCAGACAATCCTGCGACTCGATGAAGACATCCTAGCAGAGTGCGAGGAAGACACCTTTTCGGTCACCGAATGCATGGAGACCACGCACAGCACCTTCTGCGAGCGGTCTCGACGCGAAACCTGCGCCCGCTCACTCCATGCGGGAAATACAGCCCAATGCCACACGCAATCCAGCCACCTTAGGGCAGTAATGCCTATAGATGACGGCATAGTCATCATCAACGAGGCAACAGCCCGCATCAGCACGGACGGCGGCCCAGAGGTACTCGTCAAAGGAACACATCTTGTTACATTCGAACGATCAGCTATCATCAACGGATCGGAGTTCGTAAACTTCCGGAAAACAATAGACAAGCAGCCTGGCGTAGCAAGATCGCCACTACTGAACATCGTCGGCCATGACCCGGCACTGAGCATGCCTCTGCTACACCGCATGAACAACGACAACCTGCGCTTTATCCAAGGGTTCAAAGACGAGGTTGATGCCGCGGGTTCCCCCAAACTTTGGTTCGTGGCTGGAGTAGTCCTTAACGTTGGTCTGATTGGTTCGCTCATCCTTTTTCTGGCACTAAGGAGAAGGCGAGCTTCCGCTGAGATACAACATACCATCGATAAACTTAATATAACCGAGGACGGTCAAAATCTTAGGGGGGGGTAGTTAACAACTAAGTTGCCACATATAAACAATGCTGACGCGCCCCAACGGAGTTCAGCGCTCTGCGCTGCGAACGGTCAGCAACAGCAATTGGACACCCCTTATCCGGGGTACCAAGCTGTGTTGCATAAATGCTGAGTCGGCTTGCCGACCATGGGTTTATGGCGTGATGCATTGGAGCTAGGGTAGATCCACATTTTTCATATTCTTTTGTATTTAGTTCTAAGCTTGCACTTTAAGAATAAAGACCAGCTACTCCGGCACTTGGCCGTAAAACACCACTTGTTTTAATTAAACATTCTCGTTGAGCCAAAAGGCCATCGAAAGACCACGGGGGCAAAGTCACGCCCTCCATCCTAATCTTCCTAAGACGTCTTCGCCCAGCCAAAGGAGACGACACGCATAACACCTATACAACGGAGTCACCTATAAGAGAGGACCACCGGACGATAGGATTTATTAATTTATACTGTGTGTTTGTAAGTACCCGCGATGTGCGTGGCGGGTAGCACCCGCACACAAAATTGTTGGGTGTGAGTCGAGTGGTAAAAAATGCCACCTTTGCAGTTCTCTGGTTCGAACATCTTCTGTTCAAACATATTCTGTTCAAACATGTTCTGTTCGAACATGTTCTGTTCAAACATGTTCTGTTCGAACATGTTCTGTTCAAACATGTTCTGTTCAAACATGTTCTGTTCGAACATGTTCTGTTCTGTTCTGTTCGAACATGTTCTGTTCGAACATGTTCTGTTCGAACATGTTCTGTTGTTTGTTCGAACATGTTCTTTTTTTGTTACATTTCTTTCAAATATGTTCTGTTCGAACATGTTCTGTTCGAACATGTTCTGTTCGAACATGTTCTGTTCGAACATGTTCTGTTGTTCGAACATTTTTCAATTTCTGTTCAAAACAACATGTTCTGTTCAAATATGTTCTGTTCGAACATGTTCTGTTCGAACATGTTCTGTTCGAACATGTTCTGTTCGAACATGTTCTGTTCGAACATGTTCTGTTCGAACATGTTCTGTTCGAACATGTTCTGTTCGAACATGTTCTGTTCGAACATGTTCTGTTCGAACATGTTTGTTCTGTTCGAACATCATGTTCTGTTCGAACATGTTCTGTTCAAACATGTTGTTCTGTTCGAACATGTTCTGTTCGAACATGTTCTGTTCAAATTTCTGTTCAAACATTGTTCTGTTCGAACATGATGTTGCATTCTGTTCGAACATGTTCTGTTCGAACATGTTCTGTTCGAACATGTTCTGTTCGAACATGTTCTGTTCGACATGTTCTGTTCGAACATGTTTGTTCGAACATGTTTCTGTTCGAACATGTTCTGTTCTGTTCTTTTTCTGTTCAACATGTTTCTGTTCATGTTCTGTTCGAACATGTTCTGTTCGAACATGTTCTGTTCGACATGTTCTGTTCGAACATGTTTTCTGTTCGAACATGTTCTGTTCGAACATGTTCTGTTCGAACATGTTCTGTTCGAACATGTTCTGTTCTGTTCGAACATGTTCTGTTCATTCTGTTCAACATTTCTGTTCTGTTCGAACATGTTCTGTTCTGTTCAACATGTTCTGTTCGAACATGTTCTGTTCAAACATGTTCTGTTCCATGTTCCAACATGTTCTGTTCGAACATGGTTCTGTTCGA